>NW_026020183.1:1594070-2013801 GCF_900185275.1 Solanum verrucosum
TTCGTTAACATGTTCACTCTTTTGATTTATTCTTACGTAAATGGTTAGTTCTCTATCCTCTTAGTAACCCGATGGATTAACCTGTAAATACCCTAGGGATGTTGAAAGTCCGCCATGGTCAGAAAACCAAAAGGACTGTTGAATCCCAGGGTGTGGTTAAAGAGCAGGTGCTAAAGAAAATGGGTAAAGAAAAGAGATGAAAGGAGTAAGGTAAAGAGATGAACAGTGGAAAAAAAAAAAAAAAAAAAAAAAAAAAAAGTAAATTTTGGGAGAAATTACATGGATTCAGCAACAAAAACTACTAATACTAGATAACGGAACAGGAAGAGGGAGTACTGAGTGATTTTACAACAAATTTTACAACCGCAGCTTACATCATCTTGACAGAAGCTATCCTCTTTGTTTAAATCTACAAATTCTTACTCTTATTATTTTTACATCTTTATATTAATTAAACGTATTTAATTAAGATTATATTATTGTTGATGTTATTGCTACGTATTTCTCTAGGTATCCAGGTTGTGTAGTGTTACAGAATCAAAACTCATCCCTGAATCATTGTCGTCATTTGGATCATAATGTTGATTAAACTGGTCTGATAAATTATTTTCGTCACTGCTACTCTCGTGGTCAGAATTTGCTGGATCTGGCTTTGGATTTTCTCGTATGATTTTTTCTTGTACTTCTTTAGTCTTTTCTGTGAGAAATTTGTAAAGGGAACTTTTTATTATTTTTTCTATCTTTTATTTTTTTTTCTTTTTTGGAGGAATCCTTTGTCCTTTTACTTGTCTCTGCCATTGTATTGAAGCTTGCCGGCAGAATTCTTACACTTTTTGGTAAAGTGTCAACCATCAACGGATTTGATGAGTCTTTACCCGCTACCGTTTGAACGGGACTAGCTGTACCTTTAGCTGGTACAATAGCTTTTTCTACATTCGTTGGGGAATGTACACCCGTCTCATCCATTTTGTGGGGAGATGGAGAACTCTTATTTTGATCGGTATTTCCAAGTAAAAATCTTATCCTCTCTTGTAATGAGTGGATATGTTGTGTCATTTTCCCTTTTTCTGTTTCTAGTCTTTCGATTGTCTGGTTTAGCCTTTTGAATCCTTCCGTCATTGAGGAACAATGATCGCAGAAAATGATTCTGTTTGTGTCTTTCTGAATATTGTATTGCAAAGACGGTCTTGAAATTTGTCTCAAAGCTGGACTGATGAAATAATTAGGCCCGAGAGTTCCTCTAGCATAGTCTAGTGCTTCATTCAAATCATTGAATCCCTTAAAGAGTGGGGTAGGGAAGTCTTTAATTGAATCTACTACTTCTATCCATGTCTGGAACACGCCCTGTAATTTTCCTTGAATTACTACATAAAATCTGAATTTTTTGTCTTCATTTTTGTCTGTAAAATAATGGCTTAATGAATTTACTACGGACACGAAATAACTGTTGTCTCGAGGAATCTTGTTGTATGCTATCCATAGGTTGTCTATTAAGCATCTTTGAGGTCTATCTATCTTCGTTTCTGGCTTCACCCTGAAACTTAGATTGGATGGAGGATAGAAGATTAAATTTTGTTTTCCAAAAATATTCTTTCCATGCTCGTTGTATTTTGTCTTGTTTGTGGTTGAAATGAAGTATTTCCTAAGAGAGTCTGCAACAAGTCTTTGTCTTTTTGCCCACTTGAATTTGAACTAGATGCTCCGTCTTTATCTGTACTCATGCTGAAAACAAACAGTTAGTTTTCATAAGTCTGCTTAGTTGATCTGCTAAAGAATTATCTTTCCCCTTTATATGCTCTAAAGATATATTGTATATTGATGTAGCGTCTAAAAAATTTAACCATCTTCTTTTACTACTATTTTTTCCCTCTATTTTTTGGTGAAATTTTACAATAGCCTCGCAATCCGTTCTTACCAGAATTTCTTGTTTATTAATAATGTATAACTTAAAACTATTTAATCCGTATATAACTGCCAAAATTTCTGCATCTATGCTACTCATATTTCCCTTTTCTTTGTATTTTCCGCTGTGATAAGCGCAAATTTTTTCGTCTTTTTTATCTCCATATTTATTGTTTTTTGTTTTCAAAACTGCTCCCACCCTTCGAGACTTCCGTCTGTTTCTACTATTGGGTAATCTGTTTCTAGTGGGAGGGCTAAATCTGGTATATCTTTAACCATTTGTTTGAGTTTTTGTACTAGTTTTATGTCTTCTACATTAAATGTCTTTTGTCCATGACTTCCTGTTTTAGAGTATAGGGGTCCTGCTACTTTCCCTAGATCTTTGATGAAACTCCGTGCATAATTTAGTATTCCTAAAAAATTTTGCAAGTCTTTAGTATTGTCTAATTTATCAGGCATATCTAGAACCTTTTTTGCTATATGGGGTTGTAGTTTTATCTTTCCATTTCCAATTTCTACCCCTAGGAATTTTATAAGAGTCTTACATAATTCCATTTTCTTTTTGCTAATTATAATTCCATTGTCTACGAATAGTTTAAATACCGTTTGCAAATGTCCTAGATGTTCATTTGTATTATTACTAAAAACTAAAATATCGTCTACATAAACTAAAATAAAGTTTTTATAGTCTCTAAATATATTATCCATCTTTCTTTGAAAAATTGGAGGGGCTGTTTTTAAACCGAAGGGCATTACCAACCATTCGAAATGTCCTTCTGGACAGGTAAAGGCTGTCCATTCTATGCTATCTTCATGCATTTTGACTTGCCAATATCCGGACTTACAGTCAAACTTACTAAAAATTTTTCTTCCTTGTATTCGATTTATTAGTTCTGATTTGTCTGGCAATTTATATCCATCCATTCTAGTATTGTCATTAAGTCTTTTATAGTTTATTACCATCCTAGCTTTTCCTCTTAGTATTTCATTGTGATTTCTTACCATAAAAGCGGCTGACCTATGTTTTGAAGTTGACCTTCTTATTACCCCTAGATTTAATAATTCTTTTATTTGATCTTCAAATTCCCTCAGGTCTTCATTCGTGGATTCTATTGAAGCAGTTTTAACCGTATATTCTGGGTTAATAATATCAAGTCTGCAGGTTATATGATTGGCTTCCCAGTGCTTCAGGGGTCTTTCTCCAATTATTTCTAGTTTATCTAAGATAGAAATTACTTCGTCTAGGTCTTTCTGGTTTTTTATAACTCCTATATGTTGTAATCCTTTCTTAAAATTATAAAGTTCAGTATTTATTTCTATTAAATTATAGTTTTTCTCTATTTGTATATCAGATAAACTTAATTCTAATAATTCAATTTCTTTAATGTCCTCCTCTTCTGTACTAACATGTAATTTAGTACAATTACATTCTTTTCCTTTATTACATTTTGATGTATTTGTATTATCAGTATTCTTAACATACCTTGATTTTGTAGGAACTGGTTCTGTTGTTATGGAGGTTTGAGTCATATTTTTAGAAAATATTACTCCATCTCTAGTGAGGAGACAACTTCCGTTACTATGTAGTAAGAAATCTAAGCCTAAAACAAAGTCTATCCTAATATTTAAATCTCTAACCCATATTTTTTCTAGTTTATAGGTAGGTTTATAGAAATCTGCACATGTGTTTAAAAAACTTATTTGAGCATTACTAACATAATGTTTGTATATATTTGAAGATCCGTCCATTTGCATGGCGCTTTGTGGTTCGGAAAATTCCTTTATTATTTCTATAGGCAGGATATTTCTATTTATTATACTCTTTGTACACCCTGAGTCTACTAGAGCTAAAGTTTCTATTTCATAGTTTTGAATTCTTATTCTCGTTAATATTTTGATAGTATTGATCTTTTTGTCTTCATTACAAATTAATCCTTCAAACGATTTGTATTCCTCTTTTTCATTTAAGAGCTCAATTCCTTCCTTTTCTTCTACCTCTTCTTCTACTTTTTCTTTTCCCTTTTCTAATCTATTCATTCTGTCTTCTAAACTATCAATCCTTTTTTCTAGGGACATTAATGTTTTTTATTTTACGCTTATGGTCTGGTCTATAACTTTAATGTTAAATATTTTATTGATGCACATGAGGCATCCTTCTATATAGCAATTCGTACATTTAGCTCTTCTGTCTTTGCTGGGATATCCTGTACAATTAAAACATTTTTGGCTATCTAGACCTTTCCCTTTTAAAAATTGACAAATGTAAAATCCTTGATGTCCAATTTTTCTAATCCTATCTCATTTATTAAAGTTTCTTCTTCTGAATCAGATGAGTCGTGTTGTCTTCCTTCTAAAGCATCTATACTTATTACTGAATATATACTTTCATTATCTGACATGTATTCATCTACATTTATCAGGGTTTCTTGGAAATCTTCTATGAGTTGGGAATTTCTCGTTCTACTATTATTTCTTCCTGGACAAGTGTTAGCAAGATGTTCTTCACTTCCGCATGTAAAACAAGATAGTCTATTTTTATAGATTCTATTATTATTATGTTTTCTTACATGTCTATCTTTATTTAGGTAAGGCTTTTTTGCCGTAGATTTTCGTAGATAATATTTTTTCCTTGGTCTGTAGTCTTGGTTATTTTGATATTTTCTTCTATATTTCTTATTTGGTGTACCTTGATCATAGCTTTGTGTTGTATATATATTCTTACAAAAACCAGTCTCATTTTGCTTTAATTGTTTTTGTATTTGTATATTTGTACACTTTTCTTGTAATATTTCCATAACATGCTGTATTTTATGTCCGATAGACCAATTAACATTTGGATTTTGCATAACTCCTTCTCTTTTACTCCATCTTTCTTCTATTTCTCTTCCTAATGCTCCAGGGAGTTTATTAAAAAGCTTTTTTTCCTAAGCTTTGATCAAACGCATTGCCGCTTATAGCGCATAAATAAAAATAATCCTTTAGAAAGTTTTTGATATGGCTCCAATTTGTAATGCTAAGTTGTTCTAGTTTTATTAATGCATTCTTTTGCAACACTACCAATCCACTATTAGGGTCTTCTCCTGTTATTAGGCTGTGTATTTTATTAGTGAAATTATATGGATTTGGTCCCATATTTACTAGTTCTTGGAATTCTTGAGGGTAGGTTACCTTGTATGCTTCCCACATTCCTTTGATTGATTCTCCTAAAAAGGTTTTCATGTATCTATACATAGTTTCTGCATCTGTCTCACTATAATGATGTATGTAATCTGCTACTACTATTCCTTTCCATACATCTATTACTGAGTTCCATAATTGAGGATCATGAGCTGCTATGTTTAGTATCTTACCTCTATCTCCTCCATCTTGAAGCTTGATAGGGGCTTCTATTGGCATTCTTATTCCTATTGGTCTAACCATTTCTGGTTCTGTTGCCGGGTCTTGCCTATATACCCGATGACGTGGTAAGTTTCCTATAGTATATTCTACTGGTGTTATGGGGGTTGTCTTTTGAAAAGGACTTGAATTAGAAGAAGCAGTTTCCATGAATTCTTTTAGACTGCGTGTTGTCTCATCATCACTTTCTTCTTGGGTGTTTTCCTTTTGTCTATACCCATAATTATCTATTCTGAATTTACATTCTTTAAAATGTGTTTCTACTATAGAGATATCTATTTTTCCCATTTTACAACCTTTACACTTAAACAAAGTTGTTTTATTTTCTTTATGTAATTCTTTAGCTTGTGCTATTGATAAGTCTACTTCGTAGTCTTCTTCATTTATATTTTGGATATTCATACCTTCCATATTAACGGTTGATTCATTATCTTCTAAGTCTTCCTCTATTTCTTTTTGATCCGTATATTTATAATCAGTGAATCTAATTGATGTCTCTCTTTTAGTATTAGTGTATGTGAGGTGGTCGTTTGGTCGTAATACTTCTTTTTTGCAGAAATTTTCTAAATTCCATTCTCTACCAGCATATTCTTCTGAATTTATTTTTAAAGGGTTCATTAACTTGATTCCTTTATTTCCCATTATACCTACTGCATCGTCTATCTTTATTTTAAACTTTGAACTGCTGTTGTTGGCTAATTTTCCTATAAAGCCAACACAAACTAAAAGATTATTTCCACAATTCATTTCTTCATACCCTTTGGTCTGTATGCCTATTTTTATGTACTTACCAAATTCTTTTGAATTTATCATAAAATCTGGACTACAGTAAAATATTCCTCCATTGTTACTCATGTCTACTTCGGTTAAACCTATTATTGATCTTTTAGATTCTGACCATCTGCTATCATATAAAGTAATTAGTACTTTAGTACCTAAATTTTTTCTAGTTAATCCTTTAAGCCCTATCACCACCAATCCCATGTGCATGAGATTCATTCGTCTTTTCTGTATTTCTTGCATAGATTCTTTACTAATTAAATTTATACTTTCACTATCGTTTTCTGATACGCTTAACTGTTCTTCTCTATAATGTCTGTATAGATGTGCTGTTGATGAGAAAAAACCTGTATTATAGAGGACTTGTGGATTTAGCATTTTTAATTTATTTTGTTTGAAAATTTCTATGTCTCTATCTACATCTATTAATTCATCCAGCTGGTGACTACTACTAGGCTTAGATGAGTTATTCATAATTCGAGCTAACATATTATTTCCTAGTCGATCTTGAGAGAAACTGGCCCTTTGTCTTTCTTGGGAATTTCTATTCCTGTTTGAAAAAAGGTCCATGTTTTGTCTTTTCTTTTAGGTTTATCCTCTTGAGGAGTTAATTCTACTCTCTTGAGCTGTTCTATTAAGTCTTGTATATCGTTTTCTTGCTTACCTTTTTTAGTAGGGGTTTTATTTTCCAATAAAATATCTAATTTTTTATTTATTTCTTTTATTTGGTCTTCTAGGTTTTTATTTAATTCTAATAAAGCAAATATTATCAAATTGTTTTGTTTTACGCTTATAGAATCTGTTTTTCCTGGTGGAACGTAATCTGATAAACCTTCAGGGTTAGCTTGAAAATGTGCTGTTTTTCTAAGGACTTCTTGGTAAAAGGGGTTGTTCATGAAAGGGTTAAGTCTTTAAGTTTACTTAGTTCTTTCTTAATTTCTTTTGTCTCTTTATAAAGGTTTTCTATCTGGCTATTTAGTATTTCTAAAGGATTGTTATCAGTTATCTTATTTACTACTATGTTTTGTACCTTTGAAATTATATCTAGTTGCTGATTTTTTAGAAAGTCAAAATTTTGTTCTATCTTTTCTAATGATTTGTTTTGTCTTTGTTGCAAGGTTTCTATGGTTTCTATTATCTTTAGAAATCTATCGTCTTTGGACTGACTATGTTCTGCTAAATTTATTATTAGATCTGTAACCGTATTTAAATGTTGATTCTCGCTATGTAAAATATGGTCTCCTTCTGCGAAATTACACTTAAGTAGTGATCCAAATTTTAGTCTTCGATACTTCTTTTCTGAAACTATTTCTAAATCTAAGTATTCTAATCTCTTAATACTTCCTATTATGCTAAATATAGAGTTCTGTTTTTGCAATCTTGTGTTTCTATTCTAATTTCTTTTATGTAGTGATAAACTCTTGCTCCTATAGTAGGTATTTGTAAATCTATTTGTCTTATTTCTTGATGTATAAAAGATATTTGATTTGGTGTTAATAAATCTGAAAATAACCTTAGTTGTTCTGTATATAGTCGTCTTTGTTCTAATAGAAAATCGTATATATCTATATAGTTCTGTCTTATTTTTAATAGATACCAATGATATTCCTGGTCAATTATGATCTATTTTTCGTATGACCTAAATTTTTTCTTATATAGTCTAGATGACATATACTTAAATTAGAAAGAGTACTACGCTATTTAACCTAAGAGAAAATTTAAATTACTAATATGATTTCTTTGAACTTCTATACGTCTATTTGCGTTTTGGATGTTACTATCTATACTATGTAGTTCCCACTTTAAAGCACTTAATAACTCTGGGTTGACTAGGGTTGGTCGGTTCGAAGAATATAAACCCCCGTGGTTACAAAGTCTGTCTGTTAGGTCTTTAGTTTCTAATATTTCTAGATATAAACTTAAACCCTCTTTAATCTTAAGCCAGTCAGCTTTAGTCTGTAATTCTCTATATAGATACCAATAATATAATCTTAATTGGTTAGCAAAAGGGTGTCTTTTCATATATTATCCTAAATTGTGTTCCCAAAATCTTCTCGCTCTGATACCAATAATATAATCTTAATTAAATACGTTTAAATTAATAATAAGATGTAAAATAATAAGAGTAAGAATTTAGATTTAAACAAAGAGGATAGCTTCTGTCAAGATGATGTAAGCTGCGGTTGTAAAATTTGTTGTAAAATCCTACTCAGTACTCCCTCTTCCTGTTCATATATATATATATATATATATATATATATATATATATACTAGAAAGTAATTACCTGTGCCAGCACGGGCCCAATATTATTAAGTATTTTTTTTGTTAATTTTGTTTTTATGTGAAATTGAAGAAAAGAAATTTGATGGATGTTAGGTGGTGTTCGTTATGTAAAACATTAATTTTTCTATATTTGATCAGTTAAAATCTTTGCAATATATTTTCTCTAGGAAATAATTTTTTTTCCTTTTAAAATGAGGAAATGATTTCTATAATAGACGTATGAAAAAAAGAAGTTACACATGATATTCTACATTGATAATGTCTTCCTCCGTTTTCAACCACACCTCATATTTATCCCATAATATGGAGCTCCCCCCATCTTCATCCCCACCACCACACACATCCCTACCCTCTACCTTCGCCTCTTATAGTATTTGTCTAAATTATATAAAAATGTTTTTAGGATAATAATTTTTGCCAACCTATCAAAAACAAGAAAATAAATAAGAAACATATTTATTTTCCTAGAAATCATTTCTAAAATATTTTTTTTTTAATCTTAACAAACACATTGTAAGTAATTATTAATGATATACTCATAGTATTGCATACTAAAAATTGAATACGCCTCGATCCATGAATAAATGTTGATTGCCAAATAATAAATTATTATACTCATGGAAACATTATACCATTAGATACTTAAATCGACACTTTATACACATATAGAGTATTACTATTTATATATTAGTGAAAGATGATACATTTTTTCAATAGTCATCAAGGTTCTTATTTTTAGTTTTTTTTTACCAAAAACATATTACGGAATAATTATATTAATTATATTTTAAAATTTATTATTAATATATCATTGTTAAAATAACAATTAGGATAAAAATAAAGAAAATGTGCATACTGTACTAATTAATTTAATTTTAGACTCTCAATTATCTAGGAGTTTAACTTGACTATTAGTATTTTATAGAATTACTTAATGATAATGATAAAGTCAGGCAAAAATAATTAATTTTCTTAATTTATTAAAATAAAAAAGTAGAATATTATTTATTATTATAAGAGTCAAATTAATAAATTTTCGTTATTAGAATAAAAATAAAGAAAATGTGCATACTGTACTAAATAATTTAATTTTAGTCTCTCAATTATCTAGGAGTTTAACTTGACTATTAATATTTTATAGAATTACTTAACAATAATGATAAAGTCAGGAAAAAATAATTAATTTTCTTAATTTATTAAAATAAACAAGTAAAATATTATTTTATTATTATAAGAGTCAAATTAAAGATAACATTTACTATTTACTTTATTAATTATAATTAGTGGATATGAATTGATTTTCGAGAAAACTCTCAGCCAATAAGAGGATAACATTTTCCTTGATTCCTATAATTGATTCTTCTTATTATTTATCCTTTCTACCATCTCTTCTTATTATATGTTATGTCATCTCATTTTTACTTGTCATATTTGGACTTATATATTCATTAAAAAAATAATTTATAGGTTAAATAATTAATACTAAAAATATAATATAATTTTTTAAAAAAATTTATTCTTAATATATGAAAATTGACAATAAAAATAAAAAAATTATTTTTAAATAATGGACAAGTAAAAGACGGATGAAGTATGTACTCCCTCCGACCCTTTTGACTTGATACACCTCCTAAGAAAATAATGATTGGTATAATGAGTTTATCATTTTACTCTTATTAATTGGTAAAGTTTTAAACATATTTACTCACTACATTTTCAAAAAATATTAATTTAATGTTAATAAATTAAAGGTATAATAGGAGAAAAAGATTTTTTTTCTTGATTTGTTAAATATATTTGACAAATAAATAAAAATGGAGAAAGTATCTATGAAATTTATGCCAAATGGAAGAGGGAAAAAACGGAAGTGGACCAAAGCCCACGTCTTATAATACTTATGGCAAATAGAAAAGTGAGGTTCATCATATTCTTCAATGATAGGGCAGAATTTGTAATTAAATAAAAAAGATTGGACTTTTTTTAAAGCTCTTGCTGAGGTACAAAAAACAAAGAAAAAAATACAACTTTTTGAAGCAAGTTTGTGTTGCAAAATCTTTTGTAAGACTTTAACAACATTTATGGCAAATAGAAGAAAGTGGGACCCATCATATTCAACATGGGCAGGGCATACTTTGTAATTAAATAGAAAAATGAGGATCTTTTTAAGAGTTCTTACTTATGTTCAAATAACAATGCAAAAGTTGCAATCTTTTTAAGCAAGCTTATCTTGCAATTTTTTTAAAGGACTTTAATACCTCCAAACTTTAATTTAATGTCAGAAAACTAACATGTTGAAATTGCCTCAAACTCTCTCTTGTATAAATATAAATATATACATCATACTTTTGGAAATAGCTAATTAAAGCTTATTAATTCCAATATTTGACCTCATATCCCTTGATCGAAAAAAAACATCAAAAGGGGAGGAAAACAGACAAAGAGAGTAATAATATTCGAGCAAATTGATAGGTTTGTACAAACATAGAAAGGTCATGTATTTTAAACGTTATTTCTCAGCATGCAACATTTCTTCAAGTCTGAGCCGCTCTTTAACTTGAGAAATATAATTTGTAGCCTTATCATCAACGTTCTTATCGCCGCTACCACCACCACCACCATAAACTTTGGTTTCAGCAGGGGTCACAAATAAATTAGCTGCTGGCTTTGTGAAAATCACCTTTGGTTTTGTCTCAACTTTATTATTTTGAGCACTTTTACCAAAAGACAAAGTGAATTTTGTTGTCATGAATCCCCCTTGCTTGCTACTTCTTTCAACCTGCATGATTGATACTAGTTTTTCTAAATCAAGAAATTGAATGAAATTATTGGTTTTGGTTATGATGATGATGAAGCTAGAAAGACACACTTATATAGGACAAATGAAAAGGCAATTGAACGATAACATGATAATACATAATCATGTCATTTAACTTGGTTTTCGTTGACATTTATGTCCTTCAATTTTAAGTGTGCTCAAATAGACACTTAAAATTGTATAAAACTGAATAAATAGATACATTCATCCTACATGACAATTGTGTGTCTTATGTGGCGTCCTACGTGTATTATGTCACATAGGATATGTGTATCTATTGTTCACTTTTATATAAATTTAAGTATCTACTTGTGCACGTCCAAATTAAAGTTGGAGGTCATAGATGCTGGCTGAGAGAATATTTTTATATTACGTCAATTATTTTAAAAAGAGCATCGTCCTAAGTGGTGGGTGTTCTTTGATTTTAGATAGAAGTGAATCTACATGGGTGGTGATGTGGTCCCCTAGTATACAATTTACAATGATCGCTTTTATATTGATTCCCCTTAAAAGTTGGAATATTTTTATTTTATTTTATTTATTAAATTAAGAGATCTTCGAATGTTGCATTTTTCTAGATTAGAGGATTAGATTACAATCAGTACAGTAATCGATTCCTAATTAGAATATTAACAAGGGTTAGATTTGCTATTTTATATAAAGTGAATTCAATAATATACTCACATCGGCATTATCTAAAATGTCATTAATCATAATCTCTTCGGAGTAATTTGCACTTCTAACGTATGCTCTTTTTTGTAATTTATATTTTATTCTATCATTTTTAATGATTTTCACCCTAATTTTCTTAGTTTTGTGCAAAATTATATAAAAAAATATATCTTAATTTTCAATTATTTATAAGGATATGATAGAAATATTAACAAGTTAATATATTTGCTAGGATCTAAAATATAATAATAATATAATTAAATTACATTCTACCAACAATCTAATAATTGATGGTTCTAGTCTTTATTTCTTAATACACGTACAAAGCTAGAAAAACAAAATCAAAACAAACATTTGCATCGACTTACAAGCAAAAAATTCAACCCAACAAAAAAGATAGGATGAAGATGAACCCACAAAATTTTGAATTTGTGGAAACGTAGTTTTCTTTTTGGGATAAGCGTTTGAAAAATACTTTAACTTTGGTCGAATTTGCTGTTGTGATACTAAATTTTCATTAGGACCTATTACCTCCCTTGTGCCACACTACCCTGAGACTGAGTAGGTCTAGCCCTGGAGTTCTGGTTCCTAAAATTACCTCTGTTCTTTGGTGCAGGTGCAATAGTTGATGATGGTGCATGCTCAGTTGTCCTTTGTGTTGGGTTATGAAGGGTGATTAGGACGTCATGCGGAAGCTTACAATTTGCAAATCATATAGTTGATAAATCAGATAACAAAAACTTGTACTAAAAACATAATATTATTATATGAAAACTAGTATAAAAGAAAAATATTATAAACTTTAGAGAGAATAAATCTCCCCATAAACTAAACTCTTAAACGTTTACATTGTGGATGTTATTGTTTTTTGTGTTAGAAGAAACAAACCTATATTTATAGAGTCCTAAACCTTTTCTTACAAGAAAAAGAGTCCTAAAAGGAGAGAATAAACCAAATATGAAAGAATATTATATTTTCCTTTCAGGAAAAGTAAAAACATTTATGGTAATGTTTTGTCTTTTCTTTAAGGAAAAATAAATCTTAAATTATGGTAAGAAAATCAGGGCAAAACCCTAACACTTTGTTGATAAGATGACTGTATCACATTTTTGACCTTCTGTTGTCCGGACTCATTACATGTTATCTTAACCCTCTTACTGCGGAACTCTTCCCTGTCTTTCAACTTATCATTTTCTACCTGCTGCACATGGATCATAAGCTTGGCTATGTCCATGTCCCCTATCAACATAGCCATCTTCCCTTTCTTACTTGACAAGCGGGACAACCAGACACAAACATGCTTATCTTGCTTCTCATATCAGCCACTATCTCCGGATCATAAAGGGATAGTTGAGTCAACATGAGGTTGTACTCATGCACACTCATGGACTCCTGTTTCATATTTAGAAATTCTCTCACATTTGCTTCCCTTAGCTCACGGGGAAAGAAGCGCCTTAGGAAGGCACTTTCAAAAATAGTCCAGCTCACAACTAGTGCCCCTTCAGCCCTGCTCTTTTTCCATTGGTCGTACCAAATCCTAGCACCACCCTTGAGTTGGTATGAAGCTAACTCTATATGCTCAGCATCAACAATACGCATAACTTCAAACACTTTCTACAGTTCCTCCACGAATTTCTCCGAATCCTCAATGGCATTTAACCCTGTGAACTCTGAAGGATTCATTCTCAAGAACTCACGGATCATGGATGTATCAGCCACATCCTGACAAAACACTATTTGTTGACTAGCTTGAGTCGCCACAACTTGACTCAACATTTGGATAGCATCCTGGAACTCAGTATTAGTGACCTCTCCCCGAGGGGGTTGCACTTTTGGTGCATTGGGTACCCCTTGGTCTGGTGAATTAACATTTCTCCTTGCAGGATGTCCTCGAATAGCTCTTCAGGGAGGCATGAACTAAAAAGATACACGCAAGCACGAATTTAGAAAGAGCTTTTACAGAGTTGAACTCTATCGCACGAAAAAAGAGTAAGAAGGAAGTGAAATCTTTTCCTAAATGTCGCAGCATCCTAAGATGCAGGTCGAATGATGTTAGTACATTGAATGTACGAGCATGTAAGGGGAAAGTTGAAACATAAGCAATAGAACTGATAACCTGGGAAGACATACTCAACTCAAATATGAAGCAACAATAAGATATGCAATATATAAAGATTCTGAAAAAGTAAATATCAACTCAATTTATATAAAAATACAAAAGTATAATCTTTACTCTTATTTGGGAGATTCTTTAACCGACAACCATCACTATGAGCTATGTGATGATACAATGTCTCGCTGACACTGTCAGAACTGACATATATCATGCCGGGGTATAGAACTTATCAACTAAGTGAATCCACTAAACTATGCTTAAAACAATAAGAAAACATCTAAAAAGTATAATCCTTTACCCATGTTGGCATACATGGTTTATGAGGATTTTGAGTTGTCTGAACTCACCCCATGTCGGTGCTCAATACTAATCCCAATAATATATAAGTCATACTCAAATGTTTAAAACATAACTCTTACTCAATTTGAGGTAATTACTCAAAAGATCCTCTTAAAATAAGTATTACTCTGAAACTCCTTTGAACTTGTAAACTCATTTAGAAATCGGAAAGTAAAAGTATTACACTTGGGAATACTTAGTTCCTTTATACTCATTTTGAAACATGAAAGACAACTCTTCTCATTTTCATACTCATTTACTCAAGTCTTAATTCCAGTTGTAGATGATTGCAAAAGACTTCTCCAAATGACTCAAAAGAGACTTCTTGAACTTTCCTCTTAACTTTACTTTGATTTGAAATGTGAATTTAAGAGCTATGATAGGATATAGAGGATCTCTCAATTATTAATGAAGAATTAGATAGTTAGTATTAACAAGAGAGCAAAGACACAATTTGAAAGAACGCATACGGGACGAAGAACGGAGAAGAAAGGGGCCTGATGACACTATCGCATTGCTGGCTCAAGGCGCCAGGCCTAAAACCACTGAAGGTTGTTTGGGGCGCATTACTGGAGCGGTGCGCTAGCCAGGCCCCAAACTACTTAACAATAGTTTAGGATATGCTGGCTCGATGCCTTACCCCTCTACCGAGATTTTGACGAATTTTCTTGCTCAATTTCAAGGCCTAACTCATCTAGAATCGAATGATTTCCTGCAAACTCTTTTTTTATTCATAAACTCAACACAAATTCAATGAAATCCCACCCAAAATCCATCAAGAACAACACTCGTTTGCAAGACCCTCACCTCAAGGACTCAAAAACCTCCATTGTTAAAGAATGGGGTTAAAACTCAAGAACTTCTCAAGAATCTCAATCTAAACAATCACATGGACAAATTCATGAATGAAATTACATGATTTTCGTGAGGGCGAACAAACCCAACACAATGAGAGCTTACATACCTCGTAAGAACACTTGTTCTTGGCGAAATCCTCCTTTCTTGAAATAATGCTTGAAATCCTTCTCTTTTCTCCTTTTGAAACTTGTCTAAAATCTCTAAACGTTTTGGAATATTGAAAAGTTATCTAATTCATATTAGACCCTTAACTTGGGTGTGAAAAACATTTTAGGCTTAGTAGGGTAAGGAAAAGACCAAAATACCCCTTTCCTAAAACAAATGAAAAGCCTTAGCTAGAGAGGCTTCACTCAAACATTAATAACTTTTTACTCGGAGCTTGGAATTTAGCAAACCTGAGAGCGTTTGAAAGAGGACTCAAAGACCTTCGATTTGATACCTCATTGGCCACCTAAATTTTTATGTGCTAAAAGATATGGTCATTTGAAGTTGACCTAAAACTAAAAACTTATCGGAGTCTGAGGTGTTACAATATCTCCCCCTTGGGAACCTTCATCCTCGAATGAGATCGCACTAAACAGAACAGGGGTGGAAAACATCTAACAACCCCAACCCAAGAACGCAACATGTAATTAACATACTCAACATATCAATTTAAAAGTACTTTACAAAGAGTTAGTACCTTTATTTGGAATTTCTCCGGAAAGAAAGAGATGTGGGTATCTCTTCTTCATATCCTCCTCAGCCCCCCAAGTCGCTTCCTCTACAAATTGATTCCTCCATAAGACCTTGACTGATCCAACCTCTTTGGTCCTCAACTTGCGAACCTGACGATCCATGATCTGAATGGGTATTTCCTCATAGGATAGGCTGTCCTTGATACCAATATTCTCTGTAGGTACGATAAGTGAAGGATCATCCAAACAATTCTTTAGCATGGACACATGGAACACCGAATGAACTATTGCTCCAACTCATAAGCTACGTTGCCAATTCTCTTGGATATCCGATAAGAACCAATGTACCGGGGACAGAGTTTTCCTTTCTTACAAAATCTCATAACACCCTTCTTGAGTAATTTTATTATTCCCTCCATTTAAAAAAGAAAGTACTTTCTTTTTTAGTCTGTTTGTAAAAAATGGTCTCTTTTCTTTTTTGGCAACACTTTGATTTCAGGTTTTCATGTGACATGTTTAAGACCACAAGATTAAAAAACATTTTGACAAATTTGATATAACTTTAATTTAGGATCACAAGATTGAATAATCTTATTTATTTTCTTTAACTCCATGTTAAGTCAAACTAGGGCATTCTTTTATCAACGGAGAAAGTATTATTTTACCCTTATAACATGTCATGGTTAGAGACTTAGAGGTATTTATCAGCCAAGGATAGGGGGGAAAAAAGAATCTACTCCCTCATTATTTTATCTATCTTTAATTTAAGATCATCTTTTTAAAAACTTTTTAAAATTTCTTATGAAGTGAATAAATTATGTAGTGATATATATCATTTGCTAGACTAGATAATTGAGATGTCAAAAAGAGAAGAAGAAATGTCGGTAAAATGGATAACTTAATTGCCAGAGCAGACCTAGCGATGCCAATTGGAGGTTAGAGAATCCTAAAGGGATAAATGGTATGGTCCTGGCTGCTGTTTTTTTAGTTAGTAGTCAATGCCATTCTCATTTCTTCTTTTATTTTTGGAAATAGTTGGCACTTGGCAAACCACAAGCTAATTTCTTTTGAGATGATGCTTTAAAATGTTCAAAAAGTTCATGCATGGTATAGGATGCAAATTTCAGCATCTCAATTCAGAGAATAATTAAAGAACACACAAGAGAGAATCATAATGAAGAGAATATAGAATATATAGTCAACTCATATGTCACAAAAGTCTACTTCCTCCAAAACAACCAACATCTACAAAGGAGATGAAAAATCCACTATAAACATAAGAGTACACAATAACGAGAAAAGTAACCTCACAAAATTCACTCAAAATAAAAAGAGGTTCATACAAGTAATAACATATTACTTCTGTCGCACCGTTTCTCCTCTACACAATTCTTTTAAAGCCCCTAGAACTACATTCTTAATGTTGATTAAGTTAGAAGGAATGAGCCTCTATTTATAGAATCCTAAACCTTTCCTACAGAAAAAGTCTAGCCAAATATAAAGACTTAATGTTTTCCGCTTAAGAAAAGAAAAACATATTTATGGAAAGAAACTCATGGCAAATACCCAACAGAATATATAGTCAACGCATATGTCACAAAAGTCTACCACCCTCCCCCCTCCAAGTGAAGATGGTAACCAAAACCACAGTTCAACCAAATTTCATATGTTAATTGGTACTATAATTTTTTCATTACCTGTTTAATTTCAAAATATTTATTAGTAAAAATAATACTAAAAAGAATAACATGCGATACAGGAGTCACAAATGTGATATTCATTCTCACACAACAGATATTCAATGAGAAAAGGCCAATTTTATTTTTCTTAATTATGGAAACTAGAATAAATTTACTTTCCAATTGAATTTGGTTTAAAATGTCTTTGTTGTTACTTGTTAGTAGTGTGACTCAAATTCCCCCCTTAACTATAAAAAATTGAATCTATATATATAGTAAAGCTAAATATAGACAAGGTGACGTGACACCTTTTTATGAACTCTATTTCTATTTATCTTTTTCTCTTTTTTTGGGGCATTTGTTAGTTTCTCTCCTCAATTTTAATGTAGTTATTATTTATATAAAATTAATATTTTGTTGTTAATATGTTATATTAGTGTGGATATCCATAACTTTAAGGTGTAATTTCACCATTACGTGTAATAATATCACACCTCCACCATCTCCTCATTTATCTTTACACCCCTTAATCTTCCCCACATTCTCAAGAATGAATATCATGTTTATTACTATCTCTTTGTATGCCTCTTTATAACAATATAAATAGAGGTCTTGAGGATTGTGTTATGCACTTGAAGATTTGGGAAACACTTAAAAATATACTTGGAAGAATAAGAAAACTCTTTCTTGTCTCTCTACATTTCTTGTCTATTTTCTCACATATATTATTGCTCTTTTTAGTTTTGTTTTACTACATGTTTTCATTCTTGAAAAGTTATATCCAATTGTATTTACCTTCACAAAAATAAATGTATTGATACTTGTATGCATATCTTAAGAATCTCAAATCTGATTGGAGAAGTATTATTTTGATATATTTTGTCTTCTTTATATATTTTATTCATAATATTGATTTTTAGATTAATTTCATTCCAATATTCATTAATCTCTTTGTATAATAATCAAACATTGTGTAACCCCTCAAAAAAATTATAAGTTAAGACTCGAACCATTCTTCATTTGTGAATACAATCGTATCGGGTGATTAAATTGTCCATATGTGTAAAGGTCAATTCTTTAGTGTGAGAATGAATTTGGATATGAATTAAGGTCACTAGAATCCCCTAGCACAAAGTTGAATTGAAAGCATCCATATTGATTAAGTTTTGATGTAAGATTCTATTTGGGTCAACTTCAAATGACCATATCTCTCATAATATAAAGAGTTACGTGACCCATAACCTATCAAATTAAAGGTATTTGAATCTTCTTTCCAACCCACCAATTTCGTGTCAATCCGAGTTTTGAGTAAAGCATTATAACCATTTTAGTAACCTGATATAGTGCAATGATGAATTAGCCGACGGAAAAACATTAAAAAGGGTCATTTTTGTCTTTTTTACCTCTAAGAAAACTCTAAACGAATTTCTTGACTAATTAAAGACCCAAAACCACCAGATTTTCATCTATTAATCCATCATTATCTTCTCTCTCAAACCCTAAGGCAAAACCCTAAGGAAAAATCAAAGTAGAAGACTCCATTTAAGATTCTTTCGATCTTTTTCAAGTTTCTTCTTCAAGGTAAGTCTTTCTTCAAGAATTTCAATTCTTTCCAACTCAAATTCCTCCATACAACTATGAATCATTAATGAGAATCCTAATTCTTGACCATAAAGTTTCAAGAAACTAAGTCAAGAAATCTCAAGAAAGGTTTTCTTGATTTTTCTCCTTCAAGCTAGGGTTTCAAGACTTCTAATCAAGTTCTTCTTCAAGATGCTTCAAGAACCTTGTTCTTCCAGGTATGTAAGGCTATCATAGTGTTGGACTAGTTCGTCCTCACGCTCTACATCTACTTTCAAATTAGTAAAAGAGAAAATCTAGAATTCTATCCCTATATTTGGGTATTCTTGAGATGAGGTGATTTTGAGTTCTTGAGTTTCGGATTCTTTTTGAAATTCTATTTCTAATTATTGAATTGCTATATGTTATGCATTAAGATTCTTGAGTTGATTCGTTCATGTCTATATTTCAGCATGAACCCTATGAATTGAGTATTTTTTAGATGAGTAGTATCGTTGAGTTCTGAGTTCTTGAGTTCTTAGTACTGTGTTTACATATTGCTATCAAGATTCCTGTGTTGAATCGTTCGTGTCCATAATTTCACATGAACCCTATGAATTGAGTTATAAATCTTGAGAAGTTTTTTAAAGCCAACACTTGAGTTTTAAACTGAGTTTTTGAGGAAATAAAGATGAGTTTTGAGAAAGAGTTTCTAAAACATGATTAGTATGACAATCGAGTATGCCATTAATGTTTAAGCAGTATGGTATCTAGTTATGCCATCAATGTTTATGCAGTATGACTTTCGGAGTCATCAATGATCATATCACAACATGATGTGTATGAATTGAGTAAGAGTATAAGGGAACTAAGTATTCCCAAAGGTATCATTTTTTACATTGAGAAAATAGAAACTTTGATTTCTAAATGAGTTAATAAGTTCAGAGATATTTCAGAGCAGTTACCTCTTTTAAGAGGATAGTTTGAGCAATTATCTCAAACCAGAGGAAGAGTATGTTTTTAAACATTTAGCATGAGTATATTTATTAAGAGTAGTATTGAGCACTGATATGGGGATGATTTCAGACAACTCACATTCCTCATACACCATGTATGCCAACATGGGTACATGATCATACTTTTTAGATGAACCCTAAGTGCCTTCGGGAAGAGCTTTGTGGATCCACTTAGTTGAGGTGTTCTATACCCCAGCAAGGTATAGGACACTTTCGGCAGCGTGGGCGAGATGTTGTATCATCACGTAGCTCATAGTGATGGTTGTCGGTTAGAGAATCTCCCAAATAGAGTTAAAAGTGTATTTTTATTATATCACTTAATATGTTGAGTTCCGAGATGAGTAAGTATTTTTGTAAAGTTTAATGATTTCACTTCTTTATTTTTTTACATTAAGTTGAGTATATATCTATATCTATTGCGTCCCTTTCATTCAGTTATTTGTTATTCAGCTATATTACATACTCGTACATTCAATGTACTAATGTCATTCGACCTGCATCTTTTTATGATGGAGATACAGGTTCTTAGGATCCTTAGCAAGAGTCTGTTGAGATCACTTCATCCGCTCGTCAACTTTTGAGTGAGACTTCTTTGTTTCCGAAGAACTCCAGTTTTATGAGTTGTTAGTAGGAGTTCTCTTGAAGAGTCGTGGGTCTTGTCCCGACTCTCATCTTTGTACAATAGAGGATTTACAGATAAACAATTTTGGAGAGTCTTTCAGTTTCAGATGTTTTATTGAAAAACTTATATTTTATTCTTAGTATATTTAGTTCAGTTTTGAGATTCAGTAAACTGTTTTTAAGCGTTTTTTTCAATTTGATGCTTATGTATGCTTGAGTTACTCTTCCGCTTGTAATCAGTCAGGATGAGAGTTCGCTTGAGGGCCAACAATGGTTCTTGAGTGTCAGCCACGTCCAAGGTGTAGGCTTGAATCGTGACACATTGATGTTTGATGTATATCATATTCGTTTTAAGGAATAAAATTCTTCAAATAAATAAAAAAATTGTGTAGTGACACAAAGAGAAGTTAAGCTGTTATACATTTTTAGCTTTAGTATAGTATAAACTAAGAATATCATGTAGTGACACAAAGGGAAATTAAGTTATTATGCATTTCTAGCTTTAGTATAGTATATAATTGTAGAAGTAATTTAAATTTTGTTATATATTTTTCTCTCATCAGACAATATTAGATCTTTGTTTAAAACATTTCTGTTGTGATGTTCTATTTTTTCCTGCGAATACAATTCACTCACATATAATCGGAATGACAGTCTTACAAATTAACACATTACCATTTCAATCAAATTTAATATTTTAATGAATGAAAATTATCAATTAAATTCTTAAAAAATAGATGATATGATCACAAAAAATATCCAAAACAAACATACTTGAAATATCTACCTATAATTTTTTTTATCATTTACCTACAAATAATTTCTTTAACTTAATATAGTACATTTTCACTTAAAGACTAAAAACGCTTAAGAAAATTAATTATCATAAATTTTAAAAAAATATATACACAAGAAAAAGAAAAAACAATCACCACAAATATATGACACTCACATTTCAACTAACTAAATATCTACAAGAGTCATAGTTCGATATAAAATTCAATTGAGAGAAAAAAAGAAGAAGAAGTAGAATTTCATGCATATGAGCTTTCTTAGTTCATGATATTTAAGTATTGACTATGGGATCGTTAGAGTAGTTATATTTTGTAAGACTTAAATGTTTTTTTCATTTCTCCATGCTCATTAAGATATGCAACGTTTCTATTATGTTAGCCTTTTCTATAAATTCTCAAATAGATTGAACATATTATTTTTGATTTAGTATTACTTTGTACATTTATGAGTCTTGAAAGCTTCAAAAACTGCATGGCTTAATTTAAAAAAAATTGAATACCATTATATTTATACCTACTCACAAAATAAATATCAACACGTCACAAAATATTTTTATTTAGTGGAAAAATAGATGGAAGTTATTTTTTGGGTTTATATTCTTCTTCTTTTTTGGATGGTACAATGAGACATGTTTTTAAAGAAACTTTTTATATCACATTTTCATTCAATTATTTCTGAGTAGCAAACACTAATTAAATAAACACGTAATTTGGTGAAGAAATATATAGTCAAAGGTCTCCTAACAAGCTGTTTTTATACATATTTTTTCATATTTACTTAAAACAAAATATAGAAGATGTTTTTATGTAACTTTAGGTTTAGAATTTGAAAACTTAAGTTTTGAAAAAGACTTTTATGTATATTATGATTTCTTCTATCTAGATTATAGTTTGAAAGGATTATTGAAAATAAATTTGGTTCTAATAAAAAATATACTTTTTGATGATATTAATATTCAAGTATTAGAGAGAAAAAAAAAGATCATGAATTTGGTGGCCATTTGGCCATATATAATTAGAAATTAACTATTTTGCACTTAACTAGAAAATTTTAAAATCGGAGTTGTGTTTTGTTAATTTTTTTTACAAATGAGACAAAATAATATTTTATTTGAAATTCTAACCATGTAGGTAGTTGAGAAGTTTTTGCGGATGATATAGTTCTTTTTCCCATAAATTCACTAGTAAATTTATATTCTTCCTTTAGAATTTGATCTCCATTAGCTCTTGTAGTTAGTGGACTGACTCATATTTACCCCTCAAACCTAGCATAATTAACCTTTTTTTCCAGTTACTCCTGTCCCTTGAGGGGCAAACGTCTATTTGACTTCTATTTTTTAAAATGATAAGAACAAAAGCAAAAAAATAATTGTTATCAACAATTTTGTCAAATGCTGAAAATTAACGACAACAAAAATAAATAAAGAAAATATTCTTATTGATGAATCTCATCGAATACAATTTTGTTATTCACTTAATTCTTCTATCCTACGCCTCTTTGTGATTTGAGAAAGTTCAATGGTGTATTTCTCGAATTACAGGATGGCTTGAACCTTTTAGAAATATATTTGATCTCAAAGTATGTTAGATAACACTTGATTGTTTTGGGTTGATCTCCAAACAAAACTCCGTTGATCAATTTTGTGAAGAATTCTGTAATTGATGCTGATACTTCTTCCAATATTTCTTACTGAATTCCCCTCAGAAAGTCATATAACTCCAATTTATATTTGTAGGAAATATAAAGTCCAAGTGATAATGAACACTCTTACATGAGTCTGATTGATTATTGTATGGTATCAAGCTAGCTTATCACAAATGATATGTGAAAAGTTGCTTGTGACTTGACTCTTGAATTTGCTTTAGATTGCCACATCATTTGAACACATGGCATCATTGTAAGACAACCTGATTAGAGTCGGCTAAGGAGTCCTAAAGTTCTAGCCTACTTACGTTTGCTAGGAGTTTGAATAATCCAATTCTACTTAGTAAGGTAGATATAGATAGGGCCAATGATTCTAGTTTGTTGTGTATATATTTGCTTATTGAATTGTACCGTGCAATACAAAGAATAGCTTAACAGTCATACATTGCATTCTCTTTATCTTCTTCATGGTATCAGAAGACAAGGTTTAATTAAAAATAAACGATCTTGAAGCCTCTTTTTTTCCCTTCAAAACAGTACGTTATGGCAGCATCCTCTAGCACCACTTTAGCCCTCTCACCCTCTTCATTGCACCAACTCATTGCAATATGCCCAATTAAACTAAAACCTTTAAACTATCTTCTTTGGAGGACAAAACTCCTTCAACTAATGCAAGCCTTGAAAATTGACAAAACCATTAAGGACGACCCTCTGCCCGAGACTATAGAAAACGAGAAGGAAGAAAATACTCCAAACTCAATATTCGCCGAATGGAAAGGACGTGACATTCTTGTTAGGAGTTGGATGTCTTTAACAATGATAGAAGAGTCAATGTTCCTCATTATAGGATGCTCAACCGCAAAACAAATATGTGATTGTCTTAAGGATACTTACCTTCAAGCAAGCAAAGATAATTTCAGATGAAACATTTACTTCAAACTGTGATGCTAGCAGGGTCCAAATCTGTTGATAAATATATCAAGGAGTTTAAGGGAATTTGTGATAGCCTCATGTCTATCCACAAGCCATTGGATGAAGATAGCAAAGTAATTAATTTTGCTAGAGGTCTTGGAAGAAAATACAAGACCCTTCGCATTGTCATGTTGGGTAAACCACCATACCCCACTTTTGGCCAATTTGTGACCGCCCTTAGAGGGTTTGACATGATGGAAGAAGGAGAGGAACAAACGACACAACCTAATCTTGATCCAATAGTGTCCTTCACTGCACAAAAGACTCATGGCAGAGGTCGTGGAAACTCTTTTAAAGATGGAGGAAATCAAAGAGGCATCGGGAACAAAGAAGGATTTAATCAAAGGCAAATTCATACGCAACCACGAGGGACTAATCAACAAAATGAGAATTCCAAAAATAATTATTGCCAGATTTGTGGAAGGAACAACTATTCAACGCTCTCTTGCTTTTATAGGTGAGATTATTCTTATCAAGTACCAGAGGAAGTACCACATGCTCTCGCAACTATGTCACTTTATAATCACCCAGATAATCATCTATTCATGGATTCAGGTGCTAGAAACCACATGGTACACTCCTCAGGTTTTCTTATGAACCCTTCTCTATTTAAGCAAACTGATTTGGTTATGGTAGGCAATGGTGATAAATTACTTATTACACACATTGGAGATAAAAATATTGGAGAAAAACTTTATTTAAAGGATGTTTTTGTTGTGCCTCGATTAAAAAAGAATCTTATCTTTTTTCGTAAATTTGTTGAAGATAATGTTTGATCTCTTAAGTTTACTAACAAGGGTTTTGTTGTTAAGGAAAAGAGAATGGCCATAGTTCTGGAAAAGGGTAATAGAAGACATGACTTGTACGCTCTAGAAGAAAGTTTACATGAAGCTTTGATAACTACGAAAATAGAGAAGAACTTGGACACAATTTTGCCTCAAACACTAGGACATCCACACTTGAGAATTCTTAATTTTTTGCATAGAAATAAAATGATTGATGTTTGGACTTAGAATAAAAACTTTTTAGCTTGTAGTAATTGTCAAATGAAAAAAAATTGTAAGCTACCTTTTTCAAGTTTCTAACAAAAGAGAGAAAATACATAGTGATTTATGGGGACCAGCCCCTGTTGCTTCTTGTCAAGAGTAAAATTCTTTGTTATTTTTGTCGATGATTGCACACGATTTACTTGGATCTATCCCCTAAAGAAGAAATTTGATTTTCTATCCATTTTCATGACCTTTCACAAGTTAATAGAAACTCAGTTTTCCAAGAAACTTAAAGTATTTCGATATGACGGAGGAAGAGAATTCAACACTTTGAATTTTATAACTTATTTGGCTCAATTTGGTATCACGAGACGAATTTCATGTCCGCATACTCCTGAACAAAATGGAGTAGTGAAAAAAAACATAGACACATTGTTGAGATTGGTTTGACTCTACTTTTCAATGTGAATCTACCTTTGTTTTTTCGGTTGAAGCTTTTTATGACTGCGGTGTTCCTAATCAATAGAATGCATGTTCTACATTGAGTATGCAATCTCCATTCTTGAAGTTACATGGAAAGAAACCTGACTATTATACCTTGAAGGTTTTCAGATATATATGATTTCCATATCTTAAAGGGCATAATACAAATAAACTTCAACCCAAAACTTTTCCATGTGTGTTCCTTGGATATAGCCTACTTCACAAAGGTTATAGGTGCTATCACCCACAAACACGAAAAGTTTTTATCTCAAGACATGTACTTTTTGAGGAATTTGTCTTACCCTATGTGTCTACTAGAACTGATTTGTCTGTAGATTCAGATAGTTCATATTTTACTACGTTCGATGAATTCTTGGAGCATCAAAATGACCACTCTTCAGTCGTTACTCCTCTTAATAACTCAACGGAATGCTCCGTCCCTCCAGCAAGTGATTGCTTTCATGAATTATCCCTTATGTAGCCAATCTCTTCTGGCTTGCAGCAGTTAGGGTCATCAAATACAACTCCAAATTCTCCTATATCTGTGTCTAACTCTATGGTATCAACACCTCATGAAACAGCTACACATGATAACCAATTGTATCATAATCCCCACACATTGTCATCTTCAACACATAATTAACATCTAACTCTTCATCACTTAACCAACCAATTGGTGTTCAAGACCAACCACACATCCAACAAATCACTGAAAACATCCACCACATACTCACACGAACAAAAACTCATGCCATAACCAACCCCTCATTTCATACCCTCTTTATAGCTTCCATCCAACCTGACATTGTCAATTCTATGCATGATGAATTGAATGTTTTGAAATTAAATGAAACTTGAACTTTGGTTTTGCGGCAACCCGATATGAATATTGTTGGTTCTCGATGGGTTTCAAGACAAAACTCAAGTCCAATGGTTTTGTGGAACGGTTCAAGGCTCGCTTAATTGCGAAAGGATACAATCAAATAGAAGGAATCAACTTTGAGACAACCCAATATGAATGTTGTTGGTTATTGATGGGTTTCAAGACAAAACTCAAGTCCAATAGTTCCACCACAGTTCAAGGCTCGCTTGATTGCGAAAGGATACAATCAAATAGAAAGAATCAACTTCGAGACACCTTCAATCCTGTGGTAAAAGTTACAACAATTCGACTTGTTTTGACTATTGTAATCGCTTTACACGAGAAGATTAAACAACTTGATTTCAAGAACGCATTCTTACATGGAGACATTAAGGAAACCGTCTACATGGAGCAACCATCGGGTTTCAAGAATCAAAATCTCTCGTACCATGTGTGTTTGCTCATAAAGGCAATCTATGGCTTAAAACAAGCACCTAGAGCATGGTTGCACAAGTTTAGCTCTTACTTGCTCCATTAAATGAGGACTCTAGAAAGTCCTGTAAAGGAGGTACATATAATTGGGTTAAAGTTTATGCATCATTACCTTCTGAAACTAATTCATAAGAAGATGTTGGTATTTTAGGCAACTTTGTAAATATTTCCAACCACAAATTTTTTTTAAAAAAATCTTTCTTGTTTAAACTTTGTACGAAAGTTAAACAGTGT
Source organism: Solanum verrucosum (assembly GCF_900185275.1). Classification (NCBI taxonomy): domain Eukaryota; kingdom Viridiplantae; phylum Streptophyta; class Magnoliopsida; order Solanales; family Solanaceae; genus Solanum; species Solanum verrucosum. The sequence goes on from NW_026020183.1 coordinate 1,621,257, forward strand.
CATATAAATTGAGATGAAAAGAATAATAAGCAAAACTTCAAGGTAAAACAAGATGTATTTGGTAGATTAATTTAAGGGTGGCATTGGGTCGGGCAATCGGGACGGTTCACTAATTACAAAGTGTGGTCGCTCTGTGTTTGGGTTGGATATAGGGTTGGGGTTACCGGGTCCTACCGATCCAGGTTTTATTGGGTTTGATGTAACTTGTATAATTTCAGGCCATCATGGTTCGGGTTTCAACTAATTTTTTTTTATAAATTTTTAAAAAGTATTTTTAAGTACTTCATGAATGTTAAATATAATTTTAAATTTTAGACTAAACAATTGGGTCGGGTTGGTTAATTTGGTACTATCAAATCATAAATAGTACTAGTTCAACCGATTCTGATTATCGGGTTAAGGTTTGTGCTCGGTTGGTTCTAGATCTTCAAGGTAAACCGACACGTCACGACCCATAAGTCTTGGTTTGGTTCAGTCCAAGCTACCATCAGACCCTATTTGATCTTGGATCAATTCGGTCCAATTGACACTCTCAGAATAATTTAGGTCCGTGCATAAAAAGCTTATAGGTGATGAATCAACATGAAAGTCACATATTCTATTTTTGTACCTTATTTTTTTATGGGTGGGGATCCAAAAAGAAAATAATAATAAAAAATTACATTATATATATAGAGTTAAAATTTTATTTTATGTATATATTAAATGTTCAATCTCATTGACACTGAAAGAAGATCAAATATGTAATAACAATAGTCGCTTTGTGGCATCTTTCATCAAAGAAATGACTCTTTTCATTGCGTTCAACTTGTTGTCTACGTATCTAAGTTCGAGTGAAACTACAATGTGTTTTTGAAAGCTACTTCATTCAATTTCTTCAGCTCATTTCATTCAACTCCTTTGATATTGATTTTAAAGCTAGGATAGCGAGATTGTGAAGGGTTTTCAAATTCTCTCGAAATTCATTTTGAAATGATTCGAAACTTAATATAAACCAAATGTGTAAATTCATTAACTCACGAGCTCTATAAGTAATGATCTAAATGCTACAAAAACCAAGAGAATGAAAATGACATTCGACTTTCTAGGGGAGGAGCAATAAAAATGACATTCTTTTTTTAATCACAAATAACATCCGCAGATTCACAATTGCAGGAGAAGACATGGTTCTACTACACCCACTCTTCATTTCCAATTTTCATCTTTTTTAAAAAAAATTCGTTCTTATAGATATCTCTCATTGAGTTATTAAACTTTATTAAATAAAGAAGAAGGCCCGTGGGACGACAATTTTGGATTATTTTGTAAAAAATAAAAATAGGAAAATGAGTAAACAGATAACGTATACTTTATGTAACACCTCGGACTTTGAAAAGGACTAAAGAGGGGTAACAGACAAGTCATAAATCCAAAACGGACCATAGACCCTTCATGGAACCCTAAACAATTTATTTAGGAGTCCACGACTCGTTTAGGGCATGGTGGACGTTTGTCTAAGGCTGCCAAGGTGGGGGGTCACCTGGACGGGACCCTAGACGGCCCGTGGTGACTTGTATGATCCGTTTAGGGGTTCGTACAAGTCACTCATGAGTATTTAAATCTTAGGTCAACTTCAAATGACCATATCTCTTAGCACCTAATGAATTAGGTGGCCCATGACATATCAAATTAAAGGTCTTTGAGTCCTCTTTTCAATGCCACCAAGTTTGTCTCATTTAGAGTTTGAAGTAAAAATTTATGCCCGTTTTAGTTAAGCATTTTCAGGCAGGTGAAGTTTCACGATCGGCTATTCGGCCCGTGAAGTGTCTCACGGACAATGAAGCCTTAAACGGTCCGTGAAACCTCCCTTTTCAGACACATCGACAATTTTTAAAGTTGGTGTTGTCATGTTTTGGTCTTTTTCCTATGTGTTTGGTACTTAAACTATGTCATTTTAACCCCTATTCTATGCCTAAACCACGCCATTTTACACCTAAATAAGGGCTAAGAAAGTGTTAATCAATTCTTTTACCTTCATTAACACTTCAAGCCATTAGAGCAAGGTTCCAAGAGGAGAAAATCTAGGGTTTTCGAGTGTTCTTCGAGTTTTGTCGATTTCACCAATAACTTAGTTCTTCCAGGTATGTAAGGTTGTTTATAGTGTTGGACTAGTTCGTCCTCACGCCCTACATCTCAATTCAGTCAGAAATCATCACGTCTAAAGGATCTATTCATAGTTTTTGATATTTTAATTCAGTTTTTTAACAATTGAGGTTTTGATTCCTATTTTTGCATGTGAATCTTATAATGTTGTTCATGCTTAGTATCACATAAACCCTATTGATTTAGTAAAGTTATGTTTTCAAAGGAAATTGTAAGAAAGTTTCTCATATATTGATTTTGGGCCTGAAAGATAAGTTCAAGAGCATATGTTTTAAAAGTGTAAGTTTTGAACATAATCCTTGAAAAGAGAATCAAATGTTTTCATATGTATTATTTGACAGTTGAGAAAGAGCATATTTAATGTATTGAAAAATGCTTCAGAAAAGCAAAATGACAAGCAAAGTAGTAGTCCCTTTCTTTGTAAAATATGGATTGAGTATAATTAAAATGGATTGTTTTGGGAGTAGTAACGAGCACCGAATTGGATAAGAGTCTATTATAACACAAAAGTCCCATAAAATTATGTAGCTAGCATATGATAGGATAACACTGATCCTAGAAACGTATAGGAAGCTTTCTCCTCGTACAGCTCGAGAAGTGTGACTCCTCACTGCCTCTAAGAAGGCATATTTGATTGATCCATAGTTACAGTAGCATCCTATACCCCGACATGACCCTTGCAACGGGGGAGAAACATTGTATCATTGCTAGGCTCATAATAATGGTTGTCGGTTAGAAAAACTCCCCACAAGTAAAGTATTATTTTCATATTGCTTTTATTGCATATCTTTATTGTAAAGTTTAAAGGGTTTTCACTTCATATTCATGTATTGATTTAGTTGAGTTGCTTTCAGTCCTTCATTTTAGTCATTGTGTCATTCAGCCATATTACATACTCGTACATTCAAATATACTGATGTCTTTCAGGATCATCAACAGACGTTTCATTGAGATCACTTTGCGCTTCAGATAGCTTTGGTGAGCCTCCTTGCTTTCCAAAGGATTTTGCATTTATTTTCCTATTATTTTTGAGTTGTCATGGGTCTTGTCCCGACATCTATCCTAGTATTAGAGGTTCCGTAGATAGTTAGAGTTGAGGAGTTTCTAGGTACTTTCTTTCCTTTAAAAGACTGTTTTGCAAATTATTATTATTATTTTTAGACATTCCAATTAAGTTTATGTTGAGATAAATTTATGTTTTAAGTCTATTATTCCTTGAGTGAGTCTTCCGCTAAGTAGTCATAGAGGCCAAGGGTTCGCTTGGGGATCGAAAATGGTTCTCGAGTGCCGGCCACATCCAGGGTGTGGCTCGTGGCGTGACACTTTAAAGTTCAATATTTGTCACTAATTTAATGTTCTTTCTCTTTCATTATTTCTTTTGTCACCAATTTAATGCTTTTTCTGTTTTATGGTTTGATTCGGTCCAGTTTTTTAAATTTTTTGGTATTTATGTCCACCCCTACTGATAAGTTTCTTCGATTTTTTGATTTGGTTTCGACGTTTTTTTTCAAAAGATTGATTTTTAGTTTGGTGTAAGGATCTCGGAGCAAAGCTAATTAAGGGAAATAAATTAAAGTAGAAATGTGAGAATTTATTTTCAAAATTAGAGAACATTGTCAAAAATGGATTTATGTCACATCAGTTAGTGTATCTCAAAATGGGTATATATGTAAAAAAATGTGATATATGTAAAAAAAAAAAAAAGAACAAGCCTCCTGAAATACTTTTGACCGATTTGTGTCCTTTATGAAAATCAATAAAGAAGTTTTTGCAAATATAATAATAAATTACTTATTTAATTTTAGCGCAAATGATTGATTTTTCAAAATAATAGACTTCTTTATTAAGTTTTTTTTTTCTTTTAAAGTAGTTGATTTGGGCCTAAATGTCCTCTTCAACAACATAGTTTCTTTCAATCTAAAGTAGTTGATTTGAGCATAAAATTCGCATCAACAACGTAGTTCCTTTTCTATTTAAAGTAGTCGATTTAGGCTTAAAAATTCTCATCAACAATTTAATTATGATTCTTCGGTTCGATGTTTTTTATAAGGGTCTCAGAGAAAAACTATATGCGGAAATAAAAAGTAAAGTCAAAAGTAAGAATTTCTTTTTAAAGTTAGAGAGCACTGTCAAAAATGAGATATATATCACATTTTTTTGTGCATATCGAAATGAGATGTATGTAAAAAAAGGGATATATGTAAAAAAAATGAAGGGAAACAAGCCTCTTGAAACACTTTCGATCGATTTACATCTTTTATGAAATCAATAAAGGAAGTTCTGCAAATATGATAATTAATTACATAATTAATCTTACCGCTAATGGTTGATTTTGCAAAATAACAGACTTTTCTATTAAATTCATTTTCTATTTAATGTAGTCGATTTTGGCCAAAAAATCCTCATCAACAACTTAGTTGGATTCTATCTAAAGTAGTCAATTTGGGCCTAAAAATCTGAACAACATATATGATAAAAAAAATCCGAACAACATAGTTCCTTTTCTATCTAAAAATTAGTCGAGTTGGGCTTAGAAATCCTCATCAACAATATAATTCCTTTTCTAACTAAAATAGTCAATTTGAACCTAAAAAATTCTTATTAACAACTTATAGAGGTTTGAATTTTACAAAATCTTTATTTTTGGCTTGGTATTCTCATGTCTATGTTGCGTGAACCAATTTAGAACATGTTCAGCTTAAATTCCCTTTCCCTTAATTTCCTAACATAAATTCCCCTTTCTAAATTCTCCATACTTACCAAATATGATCTACTCATCATCCGATTTATCATAATGTGTTATGTGAGGCACTTGAGTATTCTCCATACCTACCAAATATGATCTACTCATCATCCGATTTACCATAATGTGTTATGCGAGGCACTTGAGTATCTGTGAGCTACATTTGGAGAAAACACCTAACATGAATGGGGTGATTGCATGACAAAAATGTCACCACGTCATTCTCCCGATCGAGAAGGGGATAGTCACTGCAGGAAGACCACATGTTGACTACACATGTTGACTACAAAGATAGTTTCAAACCAATCTGACCCTACCATAGTCTGACTTGCTATTTGAACAGGAGCATATGAAGGAAATGGTTTGAAATCATACACTATCCATTCTTTAACAGTTTTGTCACACGTAGGACGGGGAATGTTGTTGGGAGAGCGTTATTTTTGTGGTTAACATTAAGTACACTCTCCTTAAGACATCACCGATACACGACACACCTAAAACAAGGCACACCAAAGGCAAGTTCATCATTATCTTTGATAAGTTGCTTACACGACGGACAAGTTGCACTCCTCAATCAAGCAAACAAAGATATTTTTGAGGTTTTAGATAATTAAATAGTTTCTTTCTTTGTTTTTCTGCCAGACCCTTGGGACATAAGAGCTACTACTATATATAGCACAGTTCCTCCACTTCTCCATCCTTAGATAGTAGTATTAGCTAACAAATGAATAAAATAAAAGGAACAACCTAGGAAAGATGTCGTACATTAATTACTGTTTACTATGGGGTCGTTCAACTTATGATGAAGCTGGTTATGTTGAGAATATTTATCAGTAAGTGCTTGGTTTGTTGTATTATTAATAATAATAAGCATGGTAAAATTTTAAAAACTAAATTGTTTGTTTATATAAGTACTCTCCATAAATGTAAAGAATGTGAAAAATAGTGTATAAAAAGGGTCAAGAATATAAAAAGTGATGTATAAAAGGGTCAAAGATGTGAAAAATGATGTATAAAAAGGTTTTGGAGATATTTTTATCATTTTAACTATTATCTAATAAGTTATCACAAGATTATTGTTCCACCGAGAGACGGAATAATTTATCACAATACTAATTATCAATTTTGAAATAAGTTATCTCAAACTTTATAGCAAAACAAGGAATTAAGGGGTCGTTCAGTGTGATGGATAAGATGAATTAATCTTGGGATAGCTTTTTAGTGGCCTTTAATTCATTGTTTGGTTGCAAAGATAAGATAAGTTATCCCTAACTTGGGGTGGTATAGTAATCTCAGGATAAGTTATCCTGGGATCAGCGGCAGTGGGCTGAGCCACGACAACATCAGTCAGGCTAATCTCGTCATTGTTATCACCCATAACTTCCTTTCCTTTTTGTAAACTTTGATCGGGAAGGAATCTTTGAGGGCCTTAGATCTTGTGAAATAAGGATGACTACCCAACTTATCAACACAGATTAGTTCTAAGTACCTGGCAAAGAAAAATAACTCAAAAGATAAACGTGTTAGTCTATGTAGATGATAAATAATACAAAATATCACACATATGACCACAAACACATAAGAGTTGCTCCACTTGAAGATAAACTAGCCCACGTATTTAGAGAAATGACTAAATAGACAGGAATTTGTCTATTTGATTTTGATCTTAGTGAATCAGAAAAGTTGACTCGGGTCCAGATAAAGTCGATTGTATCTTTCATTAATATACTTCTGATTTTCGATTGATATGAAACTATAATTTCTTTGTAAGAGTTGGAAGAAGATAAAATTTCTCAAAAATGGGGACCGAGCCTTGAAAGGCTGCCTACGTATCTCACGAGGGAGAATTCAGGTCCTACGTAGTTGACCTTCCTTTTTGACTTGAGATGGAAAAAAATTGACCCTTTTTCTGATATGGGAGAGTTAGGATTTGAAAGTGGAGTTCAAATTTCGTTGGGAAACTAAAGATTCAAAGAGTATTTGGACACACTTTTGATAGTGACTTGATATTTGTGCTTAGCGATTTCTAGAGAATTTCCAAAAAAAAAAGGCTAGAACATCTCCAAATAAAGCAACATATTCATACAAGTAGTTATAACACATAAACGAATATTGTGCATTCTAAACAAATATGTGACCCTTTTGTGCCAAGGGTAGGCCTAACGATTTGAAAGATGTATACGTCATTTGAAATATTTCATTGCCCCAAAACCCATATTTACACAAATTTTGTGAATAAACCGAATAGGGATACATAATAGGGGAAAAAGGGATACAAAATAATCAGTCCCACGCAGGGGTACAATCCTAAACTAAACTTCCATGAAAGCTTCTTCACTCTTGAGCTTTGTATCGTCTCTGGATGTCCACACTTTGTATAGAATAGTCGCTTGTACAACTCCTTCTTTGACTCTAACAAACTAGTAGACTCTCAACCTCCAGGAACAATGATTTTCAAACAACATATACATCCTTTAAATTAATACACATAAGTATGATCGTCTGTTTAGGCCGTGGGCCGTTTGGGACTCAAGGTGGTCTTTCTAATGGGCCCAACACACCTTGGGTGTTGGGTCATCTTAGTTTAATGCACTGAAAGGGATTTAGTTTCGCTCTACACTAGTTGACTAAGAGTTGGTTTAGATAAGACTTGGTTACCAAAGTCGGACAAACTACGGGGTGAAGTCTAATAAACGATGTTGGATGACCACAAGCCAACTATTCGTTTATCACTTCAAATGAATTCAAATAATGTTTTTCTAAAGGACAGTCGTGGTAAGCCACGTAGTCACCTTTTTTTCTAAAGCAATCTATTTGCCGTTTGGCGGAATCGGATGTCATGAAATGCAACAATTTATAATTTACAAGAATTGAAACAAGTAAGAAATTTAAACAAATAGGCAAATAAGTTAATTTTAAGGTTAGAACCCATTCAATTCCCCAACGGATTCGCCTTTCTGTTTTATTTAAAAAATATATTTAGATTGGTTCAAGAGTCGCCACTTAATTTTAAAAGTAAAATTAAGAAAACTGTTGTTTTCAAAAGACTAAAACAGGGAATCTAATTAAAATATTCAAAGGGGTTGGAGGTTCATATTAGCATTTCGGGAAGGGTTTGAAAGCACCAAAATTGCCCGCTAATACGCGGTTATCCGTTAATTAATTATTTGGCTAAATTCATTTGACTTAATTTGATTTGAATAATTTTTATAGTTAGAACCGTTTTAAAAGAAAAAAGAGGAGAATGTAGAACTAATATCTAAGTGAGATATTTCTCAAAATTATTCTTTAAGTTCATTTAAAAGACCAATTTAGTTAAATTGTTAAATCAAAATGGGCGTCTTTCGGGGATTTGAATTTTTTCGACCTTAAGATTAACAACAAATATTAACAAGTAAATAAACACAATAAAATAGAGAGGGAAAGACACTCGGGCCCAAGTTTGGTTTTTCTGTCCGCCTGGACCAACACTTGGGCCTAATTTCATTTTGGGCCAAAAGGCCCAATTCTCGCCATCTGTCCTAAATTCTAACAATATAATAGCAAATAAGTGTGCTTAGGCCCAAAAGTAACATAATACAATTTTGAAATAAAGAGTGGGCCTTTGGCCCAATTTTTTAACTTTCCAATATGTTGCATATTCTCGATTTCGAAACCTGTTCGTCAATTCTTAATAGGCTGATCGACTCGATAATGGAATTTGAGCCTTTACGGCTCTCCTGAAATGCAAGAGGGAAGATGAGTTCATAGTGAACTCAGACAGATTTCACATGCAAACAAAATGACAAAAGATTAGCATACAACCCATCCAAATGAACGAAAAGAAAGATATGCTAAATTATACTAAGGAAAAAAAATATATATATATTAAAAATCAAAACCAAAAGGAATCAAAGAGAAGCGCGTTGCAAGCCGGCCTATTATTATTATTATTATTATTATTATTATTATTATTATTATCCTAAAAAAAGTAACTGGAAAGCATCATGAACATTTGAACTAAAAAATTAATATGATAATGGGAAATATGCATTTACAGTGATCAAAGGAGATTATGGCTTAATTACCAAAGGCATGAACAATATCCTAGTAATGAAAATAAAATGAGGGGGGGTTCAATAAGAGATTATGTAGCTACCATCATGTATATATATAATAGAAAGGACAAAGAAAAAGACTACCAAATAAAACACTATGACTCTTAATTATTATTCGCTAAAAAACACACTGCATCATTAACAAACTATGCAGAAAGTATTCAAACCAAACAAATTTATAGATAAACCCATACTTAGATTGCAAGCACAAATAGAGTTAAGACTAGATAAGGAGCTATCAGAGATGAGATCAGCAACCGAGGCTTTATATAAACTATGGTTTGGGACAACTTAAACAAGGAAGTTAACATCATGCTGTTGTGAAACACAAGGCTACAAATCTCAAAGAATTTAATCTTTAAACAAACTACTCAAGACCAGAAAAGAGTCTAAGCTTAATGCAAGAAAACTAAACAATTTTTTTTTCTTCAAAGTGACATGATACTAAGACATGAATAGATTAGACCAATAAAAAAATGAGTTAACTAACAAGATTCAAGCGAAAGATACTCAAGATAGAGGATGGTAAAAATACACGAGAAACATAAACTTCAACTGCTACATGTCCAAATCCCATACTTAATCAAATCAAAGTAATAAACAACAAGATAGCCAACAAAAACACACACAAACAATGTAGAAAATAACTCAAAACCCATTCAATCCAAAGAAACTCTCAACGAAAAGCACTGAAATAAAAAAAATGAAACAGAAACGAGACAAAAGCACGCTCAACTATAACATGCAAAATCTAAAAATAGAGCATGAATGAGGGATGAGGTATCTCCTTTCTCCAGGCAGCGAGTTGGGACGAAACGAGCTAAACGAAGTGACAACCTCTCACACGAATCTAATCTTGAACAACTAACCAAGTAGTGCAAAGCAGACTCGAGCTAGGATTAGAGAATGTCTAAAATTTCTTTAGTTTATTAGTGACTCGTTTCAAGAAAATCAAACAAAAATAAGCCGAGTGAGTGAAGCTAAGATCGAAGAGTGGTCCTCTTCTCTACTTGGATTGTATCTTTTTTATCGCTATGAATGTTTCCTCTCTATCCCTATATCAACGAATAATGACCCACTTTTTCCAACTTTTCTTCATAATTTTTCTCCAAATTTTCTCTACTTTCAACAGTGAATCAAAAGCAACATATATAGAAGGGAAATAGGGTTCGGAATGGGGGAAACGGACCAAAAAAAAGTGGGCAAAACAAGGCTCATTTCCAAATTCAAAAATCAAAATCTTTCACCAATTCGGGGATACACATTTTCTTGCGATTTTAACCCATTCCGGAAGAGGAACGGGGGAATAAACGGCTAGGATCAACTCTTATGTCCTTATTGTGCTACGTGTTTCAATCTTAAGCTTGGCAAGGACAAAAATGCGGCTGGCAGATGCTTTTTGCTGCTGTTGTAGTGAGGAAGATGCTGGACTGAACGTCTTTGTCGTTTGGGAAGCTGCTAGGTTCTGGAAATTGCACATTGTTTTGGGTTTTTTGTCGTTTGCTGGAAGAATAAGAAGAACGAAAGGTATAGGGGTGGGGTCGGTTTGTTTTTGTAGTGGGTTTGTACGTATGGATCACTGGGAATTGTATATGTATTGTATGTTGTATTGTTGTGGTGGTGGGTCTATTTTTGGTATTGAATTTAGGCTGAAAATTATGGAATTTAAGTGGGCTGCTTAAACTAATTTGAGAAGAGGAGAAGTGGGCTAGAAATTGAAATGAAAACGCCCAAAATGGGTCTTTCAAAGAGTGAAGATAAAGGTAAGGGAAAGTGGCTAAAATTGCAAAATAGCCAAATGAATTAACAATTTAGCCAAGTTGAATTTAGTCGGTAAGTTCGACCAAAGCTAAATAGGATGAGTTTATATAAATTAATTAATGAACTTCTTAATTTTAACAAAGTAAAATAATTAACTTAATTATAAAATAATTAATTCAAAATATAAACTATAACTATAAAAGTTAATTACCAAAATGCTTAAGTAAAAATAAAATATTTTTTTCTTTTTGAAATGATTTAAGAATATGCATAAAATGTACTAATTATACATATATCATTGAAAATTATAAAAATGACGAATTTATTCAAACTAACTCGGAAACTATTTTGAGTTTTATAAAAACTAATTATTTTAAAATCGTTTGAAATTGAAGAAACTCGATGATTAATCTATATGTGGAGGTCCAAAATTGGGTGTCAACAGCTATCCCTCGTTTGACTTAGATTGATGAAAGAAATTCGAGGTAAATGAAATTGACGAATCCAATTTTGAACGACCACTTCTTCATCCTTTGGAAAAAAGGAATTTGTACGGACTTTAGGAATCATGGCCGAATCCCAGAAATGGGTTTCCTATATATCTCAAGCGATATGAGAATTTAGGCCACTTGCAGTTTGATACGCTTGATTTCACACACGAATTTGAAAGAATTCAAAAGCTATTTCGATATCAAATTATGAAGAGATCGAAATGCTTGGGAATAAGATTTAAGAGAGAATTTTGGGATACATCTGAGTTTTTAACATTGAGCCCGCCTACATATCCTTAAACATTATGAATCAGGTTGTTTATAGTTCGACTCAATTGGTTGAAAAGGAAATCTATTATGCACGATAACTTTTGGTTCTGGAGTAGTGACAAATAAGTCGAGTATGAAAAAAAGGTTTGCAACCTCTTAGTCATGAATGTGGTGCACTTCACACATATAATTAAGAACTTACACGAACATAATTTCCAAATCTCTTGGTGCATTATCACTCAGATTAGAAAGCTGCCTCCGGTGAACGCCTAAATTTTCCAGATGTGACATTGAAACCAATAAACCTAAAGAAAACCCACATGCCTTCTGATAGGGGTGTGGTTTGATTGTGGTGGAAATTGCTCCTTATCTCGCGTCCTAAGAGTTTGGTACTCCTCTTTGGACTATGTCCCAGTTCGTTGCTAAGAAAAAGTTCCATGTTGTGCTGCATCCTTGTTGATGTCGTCCGCATCTGCGGTTTGACTTTGAGAATTCATCCTTTTGGATGCTCTCGACAAAGACTGAGATAAACTCATTAGCATAAAAATGTAATTCAAATGGAGATAATGTCTTTGACCATGCTGACACTTAGTTGCTCACCTTGAACATTTAACGTTAGTTCCTTTATCTTGACGTTAGGCCAATAAAACTTGTATCTCATATTTGCAATATAATTCTTTGAATGTACTCTTTCTTTGATATCAAAATAATAAAATATAGACTGATGTAATATTTTGATGGCTCTCTTGATAACATTCTTGCAAATGAAAATAATGATAATGATAGGATGATGCTGCTCCATCGATAGGATGATGGTGATGCTAGGATGATGATGCTACTTCATCGATAAGATGATGATGATGCTTCATCGATAAGATGATGATGTTGATGCTCCATTGATATGATAATGATTTCTCATTGATAGGATGACGATAGTGATAGGATGATGATGCTACTCCATCGATAGAATGATGATGATGTTGAAAAAGATTTGTCGGTAGGATAATGTTGATCTATTGGTAGGATAATGTTGTTGATCTAATGATAAGATAATGTTGATCCATTGGTAGGATAATGTCGATGATCCATTGATAAGATAATGTTGATCCATTGGTAGGACAAAGATAATGAAGATCTGTCTGTAGGATGACGATGAAGATAATGATGATGATTCATCGCTAATGTGATAATGGTGATGATAAAGATACGTCAGTAGGATGATACTGATCAATTGGTATGATAATGTTGATGAAGATGAAGATCCGTCGGTAGGATAATGTTGATCCATTGGTAGGATAATGTCGATGATCCATTGGTAGGATAATGAAGATCCATTGGTAGGATAATGATAATGAAGATCCTTCGGTAGGATGATGTTAATGAAAATAAAGATCCGTTGGTAGGATGATGATACTCTATTGATAAAATGATGATGATGCCCCTTTGGGTGATGACATTATCTCATTTGATAAAACTCTAGGAATGTCCATCCGGGTGGTAAAGACAATGTCCCTCATGGTAGTTCACGTTACTGCGTCTGATATCAACGAGATTCGTGAATAGTCTTCAAACGCTCTTGATCTTGAAAAGTGTAATCTCATATCATCGAAGATGCTTGTATATGTTGAGAGTGATGCTTTCACTTGTTCCCATTTTGAACACTTTCCTTTCGTTATGACTTATGCTTTGTTGGGAATATAATTGAGGTGTTGTTGCTCTTATTCTAAAATCTTTGTTTTTCTTCTGAAAAACTTAAATGGCTTTCCTGCATCCACAGAAAAGTTGTCAATTTTGGGGAGCTCCTCACCCTTTTGACTTCTCCATATTCGTTTAATGGAGAAATATGATGAATTTGAGGCAATCTTATAGACCTACATCCACAGAAAAATTGTTAGTTTTTAAAACAAACTGATATGTGTTGACTTATTCAATTGCTTGTTCCTTGTCTTGATATCTTCAGTTGATCGCTCTGTTCTCTTGCTTCTTGATAGACAAGACAAAACAGTTTATAAAAAAAATATCTGAAACATATAGATAAAATCTTTAAGAAAAAAGTTTTCAAAAAGTTGTAATTGAAAAAGATCACTGTCAAGCGTCACGTCACGGCAAGCTCAAATGAACGTCCTTGGTTCAAAACTTTGGTGTGTCCCATATCTTGTTTTGGAGAATTCAAAAATCTTTAAAGCTTGGGAAATTTCTGGCATGGTTCTCCAGAAATCTACTATTATCGGGAAGTTTTGTAGTTGACTCTGAAATCCAACGATGCGGAAGATTGTTGAAGTTGACTATGAACTTTAACGATGTCAAAGATCATTTGAAGTTAGTTTTAACTTCTAATCATGCTCCAAATATTCAAAATTGACTACAAACTTCTAGTGATGCTTGAAGAAATTTTTGAGGCCATCCTAAATAATTTTGTCCAGTTAGATGTCTTGGAGTATCTCCAACTATCTATATATGACTCGTAGAATTTTTGAGACTCTCTCAAAAATTCTGTCCCAATTGCAACTCTCAATGCATCTCAATCTCGATTTATTGGAGAGATCTTCTTCTTGAGAATTTTTGAGTCTCTCACAAAAATTTTGTCCCAGTTTCTATTGTAAAAGAAAATAAAAACCTTATGGGAGATATGATCGAGCCGTTGTGGCGCCTACGTATCCCGTTGAGACATGAATCAGTTCAAACGTAGTTCCCTTCTCAAGGGTTAATAAGAAATTTTAATAAGTAAACGATCGAGGTCGACACAGGCCGCCTACGTATCTCATTTTTGAGAATTGAGGTCGAACGCAGTTCAAGTACAAAAGGGAAATATTGAAAATATATAAAGGGGTGACCGAAGCCGACATAGGCCACCTACGTATCTCATTCTTGAGAATTCAGGTCAGACGTAGTTCATTACAAAGGGATAAATTCTAAACATAAACTATTACAAAGAAAAGATAGAAATCGAGTCTTTAAACATGATATCTTTTGAAAAAATTTAAGTAGATCGATAACTTATGAGATCCAATATTCATGCTCAACCATGTGATGTCATCAAACAAATGTATCGATGTGTTCTCCAAGCAAACATATGAGTTCTTTTTCTTTCATTTTTGTCAGATAGGCACCAATTTTGATTTCTCTGATGCGTTTATCATTTTCCTGATTCATTATTATGATCTCTTCTGAATTCAGCTTATCGTGACTTTCAAACTATCTGAATCCTTAACCAGGTGTTTGGGTACCATAGTCTTCTCATTATAGTCCTCAAATTCCTCCGCATCTACCCCATTTTGTTCATTCAGCTTGTGACATGACATGATATTGACAGATTTGAAAATATTTTCACTGAAATCATACACAAATGCTATTACATAAATATAAAGCAAGTAAAGCAAATTTTCGCAATAAGGGAGGTTTTCGTTTGAAATAAAAAAAATAAAAACTTCTGCCATGACGATAAATCATTTTGCCTTTTCAAGACATCAGGAGGGAGATTAAAATATAGTGAGGCAAAAATTGAATAAAGGATGAGTCTCGAGCATCATTCAAACACTACCAAATTTTAGAAATAACTTATAAAATTGTATATGTCTACCAAGACGAGCGAGGAATCAAGAGCGAAGTGAATGTCCAGTTAGGCATTTGCTCATTTGGCTCGTTGTCTAGTATGACTGATGTCTCAATCATCTCTTCAAGCACAATATCACCTTCTTTGATCAAATTTTTGATTCCTTCCCCTACACCAATTTGCATTTAAAAAGACTGATATAAGTGAGACAATAATTTTGGAAAACCTTGATCGATCTTTTGCTTGTTCTGACCCTTTTTTAGCACCAAAGCAAAAGCTTTATGAGGTGTCATGATCACAAATTTGGATTTCTCTGTTTTGATTGGATGAACTACAACTTTTTCAAGGTTGGCTGAGATTATGACTTTTTTCACATTCAAATCTTCTTCGACTTCAACCATATTAATAGTCACCCCTCCATGATTCGGCATGGGGTTACTATTGACATTAGGAGTGGCAGTCTCAAGAGTGACGACCTTTTGATCTATCAAGTCTTAAATTTTATGCTTCAAGTTGATACAATCCTCAGTAATATGTCCAACACCTCCTGAATGGTAAGCACAGTGAAGATCGGGTCTATAAAGCTTGGAGTTGACATTCATATTTTTTGGATCAATTATCTGTAGCAGGCCAGCTGATTTCAATATCTCAAAAAGTTGTGTTCGGCTCTCAACCAAAGGAGTAAAGCTCTAGAAGGTTTTTTCTCAATATTTGGGCGAGGAGGATAGTAATTATTTCCTGGATGTGAAGGTCCTTGACGGTAGTTTGGAGGATTTTGGTGAGTTGGTGCTTGCGTTTGGAAATTAAGGTATTGTGGAGCTCGGTATCTAGGAGGGGTATTTTGGTAGTGCTAAGGTGGAGTTTGGTAACTTGATTGGATATTGGAATAATTAACTGATGGAGCTTGGTAATATGGATGGGTATTTTGGTAATGTGGAAGTGGAGTTTGGTAAGCAAAAGGTGAAATTTGGTAACTCGGTGGTGGAATTTGGTAATTAGGAGGAAAAATTTGGTAACTCGTTGCTGGAGTTTGATAACCTGATTGGGTATAACAAGCTGGATATGAATTTTGAAGAGCTCGAGGATAAGCGTTGTAAGTTGAGGATTTTTTGAAGTGTCCTTTTCCATCAGATGCGCAGGAAATAGAAGACACATCTTCTCTCTTCTTTTTCAACAATCCTGAAGATTCAGTTGAGGCGGCAACACGAGAAATCTTTCTGCTTTTAAGCCCATCTTTGATAGTCTCACCTACCTTGACTATCTCCGCAAAGTTTTCTCCAATGAGCAACATTATCCTGTCATAATACTCAGTCTCTTGAATGCGTATGGACACTTCAACGATCTCCTTCTCAGCCATGGGAGGTCGAACCTGGGCGGCCTCTTTCCTCCACCTATATGCATATTCACGATAGCGTTCAGTGGATTTCCTCTTAATTCTCTCCAAAGAATAACGATCAGGAACGATCTCCACATTGTAGGCGAATCGTTCGACGAAATCCTTAGCCAGTGCATTCCAGCTAGACCACTGCTTAATCTCATGGGAAGTAAACCATCCCAAGGCTTCTCCAGTCAAACTTCGGCTAAAGAGCCGCATTAATAAAGTTTCATTCCTTCCAACTCCCACGAGCTGGTCACAATAGGCTCTCAGGTGCGCCAAATGATTCATGTTCCTCCGAAAGTGTCAAATTTTGGCACTTTAAACCCTTCCGGGAGGTCCAGATTCGGATGGATGCACATATCCTCATAACTCAACCCATCGACTTCAGGAATACAATGCAACTCCTTCATGGCTTTCCTGATCTCTTCTTTCATATTCAACTTGGCTTCCTCTTCTTTTGACCTCTATTTTTTCTCTTGTTCCTCATAATGATCAAGCTTGGAACAGTTGGCATAAGGTTCATTTGGATTTGAAATTTGAAAGGTAGTCTTTTGAGGTAATGGCGGAGCAATGGAGGGATTCTGGGTATTTTGAGTGGCTTGGTAATTTTGGGGTTGGTATGCTAATTTTGGTGATGGGTGAAGGTATGCTGATTGCTAACATTTTGATTTTGAGGGGGAGGGAAAACTTGCGGGTTGGCATTTTGATGAGGAGGGAAGGTTTGGTGGTTGGTAACTTGAGAGGAGAAAGTGGCGCTTGGTAAGAGACGTATGATGGGGATTTGGGGCGGTTAGGTCGATGATTGGGGGATTTTGAGCGGGGTTAGAGGGTGAATTCTGAACCTGTTCCGCGCTTGGAGGAGGAAAGTGGAGTGAAGGTCTTCTATCTCCTGGAGGGTTGAAAGCAAAAATTGGATTAGGCAAATCTTGTCTTCTTTGCATTTCAAGCCTCATTTCGGCAATCCGTTGCATAAATTGCATAACTAATTCATTTTGATCAGCGGCGGCGGGCTGAGCCATGACAACATCAGTCAAACTAATCTTGTCATTGTTATCACCCATAACTGCCTTTCCTTTTTGCAAACTTTGATCGGGGAAGGAATCTTTGGGGGCCTTAGATCTTGTGAAATAAGGATAACTACCCAACTTATCAACACAGATTAGTTCTAAGTACCTGACAAAGAAAAATAACTCAAAAGATAAACGTGTTAGTCTATGTAGATGATAAATAATACAAAATATCACACATATGACCACAAACACATAAGAGTTGCTCCACTTGAAGATAAACTAGCCCACATATTTAGAGAAATGACTAAATAGACAGGAATTTGTCTATTTGATTTTGATCTTAGTGAATCAGAAAAGTTGACTCGAGTCCAGATAAAGTCGATTGTATCATTCATTAACATACTTCTGATTTTTGATTGATATGAAACTATAATTTCTTTGTAAGAGTTGGAAGAAGATAAAATTTCTCAAAAATGGGGACCGAGCCTTGAAAGGCTTCCTATGAATCTCACGAGGGAGAATTCAGGTCCTACGTAGTTGGCCTTACTTTTTTATTTGAGACGGAAAAAACTCGACCCTTTTTCTGATATGGGAGAGTTAGGATTTGAAAGTGGAGTTCGAATTTTTTTCGGAAACTAAAGACTCGAAGAGTATTTGGACACACTTTTGATAGTGACTTGATATTTGTGCTTAGCGATTTCTAGAGAATTTCCAAAAAAAAAAGGTAGGCTAGAACATCTCCAAATAAAGCAACATATTCATACAAGCAGTTATAACACATAAACGAATATTGCGCATTCTAAATAGATATGTGACCCTTTTGTGCCATGATTAGGCCTAACGATTTGAAAGATGTATTCGTCATTTGAAACATTTCATTGCCCCAAAACCTATATTTATACAAATTTTGTGAATAAACCGAATGGGGATACATATTAGGGGAAAAAGGGATACAAAATAATCAGTCACACGCAGGGGTACAATCCTAAACTAAACTTCAATGAAAGGCTCATCACTCTTGAGTTTCATGTCATCTCTGGATGTCCACCCTTTGTATAGAATAGTCGCTTGTACAACTCCTTCTTTGACTCTAACAAACTAGTAGACTCCAACCTCCAGGAACAATAAATTTCAAACAACGTATACACCCTTTAAATTTATACACATAACTATGATAGTCCGTTTAGGCCGTGGGCCGTTTTGGACTCAATGTGGTCTTTCTAATGGGACCAACACACCTTTGGTGTTGGGTCATCTTAGTTTAATGCACTAAAATGGATTTGGTTTCATTCTACACTAGTTGACTAAAAGTTGGCTTAGATAAGACTTGGTTACCTGAGTCGGACAAATTACGGGGTGAAGTCTAATAAACGACGTTGGATGACCCCAAACCAACTATTCGTTTATCACTTCAAATGAATTCAAATAGTGTTTTTCTGAAGGATAGTCGTGGTAAGCCACGTAACCGCTTTTTTTTCGAATGCAATTTATTTATCGCTTGGCGGAATCAAATGCAACAATTTATAAATTACAAAAATTGAAACAAGTAAGCAATTTAATCAAATAGGCAAATAAGTTAATTTTAAGGTTAGAACCCATTCAATTCCCCAGCGGAGTTGCCATTCTGTTTTATTTTAAAAATAAATTTAGACTGGTTTAAGAGTCGCCACTTAATTTTAAAGTAAAATTAAGAAAACTGTTTTTTTCAAAAGACTAAAATAGGGAATCTAATGAGAGTATTCAAAGGGGTTGGAGGTTTATATTAGCATTTCGGGAAGGGTTTGAAAGCACCCAAATTGCCCGCTAATACGTGATTATCCGGCAATTAATTATTTGGCTAAATTCGTTTGAATTAATTTGATTTGAACAATTTTTGTAGTTAGAACCGTTTTAAAAGAAAAAAGAAGAAAAATGTAGAACTAATATCTAAGTGAGATATTTCTCAAAATTATTCTTTAAGTTCATTTAAAAGACCAATTTAGTTAAATTGTTAAATCAAAATGGGTGTCTTTCGGGGATTTGAATTTTTTCGACCTTAAGACTAACAACAAATATTGACAAGTAAATAAACACAATAAAACAGAGAGGGAAAGAGACTCGGGCCCTAGTTTGATTTTTCTGTTTGCCTGGACCAACACTTGGGCCTAATTTCATTTTGGGCCAAAAGGCCCAATTCTCGCCACCTGTCCTAAATTCTAACAATATAATAGCAAATAAGTGGGATTAGGCCCAAAAGTAACAAAATACAATTTTGAAATAAAGAGTGGGCCAAAGGCCCCAATTTTTTAAATCTCCAATCTGATGCATATTCTCGACTTCGAGAGCTGTTTGTCAAGTCTTAATAGGCTGATCGACTCGATAATGAAATTTGAGACTTTACGGCTCTCCCGAAATGCAAGAGGGTAGATGAGTTCATAGTAAACTCGGACAGATTTCATATGCAAACAAAATGACAAAGATAAACATACAACCCAACCAAAATGAACAGAGAGAAAGATAATTATACTAAGCAATATATATTAAATCCAAACCAAAAGGAATCAAAGAGAAGCGCGTTGGAAGCCGGCCTATTATTATTATTATTATTTTTTCCTAAAAAAAGTAACTGGAGAGCATCATGACCATTTGAAGTAAAAAATTAATATGATAGTGGGAAATATGCATTTACAGTGATCAAATGAGATTATGGCTTAATTACCAAAGACATGAACAATATCCTAGTAATGAAAATAAAATGAGGGGGTTCAACAAGAGATTCTATAGCTACCATCATGTATATATATAATAGAAAGGACAAAGTAAAAGACTACCAAATAAAATACTATGACTCTTAAATATTATTTGCTAAAAAAACACACTGCAGCATTAACAAACTATGCAGAGAGTATTCAAACCAAACAAATTTATAGATAAACCCATACTTAGATTGCAAGCACAAATAGAGTTAAGACTATAAATAAGGAGCTACCAGAGATGAGATCGGCAACCGAGGCTTTATATAAACTATGGTCTGGGACAACTTAAACAAGGAAGTTAAAATCATGTTGTTGTAAAACACAAGACTACAAATCTCAAAGAATTTAACCTTTAAACAAACTATTCATGACAAAAAAGAGTCTAAGCTGAATGCAAGAAAACTAAACAATTTTTTTTTCTTCAAAGTGACATGATACTAAGACATGAATAGATTAGACCAATGAAAATAAATGAGTTAACTAACAAGATTGAAGCGAAAGATACTCAAGATGGAGGATGGTAAAAATACACGAGAAACATAAACTTCAACTGCTACATGTCCAAATCCCATACTTAATCAAATCAAAGTAATAAACAATAAGATAGCCAACAAAAACACACTCAAACAGTGAAAGAAATAACTCAAAACCCATTCAATCCAAAGAAACTCTCAATGAAAAGCACTGAAATAAAAAAAATGAAACAGAAACAAGACAAAAGCAAGCTCAACTATAGCATTTAGAATCTAAAAATAGAGCATGAATGAGGGAGGAGGTATCACATTTCTCCACACAGGGAGTTGGGACGAAACGAGCTAAACGAAGCGACAACCTCTCACACGAATCTAATCTCGAACAACTAACCAAGAAATGCAAACCAAACTCGAGCTTGGATTAGAGAATGTCTAAAATTTCTTTAGTATATCAGTGACTCATTACAAGAAAATCAAAGAGAAATAAGCCGAGTGAGTGAAACTAAGATCGAAGAGTGGTCCTCTTCTCTACTTTGATTGTATTTTTTTATTGCTATGAATGCTTCCTCTCTATCCCTATATCAGTGAACAATGACCCACTTTTCCCAACTTTTCTTCCTAATTTTTCTCTACCCTCAACAGTGAATTAAAAGCAACATATATAGAAGGGTAATAGGGTTCGGAATGGGGAAACAGACCAAAAAAATCGGGCAAAACAGGGCCCAATTCCAAATTCAAAAATCAAAATCTTTCACCAATTTGGGGAGACACATTTTCTTGCGATTTCAACCCATTCCGGAAGAGGAAAGGGGGAATAAACGGCTAGGATCTACTCCCATGTCCTTCTTGTGCTACGTGTTTCAATCTCAAGCTTGGCAAGGACGAAAACGCGGCTGACAAATGCTTTTTGTTGCTATTGCAGCGAGAAAGACGCTGTACTGAACGTCTTTGTCGTTTGGGAAGCTGTTGGGTTCTGGAAATTGCACGTTGTTCTGGGTTTTTAATCATTTGCTGGAAGAATAAGAAGAACGAAAGGTATAGGGGTGGGGTCAGTTTGTATTTGTAGTGGGTTTGTACGTATGGATCCCTGGGAATTGTATATGTATTGTATGTTGTATTGTTGTGGTGGTGGGTCTGTTTTTGGTATTGAATTTGGGCTGGAAATTATGGAATTTAAGTGGGCTGCTGAAACTAATTTGGGAAGAGGAGAAGTGGGCTGGAAATTGAAATGAAATGGCCCAAAAATGGGTCTTTCAAAGAGTGAAGATAAAAGTAAGGGAAAGTGGCTAAAATTGCAAAATAGCCAAATGAATTAACAATTTAGCCAAGTTGAATTTAGTCGGTGAGTTCGACCATAGCTAAATAGGATGAGTTTCTATAAATTAATTAATGAACCTCTTAATTTTAACAAAGTAAAATAATTAACTTAATAATAAAATAATTGATTCAAAATATAAACTATAACTATATAAGTTAATTACCAAAATGCTTAAGTAAAAATAAAATCTTTTTTCTTTTTGAAATGATTTTTGAATATGCATAAAATGTACTAATTATACATATATCATTGAAAATTATAAAAATGACGAATTTATTCAAACTAACTCGCAAACTATTTTGAATTTTATAAAAACTAATTATTTGAAAATCGTTTGAAATTGAAGAAACTCGATGATTAATCTATATGTGGTGGTCCAAAATTGGGTGTCAACAATTATTATGTTTATTTATATTTTGATTTCTCTTAAAATGTTCACTCCACTACTAAATTACATATTTTTCATTAAATAGTTTATTACTCACTTAAAAATTATATTTGATCTATAAGTAAAATATAGATAACTTTATAAATTTTCTTTTACTTTAATAAACTTAAAATGAAAGTTTTATTTTTAAGCTAAATAAGATGAAAGTTTAATTTTTAAAACATACGGCACAATCATGGAAATGCACACACAAAAATATTTAAACTAAATAAGATGGAATTTTTATTTTTAAGAAAGAATAACTAAATCTTGCAAAGAAAATGTAAAAAAGAAAAACTAAATAAGGTGAGGGTATTTTGTAAACAAACAACTTATTCTCAAAATTTATACAAGGAATATTAGTTTGAATATGACAAACCAAACAAGCAATATAAACTAATCCCAGCATAACTTATCAAAACATTACTAGTATTCAAACCAAACGACCCCTAAGGGATATCCCTTTATCCAACACACCAAACATGTCCTAAAAGACTTGGAGTACTTCATTGTGAAAAGTAGTGGATATTATCTTATATTTCTATGAGGTTAACTACTATCCACTGACAGTGGACAAGAAAATTACACCGTCAACTCATTTTTAGAAATACTTATTTCTCTTAAGATATTCATGTATTATTAATATTTAAATAAAAAAACAAAAGAATATTATATGATAATTTGGACTCTAAATTAATTATAAGAGTTTTTTTAGGATTCTTAATTGGCTTACCAAAAATATGAAAAAAACATTTAATTTTGAAGTAAATAGTTTTTTTTGGCGTGAAAATGGCACCCAATTGTTGTTTCCAGGCTATTATTTAGGTTTTATCTGACATTGATAAATTATTGACCTAACTCATCGGTGACCTCCTAAAATTGACACCAATTTTCACTTAGACCCCTTAACTAAACTTTTTGTATATTTTTAAAGGTCAAACCCATCGGTAGTCCCTTAAAGTTGACATCAATGTTCACTTAGATACCTCAACCAGACGATGTATATTTTAAACTCCTCATATAGGATTCTGCTGTGTCATTTTGACACTTTTCGCTGACTCAACAAAACATGTGTATTACACAAATTTGAAGCGCATGAAATATTTTTTTTCTTGAAAAATATTTTTACTCTCTTCTTCTTACTCACACTTCTTTTCCTACAACTTCTCCACCTTCCATCAACTTCCATCACCACATAACTTTTACCAATAAATTGCCGATCCTTCCGGAAAAGGGTTGAGTATAAAAAGTCTGGCTGCGATTATGCAGGAACCGTACTTAATATACTATACATACAATAGGAAGTGCCATGAATGCAATGCCAATTATAACAAATTAAACACATTAAGCGCAGATAAACAATTCAACAATTAATAACAATTAGTCAAATAGGTCAAATCTTATGGTTAGAACTTAATTAACTCCCCAGCAGAGTCGTCATTTCTGTTATGCTGTAATTTTACTAACCTTTAGAAAAAAATCACTTTTTTTGAAATATTCTAAGTATAAGACAATTTGAGAAAAATACTTAGAAAAGAGTCGCCACTTAATTTTTTAAAGAAACTAAGAAAAACTTATAATTTTCAAAGATTTAAACAGAAAAAAAATCATTTGAAAAATATCAAAAAGGGTTTGAGGTTCAATTTACAATTCGAGAAAGGTTTAGGCATTCGAACTGTTTGCTAACATACGGTTGACCTGCGACTTGACTAAAATATATTTTGACTATTTTTAGGAAAATAATGATTTACATAAAAAAGAATAACTTACAATATTTGATTAACTTTGAGAAAATAATTAAGTAAATGACGCATTTTTTATATTTATTTTTTATCCTTTAGAGAAAAGGATCAAAATGGAAACGTTTGAATATAATTACAAGTGATTGGAACTTTAACAAAACTAGATCAATTAGAATTTGTTTGAATAATTTACACCAATTTAGTTGATAAACCAAGAAATCATTTTAAACTTAATTAAAAGGAAGTGAAAGTTTTGAATAGAAACATTTGAATAAGGGTGCAAGAGTTGATAAAATAAAATTTATTAAAGTATACCAACACAAAGAAAATAATTCATCCTTTGGGGAATTCAATTAAGTTATTTAAAGTTAGAGTTAATAAAAAGAAGTTAATAATAAGTAATCACAATTAGATAATCTAGGAGAATAAAGGAGAAGATGAATTTGGGCCCTTTCGGTCCAAAATTCACCGTTGTCCAAAAGTGAGTTGTTGTTGATGTATTTTTGGGCTTTTGACCCATTTCCACCTGTTGTTTCTTTTTACTTATTTTGCTTCCACTGCTAAATAACTGTCGTGGCTGATTCAAAGAAGAGGAACTTGGGTTTTTACTAAACCTGAGATGCGAAGGAGAAGATTGAGCCCAAGTAGTCTCGCATAAGTTCACATGAGGCAGAAAAGAATGAATTAGAGATATGAAAGATAGATTCAATAAAAGAAAAATTCAAAATATAGTAAGTAATCTACCAAGGAACAAACTCGGACACATCCCAAAGCGAACATCTCGACTAACTTATGCATTCACTCATTTATTCATTTTAACTAATACACAGATTTATCACTTATCCTAAAATGGTTTCCAAACTTACCTTTTTAATCAACCCAAATTATGAGCAAGACATTGAACAAGCTTAGAATGACAGAATATTTCAATATTGCAACATGTAATGTAACACATAGGCAACATAAGTTTGACATCATACACATCACACATATGAACTTAGTGTTTCAACTAAAGCAACAAATCATATTATATCTTGTGATAGAACTCAAACAAATTGGTAGCATAGGAAAAGGTCACCTAATCTTAACATAATAGCATCTACTAAACTAAATTGTGGTGACAATTTTAATATATAAAAGATAGCAATTTCCAACGTACATTTAGCAAGTAAAGAACATGGTTTCGCTTAACACAATAAAAAATAAATAAGTTAAAAAAAAGAAAAAAAAATGGAAATCACGTTTATACAAATAATTGACTTAATCAAAAGAGCCATTGTTGTCATTTGGAGCAAAAACCACAACTCATCCTTTCAAACTCAAACAATACTAAAAGATATATCCTAATTTCATGTAATTTCACAATCCACCCGACAACTAGTGATGTCATACAGCGAAGACTTCAAGGAAGTATCGAGCTATGTTTATTTAGTCATGAGTAATTGTTGGACTCATATGATAGGTAAAAGAAAATTTACTACTATACCATTATCTCAAAATGGTATAAAATAAACAAGCAAGAAGACTTACATAAATTTCTATGTATACTTTTTTCTTCTTTTTTGTTTAAAAAAAGAACAAAATAAGAAAAAGTATTAAAAAGAAAATAGAAGCTTCAAAAAGAGAATCATACAGTGGACTCAAACAAAATATCATTAGAACCAAATAACTATATTAACTATGAAGTGACAGTAAAATCACAGAAGAGGGCTGGCGTAGACACATTAAGAAACATGTGAGGTAACACATAGGCGATAGTACAATGCTTTAAAACTGAATACGGGCAAATCAGCACAAAAAAGGTCTGGACAATCAACACCATTTTAGCTAATCTAAACATGAAAGCCAAAGGGACGAGCATTTAAGGACTAATCTGGGCATAGAAGAAGAGAGTTTCAGAATCCAAATCAGTCATATGCCAATAATGTACACAGATGGCTTCATACTTTCTTTAATGGAGAGGAAATATTTAACCTAGACTGTCATAAGTATACACTCAACAGGAGGAATTACGACTCATAATCGTAGTATATTACATTACTGGAGCTGACTAATCTTAACTATGTATAAAAACATATTTGAGACACTTAGTAATAACACTACTCATATATTCATAATGAAAATGCTAGAATTGAAAGGAATCAAATATATGCGGGAAAAGACAATGAATTGCAGCAACTACATATTCATATTATTGAAGCATACTAAAAATTAGATATTACGATATATACAGATTACTAGAAGCTAGTTGATCTCACAAAACTAGAATGTAAGATTGCAAACGACTAGAGAAACGCAAACCAAATAAAACAGAGAAATTACTGAAAGGAAAGAGCATGCTATCACTTTATTTTATTTCATATCGTCGAAATCAAAGCGATGGGGAACGAACTAACATTGTCTTAATCTTCCTTAAATTACCTAGCAAAAGATCAACTCTTGACAAGGTTAAGATCATAATCTACAGAGAATAAAGACTCTAAATTACTTCATAGTTTGGATACACTTTCATAGCTTCATAAGGCCAAATCAGAGAATATATCACCAATACAAACAAAAAATAAATAAAAAATAATATATATATATATATATATATATATATGAAACAAAAAGCAAACTTTGGGATAAACACAAATTTTATTTTATTTTTATCTTTCTTGGAGCAGCGATACTGAAGACGACTAGCAAGAGGACTTCTCGCACAACTTCGATTCGAGAAGCAAACCAAGAATTTCAAAGTAAGTCCAGACGAAACCTTTCTTAGAACTTAGAGTTAGAAAATCGTTTTAAAAATCCTTGAATGTAAAAAGAGTATTGTTAATGAACCAAGCTCTAGAACATGTTTTCTCCCAATTTCAAAATTTTTCCCAATCACTTGAATGTAAATGATCATTTATAGGGGAAGTTGGGGTCATTTAGGGTGTAAAATCCGTTTGAATTTGAATCTGCCTGTATCTTTTTGAGGCAACAGTGAAGGGATTTAGAAAATCCTAGAGAAAAAGAGGAGAAGGGACGTGAGGGTGGTTGGACACTGCAGGCGAGGGTTATGGGTTCGCAGCTTTTTCGGTTTTTTTGGACTGAAGCGTCTTGATTTCGTCTTGGTCACGTGAAGAAGACGAGTATATGGGTCGTAGGGTATGGCTATTATTGTTGTGTTGTTTGTACGCGTTTGCTGTTGTTGTTCTCACGTGAACAGAGGAATGAAAGGGTGAACAATTTTGGGCGAAGAATTGGGCTTGGGTCGGATGAATTGGAATGGAATTGGAGTACTGAATGTTGAGGATGGGTCGCCTATTACTGATGGCATTGTATTGCTATTGTTGGAATGGTTTGGAGGAAATTGGGCCAAAAATTGATTTTGAATTGGGTTTAGATTGGTAATAGGATTAACTTGCCATGTGTGGTTAAGAAATTAGCCGAATTAAATTTAATTAGTAAATTCGGTTAAAATTTAAATAAGACGAATTAACATTAATTAATTAACGAGCTTTTTAATCTTAACGAAATATAATAATTATTTCTATTATAAAATAATTAGTTTAATTAAAAACTAATTAACTCGAAACTATAACTTAAAGTCATAAAATATTTAACTAAAATGTAAAATCTTCGTGATGATTTTCAAATATTTATAAAATAATGTGATTGTGAAAATATACATATTTATTATTTAAAATTATTAAAACTATTAAAAATGATATATTACTCTAAAAATAACTTGAAAGTATTTTGAATTTCATAAAATTCATTAATTCAAAATTATAACCCTTGCTAATAAAGTATTTAAAATATAAAATCTTTTTGGAGATGATTTTTGAATACTCATAAAATGCATTAATTATATACATAACTATATAAAACATATATATTAAAAAAAGTGACAAAACTATTTAAAATAACTTGCAAACTATGTTTATTTTATTTTATTTCTGAAATTTTTATAAAACTAATTATTTTAAATCGTTAGAAATTGAAGAAGCTCAATGATTAATTTATATTGTGGAGGTCCAAAATTGGGTGTCAACAACTGTCCCTCGTTTGACTTGGATTGATGAAAGAAATTCGAGGCAAATGAAATTGACGAATCCAATTTTGATCGACTACATCTTCATCTTTAGGAAAGGGATTTTTGTATGGATTTAGGAATTATGGCCGAACCTCGGTATTTGGTTTTCTACATATCTCAGGCTATATGAGAATTCAGGCCACTTGTAGTTCGATACGCTTGATTTGACGCATGGTTGTGAAATAATTCAAATGATATTCCGATATCGAATTATGAAGAGACCGGAATGCTTGAGAATAAGATTTGAGAGAGCATGTCGAAATACTGCCGAGTTTTCAACATTGATCCCGTCTACATATCCCTAGACCTATGGAATCGGGCTGTTCGTAGTTCGACTCAATCGATTGAAAAGAAAATCAATTATGCTAGATAACCTTCGTTTCTGGAAGAGTGACAAGTAAGTCGAGTATGAAAAGGAGGCTTGCAACCTCTTAGCCATGAATGTGGAGCGCTTCACACCCATAATTAAGAACTTACACGGACATAATTTCCAAATCTCTTGGTGCATTGTCACTCAGATTGGAAAGCTGCCTCTGGTGAGAGTGGAAAGTTTTCCGGATGCGAAATTGGGACTGATAAACCCAAGGAAATTCCCATATGCCTTTTGATAGGGGTGTGGTTTGATTGTAGTGGAAGTCGCTCCTCAGCTTGCGTCCTAAGAGTTTGATACTCCTTTTTGGACTATGTCCCAGTTCGCTGCTAAGAAAAGTTTCACGTTGTGCTGCATCCTTTTTTATGTTGTCCGCACCTGTGATTTGATTTGAGTATTCATCATCCCGGATGCTCTCAACAAAGACTGAGATAAAACTCATTAGTGTAATATATAATTCAAATGGAGAGATAATGTTGTTTACCATGTTGGCACTTAATTGTTCTCCTTGAATATTTGATGTCAACTTCTCTCAGATTGACGTAAAGCAAATAAAACCCTTATCTCCTATTTGCGACATAACTCTTCATTGTACTCTTCTTTTAATATCGAAGTAGTAAAATAGACTAATGTAATATGTTGATGGTTCTCTTGGTGGTTGAATATGATGGCCCTCTCGGCGGTCTAAATATGATGTACCTCTCGGCATTTGAATATGATAGCCCTTTCAGCAATTCGAATATGCAATGACCTTCTTGATATTTGTATAGGATGGCCCTCTCGGCAATATGAATATGAATGGCCCTCTCGGTAATTTAATACGCGATGGCCCTCTTGGCCTTTATATAGGATGGCCCTCTCGGCAATATGAATATGAATAGCCCTCTCGGCAATTTAATATGTGATGGCCCTCTCGGCATTTTAAATATGCAATGGCCTTCTTGGCAATTTGAATATGAATGGCCTTCTAGACAATTTGAATATGCAATGGCCCTCTTGGCAGTTCGAATATGAATGACCCTCTCGACAATATGAATATGAATGGCCCTCTCGGCAATTTAATATGCGATGGCCCTTTCGTTATTTTAAATATGCAATGGCCCTCTTGGCAATTTGAATATGAATGGCCTTCTCGACAATTTGAATATACAATGGCCCTCTTGGCAGTTTGAATATGAATGGCCCTTTTGGCAATATGAATATGAATGGTCCTTTCTGCAATTTAATATGCGGTGGCCCTCTTGGCCTTTATGAATATGCAATGGCCCTCTTGGCAATTTGAATATGAATGGCTTTCTCGGCAATTTGAATATGCAATGGCCCTCTTGGTAGTTTGAAATGAATGGCCCTCTCAACAATATGAATATGAATGGCCCTCTCGCCAATTTAATATGTGATGGCCCTCTTGGCCTTTGTATAGGATGGCCCTCTCAGCAATATGAATATGAATGGCCTTCTCAGCAATTTGAATATAAATGACTATGAATGTCGTCTTTCATCAATATTTGATATGATGATAGGTACTTTTTTATCATAACATCATTTTCATCGGTATCTCGCAACCTTAAGTGGTAGATACTCTTGTTTAATCTGTCAAATACCTCTTTGATCAAATGATGATGTTACACTCACTAATAGATATTTGTTGGATATGTTCTCCTAAACTAGTTGGTTGATAAATATAGCTCCTTTGATGATCTTATTACACCCTGCATCCACAAAAACATGTTAGTTTTGGAACACTGATATGTGTTGAAGTTGCCTTGCTCCTGGTCTCGTTATCTCTGGAACTTTGTCTGGTAGGTCCAATGAATCGCAGTAGACAAAAAACAAGATCATATTAAAACATTTGCTAGGTATGAAGTTTTTTTTAAAAAAAGTTTTAAAGAAAATCTCTGCCAATTAACTGTCACGACATGCATGACACGAACAAAACCATTTGTCTCAGCTTTTGACATGGTAGGTAGCTTGCTGACAACTTAAAATGCTTTAAGAACACGTCAATTTAAGGCAATTGAATTTGACTTCGAAGGTCCGAGTATCCTTGATGGAATTTTTGAGGTCTTTCTGAAAAATTATGTCCCAGTTAAATGTTTCAAAAACAAATCTGATGATGATCACAGGAGTCTTGAATTTGAGATCTCCTCAAAATTATTCCCGTTGCACATTTTGATATGACCCTTGACTCTTGTTTGTAGGAAATGACTCTTCTTGTAGAACTTTTGAGGTCCTTTCAAAAATTTTGTCCCAATTTCCATTACGAGGGGAAATGGAAATCTTATTGGGAATATGACCGAACCCTTGTGGTGCCTACGTATCCCGTTGAGGCAGGAATCAAGTCAAACGTAGTTCCCCTCTCGAGGATTGATAGAAATAGAAAATTTTGATAAGGAAACGACTGAGGCCGACATAGACCATCTCATTCTTGAGAATTCAGGTCGAACGTAGTTCAAGTACAAGGGTAATGTTTCAAAACATAATGCGACAATGATTACAAGCAAACTGCAATTACAAGGAAATAAAGGAAAGAAGTATCATTCTTCAAATGTAGTATCTTTTGACGACATCTGAATTGATAGTTTTTCGCCACACTTTACCGTCCATCTCTACTAGAACCAAAGCTCCTCTTGATAGTACTTTGTGGACGACATATGATCCTTGCTAGTTAGGTGCAAATTTCCCTTTATATTCCTCTTGATGAGGAAAAATGCGTTTCAACACCAATTGGCTTACATCAAATGTTCAAACTCTAACTTTCTTGTTAAAAGCGCGAGTCATTCTCTGTTGATACAACTGACCATGACACAAACGACACTCATTCTTTTCTCATAAATCAATGTTAATTGCTCATATCGATCATGAATGCATTCGGCATCGCTCAATCCAGCTTCCTGAATAATCCTTAAAGAGGGTATCTCAACTTTAGCTGGTATCACTGCTTCAGTTCCGTATACCAATAGATAAGGAGTTGCTCTAGTTGAGGTTCGAATCGTGGTGCGATAACCTAGCAAAGCATAAGGTAAATTTTCATGCCAAGATCTGTAGTTGTCAATCATCTTTCTCAGTATCCTCTTGATGTTCTTATTAGCAGCTTCCACAGCTCCATTCATCTGCGGGCGATATGCAGTTGAATTGCGGTGGGTAATTTTGAATTGTTCACATATCTCTTTCATCAAGTGGCTATTCAGATTTGCTCTATTGTCTGTGATGATAGACTCTGGAACTCCAAAATGACATATCAAATTGCTGCGGACAAAATCGGCCACAACTTTTTTTGTCACAGCTTTGTAGGAAGCAGCTTCAACCCACTTTGTGAAGTAATCAATGACGACCAAAATGAACCTATGGCCATTTAAGGCAGCCGGCTCAATTGGTCCAATAACATCCATCCCCCAAGCTGCAAATGGCCAAGGAGAACTCATCGTATTGAGCTTGTGGGGTGGTACTTTGATCAGATATCCGTGTACCTGGCATTTATGACATTTTGGACAAATCGTCCACAATCATTTTCCATAGTCATCCAGAAATATCCCGCCCTTAAGATTTTCTTTGCTAATGTAAACCCATTCATGTGCATCCCACACACTCTAGCGTGCACTTCTTCAAGCAATTTTGTGGCTTTTGCAGCATCCACACATCTCAGTAATCCCAGATCGAGTGTCCTCTTATAAAGAACCTCTCCATTCAAAAAGAAGTTGTTTGCCGTTCTTCGAATTGTTTCCTTCTGAATACTTGTTTCTTTTTCCGGATATTCACCTGCTTCTAAGTACCTTTTCACATCGATATACCATGGATTCCCGTCCCATTCTGCTTCCACATGTGAACAATGTGCTGGTTGTTCTTTTAAAACTATCTCAAATGATCGATATAACTTTTTCTGGGTGTTGTATCATGGATGACATGGTTGCAAGGGCATCAACAAGCTCGTTCTGTATTCTCGGCGTATGTCTGAACTCGGTCTTCTTAAATCTTTGGCATAATCTCCGTACCAATTGTACGTAAGGTAAGATTTTAGAATTCTTCACCGCCCATTCTCCTTGAACTTGATGAATCAACAAGTCTGAATCACCAATTATCAGTAATTCTTGAACATTCATGTCAAGAACCATTCTAATGCCAAGAATACATGCTTCGTACTCAGCTATGTTATTAATGCATCAGAATCTAAGCTTTGCTGTTGCTGGATAATGTTGCCCTGATTCAGATATCAACATTGCTCCAATTCCTGATCCTATAGAGTTTACTGCTCCATCAA
Organism: Solanum verrucosum; assembly: GCF_900185275.1. Classification (NCBI taxonomy): domain Eukaryota; kingdom Viridiplantae; phylum Streptophyta; class Magnoliopsida; order Solanales; family Solanaceae; genus Solanum; species Solanum verrucosum. The sequence continues at coordinate 1,654,088 of NW_026020183.1, forward strand.
AGAACATTCTCCACCCAAGATATGATTCTGATATGTCTTCCCCTACAAACAATACTTCTTCATCAGGGAAATATGTTCTAAGCGGTTCATATCCTTCATCTACTGGGTTTTCAGCTAGGTGATCGGCCAAAGCTTGCCCCTTGATTGCTTTCTGAGTCAGGTACATAATATCGAACTCACTCAATAACATTTGCCACTTTGCTAGCTTTCCTGTGGGCATTGCTTTCTGAAATATATACTTGAGCGGGTCCATCATCGAAATGAGATGTGTTGTATAAGCCGACAGATAATGTCTCAATTTCTGAGCAACCCAAGTCAAAGCATAACAAGTTCTCTCTAAAAGGGTGTAACGAGCCTCATAGGACGTGAACTTCTTGCTCAAATAGTATAAAGCTCTCTCATTTCTTCCGGTCTTATCATGCTGCCCCAACACACACCCGAATGCATTGTCAGAGATGGATAAATACAATAGAAAAGGACTGCCCGCACGTGGTGGCACCAATACTGGTGGATTCGAAAGGTAACTCTTGATAGTGTCAAAAGCCTTCTGACATTCTTCGGTCCATTTGGTTGGCGCATCTTTTCATAGTAACTTGAATATGGGCTCACATATTACCGTTGATTGAGCTATGAATCGACTGATGTAATTTAGTCTTCCCAGAAAACTCATTACTTCCTTCTTAGTCTTTGGAGAAGGTAAGTCTTGAATTGCCTTGATCTTGGAAGGATCAAGCTCGATACCTCTTTTGCTAACTATGAATCCGAGTAACTTTCCTGCAGGTACTCCAAATGCACATTTGGCTGGGTTCAACTTCAAATCATACCTACGCAACCTGTTAAAGAACTTTACTAAGTGTGTTAGGTGATCCAAACTCTCACGGGATTTTATGATGACATCGTCCACATACACCTAAATTTCTTTGTGGATCATATCATGGAAAATAGTGGTCATAGCTCTCATGTAAGTGGCTCCAGCATTTTTGAGGCCAAACGGCATCACTCGATAATGGTAGACTCCCTAAGGTGTGATGAATGCTATTTTTTCTGCATATTCTTCATCAATTAGAATCTGGTGGTATCCCGCAAAGCAATCCACAAAAAATTGCAACTCATGCTTAGCACAATTATCGATGAGTATGTGAATATTCGGCAAGGGGAAATTGTCTTTCGGACTCGCTTTGTTGAGATCCCGATAATCCACGCATATCCTGATTTTTCCATCTTTCTTCGCCACTGGAACAATGTTAGCCAACCAAGTGGGATACTTGGTCACTTCAACGACTTTTCATTCAATCTGCTTCATGACTTCTTCTTTTATCCTTAAACTCAGATCTAGCTTGAATTTTCTGGTTTTTTGCTTTACTGGCAATATTCTGGATTGATAGGCACCTTATAGGAAACAATATCAGTGCTTAACCCTGGCATATCATCATAAGACCAGGCAAACACATCGATGTATTGTCTGAGCAGCTTGATCAATTCTTCTCTTTCTGTTGCTGCCAAATGGACACTGACTTGGGTTTCTCTGACCGACTCGTCATCTCCCAAGTCTACTGTCTTTGTTTCATCCAAGTTGGGCTTTTTATCGTCTTCAAGTTGCCTAAAGTCCTCGGTAAGGTGTTCATGTATCATAGTTGCCTCATCATATTCTTCTCATTCATCTTCATCGACCTTACTTGGTTCGCCGTGTTCGTGACATGTCATGACATTAGCAGGTTTAGATTCATTTTTACTAAAAAGAACAACAAATCAACCATGTAAGATAGATAGAGTTTAAATGTATTTATTGGAAAATAATTCGCAATGACAAGATAATCAATTTAAAATAAACGAGGCTTTCATTGGAATTTTAAAAATGCGTACAAACCTTGGTCATGACTCATGAGTCATTTCCATTTTAAACATTATGATGAAAAATAAAGTGACATAAATGGTGGTTTCAGGCCTCGTCCGAACAACACCGATTTTCAAAAATAAAACTTCAAATCTTTTCTTTGTCTACCAAGCCATTCGATGGATCATAAGTGGAGTGGCCATCCAATTCTGCAGCATATCTCCAGGTCCGGCATCTCGGATGGTGGGTGTTGTTGTGCATTCTGCCGAGATCACAGCACAATCTTCTTCATCAAACAATCTTCCCATCCCTTCCACTAGACCATCAATCTCAGGCTCCAAAGCTTTAGCAACAAATGACTGGTACAATACTGGAATAGGCTTCGGTATATCACAGTCAGGCTTCTTCCTTGTTTCTACTTCAAACAATTCTTCTTCTGTTGGGGTATAACCGACACCGAAGCGGAAATTTTGAAGTGGTATAAGAAGAGGTTCGGATATGTCATCCAAATTCTTGCCTAACCCACGCCCAGGTTCAAAACCACTTCTCAGCATAGTTGTAGCTAGTAGTTTATACAATTGCGGCATTAGTACTTGCAGTGTCGTGTCTTCAAAAGCAACATTTATTATCTCCACTATGTGAAAGTCAGTACCTTGAGAAGACTCTTTAATAACTGGAATGGAGAAACCAAGGTAACTATGATTACTCCCTTCACCATGAATGGCGATTTCATGATCCTCCTAGATGAATTTCAAAAGTTGATGCAATGTGGATGGGACTGCTCCAACAACATGGATCTATGGTTTTCCTAGTAATATGTTATAGCTCGTAAATATACCCATCACTTAGAACTCAATGACAAATTCTGCAGGCCCCATTTGGATACACAGGTCTATTTCCCCCATGGTCTCTATTTGCGAACCATCAAACGCCCTTACATTCATACGGCTTTGACGAATTTTCCCTACATCATAATTTAGCTGAGTCAGGGTTGATAATGGGCAGATATTGAGCCCTGAGCCATTATCAATCAATACTCGATCTATAAACTTGTCCCTGCATTTGACGGTGATATACAAGGCATGGTTGTGCATAACCCCTCCGAGTGGTAACTCCACTTCTCGAAAAGAGATTTGATGACTCCCAATGACATGACTTACCATGGTGGCCAGATTCTCACCACTTTTTCCCGTCGGCACATATGCTTCATCAAGTACCTTCAACAGTGTTTTTCGATGATACTCAAAACTCATTAATAGAGCCTAAACAGAAATTTGAGCGAGAGTCTTCTCCAAATGTTTGACAATGGGATACTCCTTAGGCTGCATTCTTCGCCAAAACTCTTCAGCCTCACCCTCTGTGATCGGCCTTTTTTGGTTCTCCTTTCTTCGTGTCTCCTGAGCTAGTTCTTCTGGAATGTAGCATCTTCCAGAGCGTGTCATCCCTTGTGCGGTAGCCGCCTGCACGACAAACTTTTCTTTGGGTTGTACGTTGCTGCTTTCCTTTGTCAAAGCGAATGCTTGATGAGGTGTAGTGATTACAACAAACTCTGGACGGGTCTTTATAGTCAATGAGGCCATTGTTGGTATAAGTGAGTTGACATTTGCTTCACCGATAGTCCCATTAGCAAGCCAATCTTCGTCTCTTTCAATCATGTTGATGGTAGCTCCTCCATGATTCGACAATGGGTTAAGGTTCACATTGGGGGCAGGGGCTTGGAGAGTGATGACTATGTTAACGATCAAGTCTTGAGTCTTATGTTTCAGATTGATACATCCTTCTGTATCATGTCATGCCCCTCCAGAATGGTACGCACAACGTTGATCCGCTCGGAAGAACTTTGTTGTGGGATTAATTGTCCTTGTGTCTACTGGTTGGATCAATCCTGCCGCTCTTTGACGCTTAAAGAGTTGGGTACGTGTTTCTGCCAAGGGAGTGAAAACTCTGGGAGGCTTTCTTTCGAGGTTAGGGCTGGGTAGATTGTTGGCATTTGGGTTGTTTTGTCCTGGATTTTGGTAGACTGGTGCATTGGCCTGGTGATTTGGTAGCGTATTTTGGTAGGTTGGTGGTTGATTTTGGTAGATATGTGGTGGTGCTTGGTAGTTATGTTATGCATAGTAGATTTGTGGAGATGGTGGGTAAATATTTGAGGTGGGGAATCGGTTGGAGTTCCAATGGCAGAACCAGACCCAAAATACCTTTGCGAAATTGGCCTCGAGCTAAAAGATACAGCAGACACGTCCTCTTTCTTTTTCCTAGCGAATCCTGTGGCCATGGATGGTGCGGATTTGTTGGCTGCTTGCAAGGCAGTGAGACTTGTAACCTTTCCAAACTTTAGGCCATTCTCTATTGCCTCTCCCATTTTGATCAGCTCCGAAAACTTCTGTCCCATCATGGGCAACATCCTTTCATAATACTCGGGCTCTTGAGATTGAATAAAAGCAGAGGATATTTCGCTTTCAGTCAGCACAGGTTGTACCTTTGCAGCTTCTTTCCTCCAGCGGCACGCATATTCACGATAGTCCTTCGTGGTCTTTTGCTTGATTTTTTCCAAATAATATCTGTCAGGGACAGCTTCGACATTAAACTGGAATCTTTCCAAACCAAAGCCCTCCATGTAGACCACTGACGGAGTTTTTGAGATGTGAAGCATTCTAATGCATCCCCACTGAGGCTTCGACTAAACAACCTCATAATTAATGCATCATTTTTCCCGATACCCACGAGTTTGTCACAATAAGCTCGTAAGTGAGCCATGGGATTGCCAATACCATTGAAGGTTTCAAATTTTGGAATTTTGTAACCTTTGGGTATTTCCAAGTCAGGGTGCATGCAAAGGTCCTCATACTCAAGTCTTGCTATCTTCCTCGAAGATTGAACACTTTTTACTGTCTCGGAGATGACATCATTCATAACATTCATTTCTTGTTCGCGCTTTTCTTTTCTCAACCTCCACTCCTTCTCCAATTCTTCGTAGTGATCCAACTCCGGTTGAACAGGAAAGCTAGGACATGGCTCAGGGATTGTATAGGCTGGTGGAGTTTGGAATGTTACGGAAGGGTATGTAGGCTGGCTAGGCAAAACACGTGGATTATTGGAGATTGGGGTGGGATTTGGTGGGTTGGTGTAAAGATTTGGGAGTGATTAATGTTAGGTGATTGGTTCTGATTTGGTAATGGTGGTGGTGTTTGGTAGGAAGTGCTGGCGTAAGGAGCGTTGGATACAGTTAAGTCAATGGTATGAGGATTAAAGGTGGAAGTGATGGGTCATGTGGTTTGGGTAGGGAAATAGTTGGGTAATGGGGAACTTAGTGATGGAAAAGGAGGATGAGGTCTTCTAGTTTCAAGGGGGGTTCATTCAATGCAATGGCCAGTTTAGCCAGATCTTTGGTTTGTTAAAGCTCTTCCTGCATGTCTGCAATTCGTTGCAATAACTGAGAGATCAACTCACTCTGATCAGTGAGTTCAGCATTTCTGATGGTCATATCCACTATTCCTGTTTCTTCAGAAGTACCAGTCATTTTGCTTTTGCCTTTCTCCAAAGAATGATCAGGGAAGGATGGTATGATTGCTTTAGATCTTATAAAGTAGGGATGGTCGGCCAGTTTGATTTCAACACAGATCAATTTTTACCTGCAGAGAAGAACAACTCAAAAGACATATATGTTAGTTTTTGTTTTTAACGAGATATGCAAATAAGATGACAGAAAAATAAACACACAAGTGTCATTTTGCTTCAAGCAGATTAATCCACGAAAATATTTTGGGTGAATTTGAGGGCTCAAATGGAAATAAATCTTTTTTGCAATTGAATTGGAAAGGTCGACTTGCATAGAATCTTGCTAATTTCTTCCACTCATATGCTTTTGTAGGCGGAACTATTTAGAATCATTCACTAATAAGGGAGAATAAAAATTGAAAAGATAGGGACCGAGCCTTAAGTAGGCTGCCTACGTATCCACCAAGGAAATCAAGCCCGACGTAGTTCGAATTACATAAGATAACCTAAACGTACCCTTCCCGAAATTGATAAAGAGACTAGGCTCGAAAAGAGCTTCCTACGTACCTCTTATGGGCTCAAGTCTCGCGTAGTTCTTGATTACAATAAAAAATTAAAAACAACATGACAAACATAGGAAAAACGTTACATGAACCTAAATCTACCTAAAGGCTTCTTTCCTTCTTCTTCAAATGTAGGGTGACGATCCGGTGCTCTCTTCATCTGAACCTTCTTTTGTTTTACCATTTCCCCTCATGGAGGAAGCATTCCTAAAATTTAGTTTCTTAATGTCCCGTTCAATTTTGGGGATCCTTATAGACACTTTAGTGATGTTAATTATCTCTTGATCAATTTTTGCAATCTTTCTTTTCACCGAGGTTGTTTCCATGTCAACCTCAATAATTCTCTCTCGTAGCATCCATTCAGTTTGGTCTAGTATTGCAAGTCTCATTTTGGCTGCAGTTATCCTCTCTCTAGTCTCGACAAATTTTCTGAACATTGATTCTTTAGTTTCTTCCTCATTAACCAAAGTAATGGGTGGGATTGGTGCGTTGACACTTTTTCCAGACATTCTAGCAAGTCGACCTTCCTGTGACGGATGAATAAAAACTTAGAAGATTTTTTAGAGTAAATGGTTTATACTTTATGAGAAATTTGGACAACACTTCAGGAGTAATTTGGACGAACTTTGTTGTTGTGAATTTTAATATATGCTTAGAGTGCTCTAAGAAACTAGAGTGGATTAATTCTTCTTTAGACAAAGTGACACATTACAACACAAAGCAATCATATTAGGTAGCACACAAATAATTTATATCACGTCCTAAACTTGTGACCTTTTTATGCCAAAGGTGGGCCTATCGAATTGAAGGATGTATATGTCTTTTTAAACCAATTCATTATCCCCCAAAATATTTCATTAATGGCAATCAAAAATGTCTGACAAACATAAAATTTCGGAAAGTAAATTACAAATAAAGCAATCCCACGCAGGGGATGATAACAAACTTCAAACTCATCCTGATCCTTCGCCAAGTCTGGTCCTCTTGGAGATGCTGACCTCTTCCCACATAGTATATATGTTCGCCCATAGGTGATCTCTTGCCAACCGAGCCCCTTCCTGGTGTCTGAACCTCTCTACCGACTGAATCTGTTGTTCCATGCTATCATCCAATTCTGACATGCATCGTCTGGCTCTTTGTAGCTCTTGCTTCAACTGAGCTATGACTTTGGCGTCTTCCGAATGTCGACGCTGATGATCCAACTCATTCTGATCAAACTTCTCTTGGAGTTGATAAAGTCGAATTTGATGTTTGGCTCCAACATCTGCAATAATATGGGGAACGTTTGGACTGGGTTCAATAGTTCCGACGAGACTCTTCTTTAACCATTCCCTGTAATCCTTAGAGCATTCAGGATGAAACCTATTTGGCACCGGCTCACCCAATACCCTTCGAGTTTTCCATAATTGAAGCATCTTTTTAGTAAAAGCGTCTTCTCCATTTTCATGATCTGTCACAAATCTTGTCATGTCTTTGATTTGAGGAAGCTCTTGTTTCCCTCCTAGTTGTTTAAGTACGCGAGAATGAGCATACGGTCGAGTTCCTCTCAACCCAGCAAATATCAAGTAAGGGGCCTTCCCACTTCGGACCACAATTTGTTTTGTTACTACCAAGCATGAGATTGACCACTGCACATTTTCCTCTCTCAAACCCTGAAGTCTCGGATACCAAAACTCTTGGCCTCCAACCCTGTTGAAATTATTACGTTGCACCCACCAATCGTGACTTTTGAGTCTGTTCGATCTTTCCAAGGGATCTGGTTCTGTTGGATCATGAGATTTGATCAAGTGTCTCATCATCCACCATTGAAGTATTAGGTTGCACCCTTGAAAGAAACGTATGCCACTTTTACATCTATCCAATGCCCTGTAAATGTCAGCAAGGATCATAGGAGCCAAATTGTAGTACTTTCTCGCAGACCCGTAGCCTACTCCGTTAAAAATAACATGAGTAACCATTATTACACTTGGATGGATGGTGTAGTTTGGTCCTTGGGGAAACACTATTGTCCCAAGTAGGCATATCGCAAAAGCGAAGAGGCGTGTTTCCTTCCATTTTTCTTCTGAAACAAACTCTTCTTTGAACTTCTCGTAAGCTATTGCACGTCCAAATCGATAATACAACTTCCGAAGTGGAATATTTGACTCGAGAAGCTTGTCCATCCATTCAGTTTTGACGAGTGGCAATTTTTCTTTGATTTCGACAAAATCCCATACCTTTGGAAAGAGAAGATCAATATCAGATTGGCGTTTCCTCTTGTTGCACATGCCAATACTCTTGTAACTGGTAAGAACTTCGTCGATAGTCGGAGTCAACTCTACTTCCCCGAATCGAATTACTATGTTGTCGCTGTCCCAAAATTTCACCATCGTCCCGATCAGATCTGGATAAGCTACCATTTCCATTAATGACGGGAAATGACCTATATGTCTTTGAACTTTCTTCTTGTCTTCCGCGTTCATAAATTTTCACCAAACCTGGAGGTAAGGATGGGGTATGGTCACCATTCGGGTCCTCAACGGCTCATATGTCAGACTCATCCTACAAGAAAATAGACAAAGTAAGTTACCCCCACCCCCATAGATAATTGATTTATTTTAAAATGACATATACATCCTTCAATTAAACACATAAGCATGATTGTCTTTTTATTGGCAAATGGGCCAAATAGACACAAGGTAGGCTTCTAATGGGCCCAACACGCCTTGGGTGTTGGGTCAACCTAGTTCAAATGCGCTAAATTTGGGATTTGGTTTCGCTCTACGCTAGTTGACTAAGAGTGACTTTTGAAAGACCGTGAACCCAAGTGGACAACTTAGGCTGGATTCACGTCAATCATTGGACGCATGACGTACCAATAAATTGCCGATCCTTCCGGAAAAGGGTTGAGTATAAAAAGTCCGGCTGCGATTATGCAGGAACCGTCCTTAATATACTATACATACAATAGGAAGTGCCATGAATGCAATGCCAATTATAACAAATTAAACACATTAAGCGCAGATAAACAATTCAGCAATTAATAACAATTAGTCAAATAGGTCAAATCTTATGGTTAGAACTTAATTAACTCCCCAACAGAGTCGTCATTTCTGTTATGCTGTAATTTTACTAACCTTTAGAAAAAATCACTTTTTTTGAAATGTTCTAAGTATAAGACAATTTGAGAAAAATATTTAGAAAAGAGTCGCCACTTAATTTTTTAAAGAAACTAAGAAAAACTTATAATTTTCAAAGATTTAAACAGAAAAAAAATCATTTGAAAAATATCAAAAAGGGTTTGGGGTTCAATTTACACTTCGAGAAGGGTTTAGGCATTTGAAGTGTCGGCTAACATGCGGTTGACCTGCGACTTGACTAAAGTATATTTTGACTATTTTTAGGAAAATAATGATTTAACATAAAAAACAATAACTTACAATATTTGATTAACTTTGAAAAAATAATTAAGTAAATGACACATTTTTATATTTATTTTTTATCCTTTATAGAAAAGGATCAAAATGGAAACGTTTGAATATAATTACAAGTGATTGGAACTTTAACAAAACTAGATTAATTAGAATTTGTTTGAATAATTTACACCAATTTAGTTGATAAAACAAGAAATCATTTTAAACTTAATTAAAAGCAAGTGAAAGTTTTGACTAGAAACATTTGAATAAGGGTGCAAGAGTTGATAAAATAAAATTTATTAAAGTATACCAATACAAAGAAAATAGTTCATCCTTTGGGGAATTCAATTAAGTTATTTAAAGTTAGAGTTAATAAAAAGAAGAAGTTAACAATAAGTAATCACAATTAGATAATCTAGGAGAATAAATGAGAAGATGAATTTGGGCCCTATCGGTCCTAAATTCACCGTTGTCCAAAAGTGAGTTGTTGTTGATGTATTTTTGGGCTTTTGACCCATTTCCACCTGTTGTTTCTTTTTACTTATTTTGCTTCCACTGCTAAATAACTGTCGTGGCTGATTCAAAGAAGAGGAACTTAGGTTTTAACTAAACCTGAGATGCGAAGGAGAAGATTGAGCCAAGTAGTCTCGCATAAGTTCACATGAGGCAGAAAAGAATGAATTAGAGATATGAAAGATAGATTCAATAAAAGAAAAATTCAAAATATAGTAAGTAATCTACCAAGGAACAAACTCGGACACATCCCAAAGCGAACATCTCGACTAACTTATGCATTCACTCATTTATTCATTTTAACTAATACACAGATTTATCACTTATCCTAAAATGGTTTCCAAACTTACCTTTTTAATCAACCCAAATTATGAGCAAGACATTGAACAAGCTTAGAATGACAGAATATTTCAATATTGCAACATGTAATGTAACACATAGGCAACATAAGTTTGACATCATACACATCACACATATGAACTTAGTGTTTCAACTAAAGCAACAAATCATAGTATATCTTGTGATAGAACTCAAACAAATTGGTAGCATAGGAAAAGGTCACCTAATCTTAACATAATAGCATCTACTAAACTAAATTGTGGTGACAATTTTAATATATAAAAGATAGCAATTTCCAACGTACATTTAGCAAGTAAAGAACATGGTTTCGCTTAACACAATAAAAAATAAATAAGATAAAAAAAAAGAAAAAAAATGGAAATCACGTTTATACAAATAATTGACTTAATCAAAAGAGCCATTGTTTGTCATTTGGAGCAAAAACCACAACTCATCCTTTCAAACTCAAACAAAACTAAGATATATATCCTAATTTCATGTAATTTCACAAATCCACCCGACAACTAGTGATGTCATACAACGAAGACTTCAAGGAAGTATCGAGCTATGTTTATTTAGTCATGAGTAATTGTTGGACTCATATGATAGGTAAAAGAAAATTTACTACTATACCATTATCTCAAAATGGTATAAAAGAAACAAGCAAGAAGACTTGCATAAATTTCTATGTATACTTTTTTCTTCTTTTTTTATTTTAAAAAAAAAATATTAAAAAGAAAATAGAAGCTTCAAAAAGAGAATCATACAGTGGACTCAAACAAAATATCATTAGAACCAAATAACTATATTAACTATGAAGTGACAGTAAAATCACAAAAGAGGGCTGGCGTAGACACATTAAGAAACATGTGAGGTAACACAGAGGCGATAGTACAATGCTTTAAAACTGAATACGGGCAAATCAACACAAAGAAGGTCTGGACAATTAACACCATTTTAGCTAATCTAAACATGAAAGCCGAAGGGACGAGCATTTAAGGACTAATCTGGGCATAGAAGAAGAGAGTTTCAGAATCCAAATCGGTCCTATGCCAATAATGTACACGGATGGCTTCATACTTTCTTTAATGGAGAGGAAATATTTAACCTAGACCGTCATAAGTATACACTCAACAAGAGGAATTACGACTCATAATCGTAGTATATTACATTACTGGAGCTGACTAATCTTAACTATGTATAAAAACATATTTGAGACACTTAATAATAACACTGCTCATATATTCATAATGAAAATGCTAGAATTGAAAGGAATCAAATATATGCGGGAAAAGACAACGAATTACAACAACTACATATTCATATTATTGAAGCATACTAAAAATTAGATATTACGATATATACAGATTACTAGAAGCTAGTTGATCTCACAAAACTAGAATGTAAGATTGCAAACGACTAGAAACGCAAACCAAATAAAACAGAGAAATTACTGAAAGGAAAGAGCATGCTATCACTTTATTTTATGTCATGTCGTCGAAATCAAAGCGATCGGAAACGAACTAATATTGTCTTAATCTTCCTTAAACTACCTAGCAAAAGATCAACTCTTGACAAGGTTAAGATCATAATCTACACAGAATAAAAACTCTAAATTACTTCATAGTTTGGATACACTTCCATAGCTTCATAAGGCCAAATCAGAGAATATATCACCAATACAAACAAAATAAATAAATAAATAATAATAAAATAATAATATATATATATATATATATATATATATATATATATATATATAGATTAAACAGTAAGCAAACTTTGGATAAACACAATTTTTTTTTTACCTTTCTTGGAGTAGCGATACTGGAGACGACTAGCAAAAGGACTTCTCGCACAACTTCGATTCGAGCAGCAAACCAAGAATTTCAAAGTAACTTCAGACGAAACCTTTCTTAGAACTTAGAATTAGAAAATTGTTTTAAAAATCCTTGAATGTAAAAGGAGTATTGTCAAAGAACCAATCTCTAGAACATGTTTTCTCCCAATTTCAAAACTTTTCCCAATCACTTAAATGTAAAGGATCATTTATAGGGGAAGTTGGGGTCATTTAGGGGGTAAAATTCGTTTGAATTTGAATATGCCTGTTTCTTTTTTAGGCAACAGTGAAGGGATTCAGAAAATCCTAGAAAAAAAGGGGAGAAAGGACGTAAGGGTGGTTGGACGATGCAGGCGAGGGTTATGGGTTCACAGCTTTTTCGGTTTTGCTGGACTGAAGCATCTTGATTTCATCTTGGTCACGTGAAAAAGATGAGTATAGGGGTCGTAGGGTATGGTTATTACTGCTGCGTTGTTTGTACGCGTTTGCTGTTGTTGTTCTTGCGTGAACAGAGGAACGAAAGGGTGAATAATTTTGGGCGAAGAAATGGGCTTGGGTCGGATGAATTGGAATGGAATTAGACTGCTGAATGTTGAGGATGGGTCGCCTATTACTGATGGCATTGTATTGCTATTGTTGGAATGGGTTGGAGGAAATTGGGCCCAAAATTGATTTTGAATTGGGTTTAGATTGGTAATAGGATTAATTTGCCATGTGTGGTTAAGAAAATAGCCGAATTAAATTTAATTAGTAAATTCGGTTAAAATTTAAATAAGACGAATTAACATTAATTAATTAACGAGCTTTTTAATCTTAACGAATAATAATAATTATTTCTATTATAAAATAATTAGTTTAATTAAAAACTAATTAACTCGAAACTATAACTTAAAGTCATAAAATATTTAACTAAAATGTAAAATCTTTGTGATGATTTTCAAATATTTATAAAATAATGTGATTGTAAAAAATATACATATTTATTATTTAAAATTATTAAAATTATTTAAAATGATAATATTACTCTAAAAATAACTTGAAAGTATTTTGAATTTCATAAAATTCATTAATTCAAAATTATAACCCTTGCTAATAAAGTATTTAAAATATAAAATCTTTTCGAGATGATTTTTGAATACTCATAAAATGCATTAATTATATACATAACTATATAAAACATATATATTAAAAAAAGTGACAAAACTATTTAACATAACTTGCAAACTATGTTTATTTTATTTTATTTCTGAAATTTTTATAAAACTAATTATTTTAAATCGTTAGAAATTGAAGAAGCTCAATGATTAATTTATATTGTGGATGTCCAAAATTGGGTGTCAACAGAGTCAATTTCTTTAGCAACCTCACTAGAAAAAAAGAAGACAATCATCATTTTCTAAGAATTTGTGATACTCTTTTTCTTTTTAAAATCAAATCACATAAATTTTAAGCTTTACTACTACAACTAAATAAAAAACTTCTGTCCCCAAGTATAATGAAAATTTCTCTTAATTTTCAGTTTTCTTATTGCAATTTATCCTAATTTTCTGGATCATTAACAACAAAAATTGGAGGAATAGGCTATTACACTCCTTGAACAACATTTTCCCATAGCATTTATAACTAAATTCCCATTTTATTCCTCCGTCTGCATCTTCACCATATATAAATAATATTGTTATTTTTCTTTCAAGTTGCATTTCGATTTTCAAGAAAGGAGGAATTAAGGAATTTAACACAATGAATCAAAATTTTATATAGCACAAGAACACATGAATTTTAATGGGTTTGAAAAAGAATAACACAAATAAAGAACTAAAAGGCATAAGAAAATGAGGTTAGATATTCTGAAGAAAAAAGAAAGTAAAAGTGAGTTTTTTAAAAAATATAAAAGAAAATTCCACATGTCACATGTGATTAATTTATTTTTCCACGTAGGCGTTTTGATACACACTTAAGCTAGTTTTAAAAATATACAAAAAGTGTTAAAATGATATCACAGACCTCCACATGAGGTGTTTAAAATGTTAGTTAAATGGTCTAAGTGAAAATTTGTATCCACTTTAGAGGGCCACCGATGGATCATATCATTAAACTATATATATTGAAAACATGCAACCCTTTATAAACACTCTAGGCAATTGAAGACTGTAAAATAGGAAATTTTGATTGACAACTTAAATAGGGCGGCAGCCGGCAGAAATGCATGCCCCCGCCCATTGGTCCTATCTAAATATATGTGTTGCTCGTTGTGCTCTAAATACTTAGTTATTATAAATATAACTCAAAGAATTTAAGTGAAGAATTTCTACCGACAAGAGGTTTACATGTTTGATTTTAAAATTAAAAGTATATATTCAAAATTGAGTCATATTATAATGGAGTTTAATTTAATTGAATTTAAAGTCATAAATGATTTGACTTTTAACTTAGTTCAAATAAAATAATAATTTTAAAAGTAAAATTTTAGTCAAATTTAAAGTACTAAATATCAGGAATTCTTACCTCTTACAAATCTATTTTAAATTTAAATAGTGTCCTTATATAAATCAAGACTATATTAGGAGTTCTTACCTATTCCAAATTAGTAAAGATTTGGTAATTATAAATTTCATTAATTTCAAAATATTAAATATTAGAATAATACTTTAATACAATAATTTTTTAGGAAAACGATGAAAAGACTATTTTGTCTAAAACGAATTCTTTTAATCAATGACAAAAAATTCAAATAACATTTCTAAGGATCTTCATGCTATTAATGGCTTTTAATATAATATAATATAGATAGATAAATCGTCACATTTGTAATTAACATTATGTTTGTAATTCAAATGTTAATATATTTATATTATGTAAATTAAAATCTTAAATTTAATATTCTAATAATTTTTTCCACAATTAAACTAGGTCCCATTAAACAATAGCGGCCCCATGACCGGCCCGATATGGAACCGGCCAGGCCCAAAAAATTCTGGACTGCTCAGCCCCTTCACAGCCAATTCTTCCCGGTGGCAGCAATTGCAAAGCATAAAACAATATTCTTCCTATTTTGTACCAAAACCAACACCCAGGTCCTTTTCGTAAATACAAAAATCTATTCATATTTATGAATTAATTAAATTAAACAATATTTTTCCCCTAAAAGTAAGCTTCACAAAAGTAGGGTTGATCTCTCGATCAAGGACTCTGCCTTGTTCTCCAAGTTGTCAATTGTAATTTCTCACCTCACGACGCAACTCTGCCATTGCAAATAGAAATCAATGGTTTTCTCTATTTCATGATCGATTCTGAGAAATTCCATGGCTCTACCTCTCGGCAAGCTCACTATCCTCGTTGGTGCTGGTTCGTACTCTCTTGCTCTGTTGTATTGTCGATAGTGACTATTGCTAGAATTTTAGTTGATACTTTACACTCTTGGTGGCGAATTACATGTATTGTGCGTATTATGTTCTCTTTTGTTGGTATCACAAGTTTTGAGTTGCAAATTTAGTGGTTTACTAAAACCCTAAGGGGTCGATTGGTAGCCGGTAAGGAGCCTGGATAAGTAATATCTTTTGTTATGTATAAAATTCAATACACCTAATACATTGTTTGTTTTGCAATTTAGAAACTCGCATAACTAATAAATGTTTAAGTTACTGAGGGAATTCATGTGTTATTGATGGAATAACTAATACATGTTCTGACTTAAAATAATGTACATAGTTTCATCATAACTTATCCCTGTATTTCTAGTACCATAGCTTTAACCAACTACCAGACGTGAATACCTATTTGCAACAGAAGTTCATCAGTTTTTCTAGAAGTTTGTGACCTAGAAATGTCAGCTTTAAATAAAACATCTACCGCCTTTTTTGATGCAAAAGTAGAGTTGCTTTGTCGTATTTGAGATGTGAAAACAACAAATACGTCATAATACATATACCCTTTCCCTAGTCAGGGTGCAATAACCCTTTATTACTTTTTGTGTGTCTTTCATGCCTAAGCAAAGAAGAAGAGTAGAAGGTTTTGGAAAACAAGGTATGATGTGAAAATAAGACAGAAGGAGAATAGCTGGAGGAGATGATAGTGATTTTATACAACTTTTGAAGTTCACATTGAGAGAAAGAACTATTGAAGACATTTTAAGAGTTGCAACTTTATTTTGTTCTGCATAATATTCATTTTAGGAACTAAAATTGATATGTTAAAAAATAAAGTTAATAAGGTAATAACAATGGTATTGGTGGTGTTGAATAACGTATCTCATAATTTGTGCAGGCATTGTTGGGTCAGTACTTGCTAAGGAAGGACGATTGCCAGATGTCTCCGATTTTTTCTCCGGCGCATTTAAGGTCTGGTTGTTATTCACAGTTTAGTGTTTTGAGAGTTTTGGTTGTGTTGTTTCTAGTTTCTCTACCATGTCAATTCGAAATGAGCTAAATCTAATACATTGTATCCTCTGACTGTAGATTGCCTTGAGGCAAATTCGACAAGATAAATCAACCAGTTCAACTCCAAAGCCACGCAATGATTCCTTGCTGCAGCAGGTTTTGCAGTTTCTCTTGCTTGTTCATGTTTGGTGCATATGGTTTTACTCATCTTTGGAATTTGTGTTTGTTCTTAGTTTGTTCATTTTATGATTATGCTGGAGTTAGAAGATTAAAATTTCTTGTAAAGCTAAAGTTTGCATGTCATTCTTGACAATTGGAAATTCGGTTGGGAAGTTTCTTGATGGATTAGGAAGAAGGCGTGGATTATAGAAGATTGATATTCGTATCTGGGGTGTGCCATACACAATATTTTGTCAGTAGGTGTACGACACATATGAGAGTCTGAGAGAGGAGATTAGGACGTCTTTTGATCAGCATAGAAAACTTTAGCATTTTCTTTGGCTGGTTATTTTGTGGAACTAAACTTTGGATGAGATCTGGGAGTAAATTTTGATTACTAACTGAAGGATGGAAAGTAGGTTGTACACAGTGGGAAAGTCCCAATGAATGGTGTAATGAGAAAGGAATGAATCAGCATGTGGAGTATCTCGTTAAGCTGCCAAACAAATGTGGCAAGGAACCTTTGACAATAGAAGCCTGCAATCTAGCTAGGTGATTGTGGAGGTTATTTTGTCAATACAGATGTAGGCTATTAGGAAAGAAGTTGTCTTCCCAATTTAATCAGATATTAATATCATTGCTTTCTGGATGAGAAGACATGATTTGTCCAAGTCTTGGGCCATCTTTTTCTTGATTTTTTTTCGAGAGTATTATGAGATTACCGAGGACATGACCTTAAGATTGAAAGGTATGGAGGACACATATTAGTGTAGAAGGTTAGTAGGTAGTGTAGTGTTGTTTTGCTTAGGGTGGTTGATATCCATAATTATTTATTATTGTTTTCAATACTTTATTCTAGTATTTTGTGTATTGTGTTTCAAGTATTGCACTATTTTGTTGTAGTTGTTGCTTCCTTCTTGTAGACTTTGCACTGTTTCCTTGTGACTCACTATATTTTCTTCTTTGTCTTTGGAATTGCTACATCTGAGCCGAGGGTCTTTCAAAAACAACCTCTCTACCTCCACGAGGTAGTGGTTAGGTCTGCGTACATTCTGCCCTCCCCAGACCCCACATGTGGGATTTCACCGAGTATGATGTTGTGATTGTTGTTTTTCTAGGGTATTATGGTTATTGAAGATAATGATAATTATTGTGGAAACTATTATTTTGAACCAAGAGCTATTTTATTTAGCATTTTGAGCTAAAATTTTCTCAATTCCGATGTCGCTCTTATAACAACTCTCTTATAACAAAAATACCACTTCATGCCTTCTCCTAATGCAGTTATTTGATTAAAATGATAACTTATATGTGTCAGCAATAGTAGTCTCTTTGCAGGGATTTTACTACTAGATGGTTTTCAGTTTTCAAAGTTAAAAAGGTCCATGCCTCATTTCTTGAGGCATATGGCTTACTTGGTTAATGCCCCCTGTTCTAGTTTTGCTTTTTTCTTGGACAAGAGTGTAGGGTGAAGGAGAAATGGGGGAGGTGGATAATTTATTGAGCTAATCGGAGGCATCTTTTACCCCATAGCGAAGAGTTGAACCAAGATTTCAGGATGAACTGGGTTAAGATGTACTACTTGATTTCGACGTAAAGAATTGTCCTCTGCAAACAACATGTTGAATGAATTGGTTGTATATTATGAGATTTTGAAATCTTTTCATCTTTAGGGCTATCATGTTGCGAAGGAAGTTGATGAAAAAAATCTTTACTTCAAACATTGCTCTGAAAATTTATTGGCTTGACTCATTTTTATTTTATATATAATTTTGAATGCTTACATACATACATGCATCATCTTTCTCTCGATTCATCACCTATGTGGGCTGATAATCTGAAGGAGTATTTTATTAAAGAGGAGTTTGGCTAACTTGAGCTATTTTGTGAATAAGGATCTCTAAGCTCAGTAAGCTTGACATTGGCCAAGACATTTACTTGCATCGCATGAACTTAAGATCATGTTTGAGCCCACATTCAGAAATTGAGCTTGCGTAAAACATGCTTATGTTCATGAATTATTCATCTTACCTTTTTTAAATTGAAGTATAAAAAATATACATATATACTATTAAATAAGTTCTTTTAGGTTGTATAATTGATGTGATTTGGTGTTGGGGATTAGAGTGAGTTTTCAGGGACATAAATGATGCGGAAACATCTTGAGATTAACCTTTCCGAACATGTACAAAATTTCATGTCAAAAGGAGATGCTACTCCAACAGTTAAGGAGTATGCAAGGGGGAGAAGTGCATTGTTTTTGAGGTTTTAGGAATAACTTCCAAATTTAAGAGGTTGAGGAATTTGGTCAAGTTGCTCCACAAACAAACAACTTGACAGGATAGACAAGATGTATGGAGATGGTGCCCAGGGAAAACAACATCTTTTCGGTTATGTTGCTCGGACTCCCCAGATTCTCCAAAAGTAGTGTATTTTTGGAGAATCCGACATGGGTGCGGCATTGAAAATGAAGAGTCCACACAACTTAGCTTTTCAGTTAAAGTCCTGTTATGTGAAGCTTCTGATTAGGGAGGAGTCATTTTTTCCACATATCACAGTGTGGATCCCTAGGGTACTGAGAAGTATTTTTTTCACTTGGCTAACTACAAGAGGGGTAATTTTGATGGCGAAAAACTTGAGGAAGAGAAAGATTACTTGTGTAAGTTGGTGCGTCATGTGTAAAGAATCAGGGGACGACGTAAATCACCTCCTTTTGCATTGTCGGATAGCATCTTGTTTATGGTTTGGAATTGAGTAGTTGATGCCCGCCACTGTGAAAGAAACATTGTTTAGCTGAACTTTTAGATGACCGAGTCACCATGATGACGACGCAGTCATATGGACCTTACAGAGAGACGAATAATAGAGCTTTTAATGGAGTAGAGAGGGATTTTGTACACTTGAGGAATGTCCTCTTATCCATTATTTCCTTTTGGTGCATCTGTGAGATTCTTGTTTGTAAAGAACACTCTGTGTCATTCGTAGAAAAATAAAATACTTTCGTTAGGTTTTCTAATTTTTGGTATTCTCCTTGTATACGGGCATGTTTTTGACCGTCATGTAATGAAAGTTTACCTTAATAAAAAAAGATATATTTGAGGGTCATTATCCAATTTTCTGCAACACTTGGAAAACATTTTGATGTACTGTATTCAATTCTAAAATTTGCTTAAGCTATAAAGTCTTAGAATTTTCCAGTAGACCTGAAAATATGCCCATGGATTGATGTTCAAGTTTGAACTCATTTCTAAGCTCGTTCAGTTTATTGACACGAGTCATGCTCAACTCTCAAGATCGATGTGAAGCTTGATTGTCCTTGGAGCTTGACTTTATATGCTACTCGAAGTCAAGCTTGAATATGCAGGTCTTGGGGTTTGGGGTTGGCAGTTCATAGAATTTAACATTATTGGGTGTTGGAGATCACATAACTTACATTCACTAAAACAGATTTTTGTTGATTCCCTTCTTCTCTAAACCATCCTTGTATATTGTTCAATATAATGCTTGTGCAGCTCAAAAGAAAAAGAACACCGATGAGTGTTACAAATAATTATTTGTGCTTTGCATAGTTGCTTTACATTATCACTCCTTTTCTATAAGTGTCAATGTTTGTTCCTTAACAAAAAAGAGTGGTGTAATTGATTTCTAATATCAGCATACCTGCTGCTCTGGAAACAAAAACTTTTTTTAAAGAGTGATTTTCTTTACAGGTTAATAGCTTACGGCAGGAGCTGCAACTCTTGGCTTCAAATAGATCTGTTACAATCGTGACATCAAGTGGATCAGGTTTTTGTTACTACATATCATTAGTTGTATATGGAAGCAATTAAAGGCTCTTTTGTCTTCTGATGGAAACAACAGGACCTTTATGACAGGAGTGTCTTAGGACATATTTATTGTCATTTTCTTAATTTGCCAAGACAAATTGTAGTCTCATTGTCAGTGTACCACATGCCTTGCAAATTAAAATCTCCTTACCTGTAATACTCTTCCATTCTGCTTCATTTATAGCATTACTTCTTGCAGTGACCAATGATATTTGTGATTGTATTTTACGCATTTAACTTGTTTTTTAAATTCTATTCAGGTTCTAGCAGATATACTATAATCATTGTTGTTGTGGTGATGGGGTATGGCTATATTTGGTGGAAGGTAACACCTTTTATTTCTTTCTGCTAGATGGAACTGTATGTCATGATAATGGTGGATGCACAAATTATGTCTTCTAATTCATGTAACTACCCTCCATTTGACGATCAACCACACCGTCCTTATCTCAAGGAATTGAGTGATTGAGTACAGATTGTTTCCTTCCTCCCAAAAGTTTATTGTTCCTAAACTATGCCTTTCAAACAAATTGTTGAATCAAAAGGCAATTGCCATAGCCTATCTTAGGTATATGATTTTAGTCAAATGTGCTGCCCCCCATATATATATAATTATTTTTTTGAAAGAAAAAATGTTTTTATAACCATGGTGTCCGAACCAGCTTCCGCGCACCTCGACTAATTCCACGAGATACCTGCCATTTCCCACCAGCAATAGGTACTAAGTAACCCTGTCTACCAAGCCTACAACATATGGGAAGAAATCACTTAGTGTTTTGTCTTTATTGGGATTTGAACCTGAGACCTCACAGTCCTCAACCCACTTCATTGATCACTATGCCACACCCTTCGGTGCAATATATTTACATTTATATTGGTAAACGAGGTGGAGGTTAATAGTTAAAATTATTTGCCTGCTAGTTCGGATGCCATAGGCTTGAATGTTTTCTAACTGAGTCTTTTTGTCAACGACTGCACCTTAGAATTGACTTGCATGCTTGTAGGGTTGGAAGCTTCCTGAATTTATGTTTGCGACCAGGCGGAGCTTATCTGATGCATGTGGTAGTGTGTCCAAACAGCTTGAGAGTGTATATACATCTATTTCTGTAAGTTCTTATTTCCTGATTTACTGTGCTTATCTATACTATTCTAAAAGCACAAAGTCCCTACACAAAATTTTGGACTTTTTTATTCATAAAAAATAGATTTCATATTGTACACTTGTAATTTAATTGTTTTTCTAATTTTTATGACTTTGAAATCAACTGCTCCCTCTGTCCCAATTTATGTGATGCACTTTGATTGTGCACAAAATTTAAGAAAGAATATTTGTGACTTAAAATCATCTATTAAGGGTAAAATAGAAGGCTTAATGTTTAATTATTTCTAAATATTGAAAAATATCATTCTTTTGGGACAAACTAAAAAGGAAATTGTATCACATAAATTAGGTTGAAGGAGTATAATTTTGGTTATTTATTCTTTCCTTATATTATGTAGAATGTCCTAGTATTTAGGGTTTTCAAAACGACTAAGATTTTACTTTATACAAATCATTTTCTTACTTGAACTATGTAATATAACTATAAGTTCTTTCTTTTATCATGTCATATACATTTATTTGAAGCGAAATTTAGCTCGGTGGGGTCGAAAGTACTTCATTTAATGCACGTGTTATTCTACATTTTAGGTGTTGTAAATACATGATAGTGAATTTACCGGTAGTCAATCTGAATGGATTCATCTATAATGCCAGTTCAATTCAAGTAGCAGTGTTAGGGGAGTTGTAACTTGTAAGCTTCTTAACATTAGAGAATACACGGAGAAAGAGGGAAGAGGAAACAAGTGGGTAGCTAAAACCTTGGGAGCTGAAAGTAACATGGTAAAATTAATTTCTACACAAGCTTATACAAGGGGCTTAAAAGACCAGACATAATTACAAAGGCTGAATAGAGGTGTAGTCTAAATTAATTATGATACTGTACTAATTTTTAACTTTTTTTTTTATCATTATGAAAAAGGAAAGACAATGTTGTTAGAATCTTTCAAATAAAATCTCATTAACCACTTGATCTATTATAAGGTTTACAGTGATAATACTTCATAGTTCCCGATGCTTAGGATTATAATATATTGCGATCATGAAGTATAATTATGTCATATTATATTTGTACTTTGTGTTATTTGACAAATATTTGAAGATTCGTGATAAACGTATTTTTGTGTTACTTGTTTGTTTTCAGGTTGGTCATTTTAGAACTTCACATTGTTGCTTATCAATTTTTAGGAGCTATAGAGCCAACTTCATTCATTTCTAATTCTAATAGACCTAAAGATTCAAAATTTCTTTTGTGTTATTTGACAATTTTTCGAAGAATCATGATGAATTTATTTGTGTTATTAATTTGTTTTCAGTGTAAGGTCACAAAAAGTAACAACAATTTTCTTAATATAATCCCATAGAAGTCCTCAGAAATCACAGTAAGGCATATATGTACTTCTGTTAGGTAGGATTTCTCCTTATTGAGCTTAGCTAGATGAGTTCGATGTTCACCATTTTTGGGAATTTAACCATTTTTTAATATTCTATAATTCAAACACATTATTTAATAACATTTATGTAATTTTTTAAAGTTGTTTTAAATTGATATGAAGGACACGTGCAAAGTGCGTACCCAGAAACTAGTATATTCAAACATGTGAAACTCAGAGTGAGTTGGACAATAGTTACATTGTGAAATTGCCATGTACCATATTAGTGAAGTGGATATTGTGTGCTTGGTGCAAGTCCAATGCCATTGGAAAGTTTCCAAGGGTTATTACCTTAGTTTGTATACGCAGTGGTGAATTCAGACCGTTCTTTGTGGCAGCTCTGTGTCCACGCATCTTGAACTTCACAATTGAGGTTGCACTTCTCTGTTTGTGTGTTACATAACTCTTGTTGATGAAAATAGTCATCAAGCTAGGATGGTTACCTCCCAACTTCGGGCCCTGAAATGACACTTGTGAAACTGCCTTTCACAACAGAATACTCATCAGCCTAGGAATTTGACATTCATACTATAGACTCTTTTTCTTTTGATAATCGTGGTGTGCGGACCAGTTAGTGCGTACCTCAACCAATTCCATGGGTACCTGGTGCCTCTCGTCAGCACATGTGCCAATAACTCTGTTTATCAATGCTTTGGATAAATGGGAAGAAATCATCTAGTGTTTTTGTGTCACCTGAGATTTGAACTTGAAACTTCATTGTTCTCAACCCATTCATTGACCACTAGGATAAACCCTTGGGTAGCATTCCTACAATGACTCCTTATTCTGTTGGTTTTCGTAAAAAGGTGTAGTGCTCTCAAATTGGTGATTATTGGCATGATTTCACTTCTAATATCTAGACACCTATTGTGTATGTGTGCTCATTGACATATGGCACTAGGCCTTGTTAACTTACAAGTAGCAGTTTATTAAGCATGAATGACTGCATGAGCCTTGAATATTTTACCATTATAGAATTTTCTGCAGCTGACTCATGACCCAGAGTTATCTACCGTGACTCGTGAAAAAGAAAAAAGAAAGAAAAATGAACTGCATGGTTCAGGTCATTCTGCATGTGGCTATCACATAAAAGATGCCCAAG
This sequence comes from Solanum verrucosum, assembly GCF_900185275.1. Classification (NCBI taxonomy): domain Eukaryota; kingdom Viridiplantae; phylum Streptophyta; class Magnoliopsida; order Solanales; family Solanaceae; genus Solanum; species Solanum verrucosum. The sequence continues at coordinate 1,678,066 of NW_026020183.1, forward strand.
GTTTGCTCACTTTCGTAATTATGCAATAGGTCCAATGTACTTGTGTTGTCTATCCCCTGGTGATGAGGGTAGTTAGTAAGGGGTCGTTTGGTAAGGAGTATTACGAGAAATAGTCCATAGATTATGTATGACATTATTTAGTACTATTTTTGGAAGGAATTTTAGGTCACCCTACTAGGATGTATAACTAATACCTCTCATTTGGTGGTATTAGTAATACATGAGATTTAATACCATGAGGTTAATCTATGTAAAGATAAAAATATCCTTCAAATCCTTTTAATTATTTTGTTTAATTTCTTGATTTATGTTTTATATTTGTACTAGTAAATTTATTTAAATAAATTAGATTACAAATTTTATTATTTAGAGAGAGTTGTTTGTTGTTAAATAAATCCAATACAAATCAATATAATATTTGAAATGTGAGTTGTTTAATATTTAATAATTGAAAAAGCAAATATATTACTACATGACGTTTGTAATCTTAATTGAATGTATTATTTGTTGATATATATATGTTTTTCTAATTATTTGTATTTTGAACAATTTATAAAATTGCATACATATTAAAACTACAACTTGCAATTTTTATGTGTAAATGTAGATGGTTTATTCGATTTTACGATTGCTTACCATCTTTTCGGTTTTAAAAGTTGATGGTCTATTTTTTTAAATTGAAAATTGATGTTTTGTGATTGATCAATTTATTAAGATGACAATTATTTACCCTTAAACCATTCAAGTGAGAAAATAGCAAACATGTGAACAAAATTGTTCTTCTCCTAGCTAGTTAGAAGGCCATAAAAAAATAATATTGTCTAGCAATTATCTACCTTGACCCAATTACATGAAATAGAAAATGCCATAATAATTCAAGGGTATAATTGGAATTAAGCTTTCTATATAAACCAAAAACACAAGATGAGGTGGGAAGCAATGAACCAAACACTTGGAAAAAAATAAACCCTGCATTACTAATCCTTGCACTACTAATCCATGCATTACTAATCCCTCCGTTATTAATCTTTGTACGAAACGACCCCTAAGCGTGCTGGAGAGATGTCTGTTAAGACTATGGCCATTGCTTGCTTGCCTGGTGTAATATTTATGTTCCATGAGATACTTTACCTTTTCTTCTATGTTTTAGTGTCTTTAAAATTTATTTTGTTCCTTTATGTTGCCAGGCCACAAAGCGCCATTTAGCTTCACGAATTGATCGCGTGGATACTAAAATTGATGATTGTGTGGATAATACTGCTGCAACAAGAGACGAGGTGAGACCAATAATGGCTTGTACATTTAGTTAAGTTGAAGCTTTGAGATTTCTTGTAATTGATGCAGCATCATTAAATGTATAGGTTTCTGAAATTCGAGGAAAAGTGAGAACATTTGGTGAGGATGTCCAGTCAGTTCATCTTGTTGTCCAATCATTGGTGAGAAGATCTTCCATCCATCAGCATTTCCATATGTATTTTGTTTTCACTTTATTGTGCCAATTAAGCTTTTCTTCTTACACAGAAGGTTTTTGCTCTCATATTGCGTGTTTTCCACTTCATTCGGTTACATTAGGGCTTTATACAGCTCTACTTTTCGTTAGCAAAATTTGATTGTCTTGTGGAACTGAAAACCGCCTTTTCTTATATGACCAGGAGACAAAAATTAGTAGAATTGAAGGGAGACAGGTACTTGAATTGTCTTTGCTAATTTCATAATTTTGATTTAGCTTAAATTATGTCCATGTTATAGTCATGGTGGTATTATGATCTGTTGTGTAGAATGAAACAAACTATGGTGTGGGAAAGTTGCTTTCTTTTGCGAGGAGCATTGAAACTAGTAGACCCAAGGAGCAGATTGAGGTATGACTTGTCTTAATGTTTGATATCTTTTTTCCCTATGTTTTTCTTCTAACTATAGTGTTTTCAATGTGTAGGCACCTCCATCTAGCTCATCTAGACCTGCCCTTGAATTACCATCAGTAGCTTCCTCAGCACAGGTAGAGACTGAAACTATTTTTACATTGCTGGGTCAATAGTTTCATTGTTTATAGTTAGAAGGGCTTATCGTGCCGCAGACCTAGTTCTTCATCCTTCTCTTGTTTGTCTGTCTTTTTATGGTATTCCTCTCCTGGGGAGTTTAAAAAGTTAAATTATCTACTTATATTGCAAGACCAAATTGGTTATGACTTGTCAACGCATGTCTTCAGTCATGTGGACAGGCTGACTATGCTGCCTTTGTATAAACAGATTCATAGACCTGGCAAATTTTACATTGTAGATTGATTTCTTTACTTTTTATATTGGGTTTTCAGTTCTTTTGCATGCCAATCTTGTGATAACTATGCACTGTCTAGTAATAACCTGCATTTTGCTTTCTTGATTTTCTTCTGCAGGCTGGGTCTTTGCCTCCAAGTTTATCAGTCGAATCATCATCTCCATCTGCTTCTAGTGTATCTCCGAAGGTTAGTTAGTTGGTTAGTCTTGGCAGTGATTTACTGCCCCATTTAAGAGTTTATTAGCTTTATAGCAGTGTTTTTGCTAGCAAAATTCTAACTTGGCTTCGACTGGATACACCACGACACTGGGGCCTTCCCAGAGTGTAAGTAGCTTATAGAAGTATTTTCAACCTTGGTCTGAACAGTCAGAATACTTCAGAAGTTAAGGTCTTCCAATAGTTTGTTGGAGCTGGATAATATGCTAGCTATAAATTGTTGGTGTGTTAATTTGGCTTGCACCATGATGAAAGCAAAAAGGGTCTCAGTATCTTTGAAACCTGCTGTTTCCAATTTTGGTGTTCAACAAAAAGGATTAGTTGAAGGTGTTTCTGATAAAACTCTTTATCATCTTCGACTTCTAATTAAAAGAACTAATCCTCTTTTAAACTTTTGCAGCGTCCTTTGCATGGTGCTGTATCTGCCTCAGGCCTTAAGGTAGTAATAATTTTCTTTTAAGTTCTAAACTTTAACCATGGCTATGCAGTTCTGAAATTAGTTCCTTTTTGTTTTCGTCTCTTTAGGAGCTTGGAGGTATATCAGATATAGTCCAAGTGTCAAGTGAAAGCAGCCCTCAGGTTTCCAATGCTGTTTTCACCTCAGAACAGAGGAGCAATGAGAACTCTGGTTTTGGTAGCGTGTTTGGGCGTAATTTTGCAGGCAGTGGTGCTTCTCTTCTCACAAGAAGCCGCAGTGCTATGCAGAGTTTTAAGTGAGGTGGTTCACCAATCATTAAAATAATTGAACTTCTCTATGGTATATATTAAAAGTAGTGTTGCTGCTGAGCATCTATCTTGGCTCAGGGAGTATTTTGCCATTTTTTTATGGCTGCTGAATTTTGTAGAGCCAATATTTAATGAGGTACTTAGGATACATGTGTACGTTCATGCTAGAAATTGTTTACCTACCTTTAGATAAGCTGAAGAAAGGAAAAACAGGAAATTGGATGAAGGGATCTTCATGTCAATTTATCTCCTTCATAAAAAAATGATCCGCTGTTTTCTGCATATTAATTTTGTCTGCAGCTTGTCGTACCTAGGTCTTTACTTTCTATCTGTTGGATTTGATTTGTTGCTTCTGGGCCCTGTAGTACTTAGACCTTGAGCAGTTCTCTGTTTCGATGATTCTGGCCAAATGCATAGTCCAGGAATGGGTACTGTCGTCTGTTTATGATACAAATGGTACTCAAATATGCTGCAGTGGAGATGATGGTCTGAATCCATCATTGGTGAGCGTTTGTGAAATCCTGTGGTGTCAAACGCTCATGCAGGGTGAACCTTAAGCATGGGTCACTTGTTGATTGGTAATTTGGTAAAATTGTTCACAGAAACTGTCCTTCCTACCGTTTCATATGCAAAACTACTTTTCCCTATTATCAATAATATAAATAAATGGACTCAACTCGTTTCCTTGAGCTCTCTTTAATGGCTCTTAGCAGCAATTCAATAAAACCAACACAAAAGCAGAAAACGGAAAAGCAACTACAATGCCATCCTGTCATTTGGTATGCTCTATCTAATAACATAATATAAAAAACAGATTGCAGATCCAAGGGCCTTGACTTGATGCCATCTAACACCCCCACAAAACTCTCATCAAGGAAGAAGTAGAATGAGAAACTGTGAGTTATGAAACAATGAAAATAAAGAGGCCCTGAAGAGTTGTATGTATCAAACTAGCGAATATGCAGGATCGGATCAACCTTTTGAATTTGAAACTTAAAACTCTTTATTTGATGAAGTTTGATCTTGTTGAATACGTGCTGAAATCGATCAACTATAGGATTGTAGGACTGATTTTGATCGTCCTAGCTAATTCATGTCTTGTCAATGTTTAGAATCTAAAATGAAGAAAATTGTAAGGTATCTTCTCTTAACACACGTTTCACTAGCACATATTGCCTCCCCTTCTTAATATGTTTATCTCATTCACCACCGTACTAATATTCCATCAAGAATCTTATTCATGGCCATTGGATCAGTTCCCATCACTACTGGAACTAGGTGGTTAAAAATGCAGAATTCAGCTATGATATTTGAACCATCTTGTATCCTCCTTGCTTCAGTCTTGAGCATGCACCAGATCTTAACCAGCCCTCAAACCTTACGCCTATAGCCTACAAAGAATATCTGAGGCCAGTGAATGTTTTGAAGCCAACAATACCTTACTTTGGCCAAAATATATGTTAATCCTTTAAGTAAACACCGTACGTACTCCATGCATTACTATGTTTCTTCTTTTTCAGAGCTGCCATAAAATAAGAGTAGAATCTGCTTTCAATATTGGCTTGAGCTTGTATGGGCAATCAATAGTCCACCATTTGATCACTGCTGCTTGATGAACTTGTACAAAATTAAAGGAACCGGATGCCTGGATCCGAGCTGATGTAAAAAACTCCATGTTTTGGCTACGTGAGAGACGTTTCTTGATGAGGATCTCTGCAGCACAGACATCTAGATATCATCATATATAGAGATGCCAATCCTAGATAATACTTTATCAATAAGAATTTTATATTTTCATAGACCTACAAAAGCAACCCTTCAATTCATAAATTTTGATAATATTATGAGCCTTCTATCTAATTACTAGATGTGCATGGCCCGTGCCAGTATGGGCCCAACATGTTATTTGGTGTATCCTTGAAATTATGAAACGACTTAAAAGAAAAATCAAACTTTGATTTGTCTATTATTTTGATAATATTTAATTGCATCTATGTCAGAAGTAATGGTATCTTAGATCAAATGTACATATGATATGAGAAGCTAAGAGAATACTATTTTTCCAATTTAATTGGATGAACCGTAGCAGCACTTGAAGTGTAATTTTTTAAAATATGCTTATTAAAAGGAAAAAGTTTATTGCTAAAATACCCAGAAACCTTCACACTTAGAAAAAGAAGTACTAAACTCCCATACATATATGGATATACAAGTTGGCACAACGCTTTCGCTTTAAATTTTTTTCGCTCATTTGAACTTTTGTTCTTCTTGGCATCTGTTATTTTGGCACAAGTCTTTTTGGTTCTTAAAAAGAAAAAGTCTGAGAAGGTTAAAAATGAGAAATGGATCGACTCTGAAGATGAATAAAGGATAAATTCAATTTTAACAATTTTCGTGATTTCTGTTTCCTCATCAACCATGAAATATAGAGGCATAATTCTCATTCCGCCTTTGCTAATGAATCTTCTCAATGTTTTTAGCAATTACAACTCTCACTTTCTTACCGTTCTCTTCATTTAATATGCACAGAGAAGAACCTGAAAGAAATGTACAAAAATTTTAAAAGCAATGTTAAAAAATTCACCAAGATGTGAGACCCTTGACAACCCAAATTTCGCTCACTTCCACTTCCATACTCAGCTCCAAGATCAAAGTGTCTTGCACAACAGGCAAAAATTTAATTAGTAACTAATACATACAACAATAAGGAGAACCAAAATTATCTTCTCCATGAAATTATTTACACCAGATAGAGAACATAATTTTAGTCTCAAGTCCATATTCCATACTATACAAACTAACTTGCAAAACACTACTGCCAAGAAAAAGAATAATACATGGAGCACCTTCATCAATTATTTTTCTGGTGTAGTCGACATTTAAATCTATAAATATGGAATACAACAAGGAAAATGTAGAAAGTGAATACACAAAATAATAATTATCGATTCTAATGAAATAGTTAATCCAATCAAGTATCTAAGAAGAGGTATCAGCTAATGTTTTCACAATTTTAGAGAAGTTCCTAAATATCATTTTTTTCAAGCTATACATCCCTACATTGTGATGAAAGAATAACGCAGAAGCTCTGACTCAATGTGTATAGAATCTAACAAGCCAAGATTGGAGAAGAACACAAAGAAAATATAGCAATATATAGAAACCACTTCAACACTAAAAATATTACAAATATGAAAAGAAATGAAACAAATTAAAGAAGACCGAGAGAAAGTGATAATGAAATGAAAAGGAGAAGCTAAAAGTGTTTGTGGCCCACAAGAGAGGATCTTCATAGCGACTATATGTACATTTATTACCTTTAAATCAATATTTAATAACAAAGACGTTTAGATCAATTAATAACAGAGACTAATAGATAACAAATAAATGGAAAGCATACATCTAAAGCAAGATTGCTTTCTGGAACCATTCAAAATGGTAAAGAAGATGAAGAAACATGCTTGAAAGAGAAAAGACTAAAGTAGGAATTGCAAATTTTGCTACATGCAGTTTCATTTGTCTTTGATGTTCCTTCAGCCTTAAAATTTTAAATCTTATATTTGAATGCAATAGGGTTCAGGCCTCTAAAATTCTTGTTTAATGCAAATTATAGAGTTAGCAAAGTCATCCCAAAAATTTTTACCCTCCATCAATACCTCAAGTTTACGGCTAAGTTTTTTGACCAAGCATTTGGTTAGGTCTTCAAAATTATCAACTTGAAGAGTTCGAACTACTAACCTGGGCTAAATCAAGTGGCAAAAGAGCTGAATAACATCTTTGTTAGTTCCCTATGATGGATCTCCTCTATGAGCATAGTTGTACCGGCTGATAATTTCAAAAAGCTTTCTTTGCAGTCACCAAAAAACACAAAAGTAAGGAAGATACTTCCTGCAATTATAATCTCATCTAAGTTCAATTGCAGGTACCTAAGTAGACTGACCTTTTATAATCCTTTTGCTGGTGTGGATGGCTTAATTTTCAACTCTGAGTAAACCAATCAGAAGCTATCAAACAAAGGTTCGAAGTACAATTAGCATAATCATCTACACCAATAATGTTATATTAATCTCTTCTGATTTTCTTCCCCCTATTATTTAATTAATTGATAACTTGAAGTTATATGAATGTTGCCTAACCAAATAAAATAATTTTAAAAAAAATAACACCAATAAACGAGATCACCTAACTTTTGATTTTATGCATTTCATACAATCAAGACCAATCTCTTAAATATTATTTACTCTATGTTCGTCTGAATCAATAGTTTTTTTCCATTAAGTGTTCATTAAAATCTTAATGTTAGAAGTATATTCATTTATTCTACAATCATAAGTAGACTGACGTTTTACAACTCTTTGAAAGGTGTGGACGATTCAATTTTCTGAAGATTCAGACGCAATACCTGTTTTCCTGTATATTTTCATGTGGTGAATGTTTTGCATAGTCATTTGGTGATGAAGGAGTAAGCACAACAACTAAGAAATAAAATAAGAGTGACAAATGTATGATTGACGCGAGTAATTTTTAGCCAGTCCGTAATTTTTTAATAATAGCAGCCAGTTGAGATATTAGGTTTTCTAATTTACTGCTATTGCCTTCCTTCCGGAGTTCCCAAACTGAAAAAATAGCAAGCATAGATGTGACGTAGCCTTTCTTCCGTGATGAACTGTTGGCACCAGTCCTACATTTTGTCTCTGTGGACCGAGGAGGAAAGGGACTTGGTGGGAAGAGGAGTGTACCATGATAGAAGCAAGGAGATCAACCTCTTTCAAATATACAACATGGATTCTGGCAATGTAGTTGAACTCTCATGTCGATCCGAATGAATCATCCTTTCCACGGAGGTGAATCTTTACCTACAAACTAAGTAATAGTGTTTCTTTCGTTCTTGCCTGTAAATTTTCCAAATTTCTTAAACTTTTTAGCTGGATCAACTCAGACATCCTTTTCTAATCGCTACATAAATTTTATTGTGCAACTTAACCACCCAATAGATATCATGTGATAAATAAAAGATGCTCAAACCTAGTGATAACTTGTCTACAAATATTCAAATTAACAATTCAAATATTAGAAAGAACTAAAGTGAAAATTGCTGCTCCAATATCAAGTAAAATTGCAAAATATATATTTGGAGGGTTTGTATATGCGAAAAATTCCTTGCCTAAAAATCCATCTTCTTTCGATCTAAATGTCCTTTGTTGTCAAACATTTTCTTCTTCAACACATAAGAGAGTATAAGAATCAAAATAAAAAAATCAAGTTTTGTGTGTCAAAAACTTATTTTAGATGTATTAAATAGTTTGGAAGAGTAGTCATGCTTTGGGCATCAATTTGTTCTATATAAAATTATTTAAAAGAGTAGCTATGCTCTTCGCATCAATTTGTTTTTACTATTACAAAGTAAAGATGTTTATCAAAGACAAATGACTATCTACCTTCATGTAAAGCAGAACTACAAAAGACTATCTCACTATTCATTTAACTAAACTTTTAGTGGCAATGCTTAGCCTCACTTACTAATAAAAATTAAGGGAAAACAGTTTGGTATGAAATTTTATTAGGTTTCTCCTTTAACATGTCCACACATAAAAGCTTTTATAAATATTAGCTCAAATAGTTGGACTTTTTGGTGTTTATAACTTCAAAGCATGTCTTTGTCCCCTCATCACACCAAGTGTGTCAAGCACAGACTCACAAACATATGCTCATACAAGCTCTGTCCTAAAAGCGCACATTTACACCCCTATCTGTATGGCACCAGGAAGCTGCAACCCAATTAATAGTTGTATAAAAAACTACAATAGATATTCAATATTGGTATAACTGCATCTTCTTGATGTTCTTTCTATAAAATATATTACTTCCTCAAAAGAAGGATTGCAATAGATGTTCAATAATGTTGATACCTAATTAATGTTCAGCTACAAAGTCTACATCATTTTGATCGGATGTTCTTTGTGTGACAACTTCTTTTCTTACTTTTTCTTTCTCAATTAGGACCAATGTTTGAACTGTGCTCTAGATTCTCCTCGAGTTCATACTTTTTCTCCCTGTGACTTGTGAGAATGAAAAATATTTGTGTTGCATCTCAATGTTTGTACATTAACATTGAGAAATGCATATTAATTGAGTTCAACTCGACTAATCGAGAATGCAAATGAACCAAACAGATTCTAATCGATCAAGAATTAGTTAAATAATAAGCCGAGAATATATAACAAAAAGAAAATAATGAATCACAAAAGTGAAAAATGTTGTCTAATCTCTCATAAACTTATCAAAATTATGGAGAAAGGAAGGGGCAGGAAAATCACCAAAAGTGACTATCGGCTAACACGTAGTACTAACCTTTAGGAGAAAGAAAGAAAGGGGCAGAAAAATGTTGTCTAATAGAGCCTTTTTGTATTATCATTGAATTCTTCCTAATACCATATATGCCTATGAAATTGAGACAAAATAGTGAATTAGTACATGCATGTGCAAAATCAGTTAAAGAAGAGCGCCAAAAGCTCACAAGGTTTCCAGTGAGTTTTACTTCATTCTCTTTCTTTCTTTGTTGCACCCATTTCATAGTGATGGAGAACCTGTAACTTTTTTCTAATTCCGCGTTAAAAACACATACGAAGTAAAAGACAACATCAACAACTCAGAAAAAGTAAAATAATTAAACCCAAACACTGGAAGGGGGAAACCCAAAAAATTATGATTAGAATGAAAAATTACCTCCAATTTCAATAGCCAAATGTAAAATTTCATTACCAGCTCGAAACTCGAATCACTCTCCTCTAATTTTCCATCAATTTTCTCTTACTCTCCGAAAATGCCATACCTCCATTTCAAAATCTCTTCTTCTCCTTCTCCACCAAGAGTGAGAATATGAGGAATGAAAAAAATAATTAAAGTTAAAAATGAAAAGGAATCAAAATAACATACCGTAGGATGCAGAAGGACATATGTAGTACACGTGTTTATTTAACAGTAATAGAGCTCAATGGTATAGTACAATTTTCAATTCTCTTGGTACAACTTTTTAGAGTTGTGTTAGTACTTTCCCTTGTTGGCTTATATGTAAGGGTTGCAATTTAGGTTGCTTTTGGTACAACTCTTTTATGCTGTGTTTGTACACCGTAAGTGTCATTTCTAAATAAGAGTAGAGTAATATCTAAGTAGTTCCCAAGCACTATGATGTACATTCGAATTTGGGTACATCCTATGTCTTTTACTTGAAGTTATATGTGTTTCTACGCTAGTTTTAATATTAGAATGTTATTTTGTAGATTTTACAACTCAAGACAGCCAAAAGGAGATTATTTTTTGGAAACTGTGAAGCGGGCCCTACCACGTATACAGTTTGTGAAACCACGCTCTCTCTTACAAAACAACGAAATTAAATGGTTCGAATCTAAATTGATTTTAGGATGTACACCTAATTTTCCTGGGATTGTAGTTCAATCGGTCAAGAGAACCAGGCTTTTCCAAAGAATTACTGCAACTTTCCCACTCCCTTTGATTATCATATACAAAAAGGTCTCTTCCACTTTCCTACCATATGATACTTAGTCATTTCTGCCTCGCTGCGGGTCAGCACCTCCGAAAGAAATGGAGGACTTCATTCAGTGACCCCGCGATTGTCCTCTGAACGACGATCAAAATAAGGTAAAGCTTGAAGATAAATTTTATACTCAATTAATTTCTCAGTCCCTCTAGTCGGGTGGGCGCCGACAGGGAGAAAAGGTGATCTATGGTCACTATACAAGTCACATACAACATATTAAGTTGTGGAAATATTTAAAGAGTGTGTCAAAAGGACCCTACAAAATTGTTAAAGGTACTAGGAAAAGTATGATCGTCTCTCACATTCACGACTCATACACTAATAGGAGGATCTACGGCTAGACTTGTAGACCGTGAATCAAGGTATGGTCCGTATGGTAATCCACAAAGTGAAGATTAGCACCCTAGAAATCAGTTGACAACAAGTTTAAAGGAAACCCATGGACCGCAAATCAATGTATGGCCTTGGATTGGGTCACACATCATGTCGGTAGAGCAGCTTGATATTTTTAGGATTCCAATTTTGTGGACCATTATAAATAGCATTTATTGGTCTATTTTGTAAAGGAGTCGCAAGTTAGATTTTAATTTTAGTTTTCACGTCAATTTTGAATGTTTTTGGACAAGTTTCAAGGTTTCTCGCTCTACTTTTTTGAGCGAAGAATATCATTATTCTTTCGATCTTTTATACTCAAAGTAAGTTAATAAATTCTTCTACTTGTTATTTTTATTGTTTTACTATAAGCATGAGTAGCTAAATCCTCTAATGAAGTTGTAAAACCCAATGCGATAAAATAAAGTTGATAAGGTTTTTGTGTGTTGCATGTTTTCAGATAGCTAGTAAGATATCAACCTTCTTTTCATTCTTAATTATTAGTTGGTGGTTGCAAACATTGACATGTACCATAATATCTTAATTTTTTTGAGAAAATGAATTAGGGTTTGGTACAAGAAGCATGGTATGAACTCGAGACCTTAATCTTCATATAATAGATTTGCTTAGGAATAAGTTGAATTTACATGGTATAATCAATCGATGTTATTTAAATAACTCATATATTTATGAGAACATCATACTGAGATAAATCGTTCAACTCTTAGGAAAGATTGAGTGATGGTATATGGACTACATGCATATCTAGAACTCAAATATATGTTTGCATGAAAACAACCAACGACACAAACCATTGTGGGGACACAATCTTAGTGCTTTAAGATTATAAGTTCACAACTTTTTTAGTTATTATTGTAGTTTTTAGTTTTAGTTACACAAACTATTCTCAACTCTTAGGGAATAGAAATCAGATCATCAATCTAGTATTTGTTCAATTCATATTGTTTTCTCCCTATTCTCGTTGGATTTGACCCCAACTTATTGGAGTTACTATATTTTCACAGTGTGTGTTAAATCACCTTAGGGTGTATCTTAAGCATATCAAATTTTAGCGTCGTTGCCAGGAATAAAATTTGAACTTACTTATTGGTGTTTACTTTGATTAGGTCTTCTCTATTCTATCATACATTTTCTTGTTTTGGAACTAACTATGTTCTTGATTTACTCGAGTACACGCAAAATTTTAAGTTGGGGGTGTTGATGAGTGGTAGATTTCTACTCACTTGAGGCCTTTTTAGTTCAACAATTAGTGTCCTCAATGCCTAATTATGTCTTACTCTGGTGATATTTTGATATTTTTCAGCTATGAAGGCTAAAGGACAAGCCAAGGATGAATACATGAAAATGAGGCCAAAATCATTGAAAGAAGTACAAACTCCAAATTGGTAGTCGCCTAACCAAAAGGACAGATCGCCCAAGTGGCTTGACCTCGCCCAAGTTGACAGTGTTCAAAATTAAAAATATTCAAGGCAGGTCGGTGGACTAAAGATGAAACGACAATTCGCCAAAGCTGAATGGGCGAACTAGAAGTCCATCGCTGAAGCTGAAAGAAAAAGCTGAAAAGGCGAACAAGGTGGTAATCAGTGATCCGCGGAATGTGAAAGGATGACTTGACCTAGTGCTCCAACTGAGGTCCAAACACCTAAATCCTAAAGCAAAAGAAGGGCGAGCTAAAAGACAATCGGCGATCCACCGATTTAGAAAAACGAGCCTGACTAACGTTGATGAATGGGACGAAATAGGAATTTTGGGCTGATTTTGGAGAAACTATAAATAGTGGAAAAGAGAGAGAAAATGAATGAGATTTTTAGTATCAACTTTTAGAATTAGTTTTTGTATGAGACTTGAGAATTTTAGTCTCTTTACCCTTTGAGAAATACTCTTAGTTTTTGGGGGGTTTTTGAACAACCTTCTAAATGTCATATGAGGTTCAAATCAAAGTGGGTGTTGAAGATTATTGCTTAATTTCAACTCTCCAATGGATGAAAAAATAATTAGTATACTTTGTGTTCCTTTTATGATGCTTGGCTAAAATCCCAATTTTAGGGGTGTAATTATGGGGTTGGGTGTTGATTTAATTTAGTAGGTCTTGTGTCTTGCTCTCTTTTATTGCTGTTTTTCTTTGAATTTGAGTTATTTAGCAAGGAGTTAATTTATGGGTTAAGGTTGCAAACTTAATCCTAGCTTAGATCTTCAGTTAATGCTCGAAAGAGATTAATTCAAGTGGGTAAAAAGCTTCATGCATGCAATTTAGGGTTAATTTCTATAGCTTTATCTAAAGAGATTGTGGTTTGATTCTTGTTGCCAAATCTGCTCGAAAGAGAGATTCTAGTAAGGTATTGGATTGATTTGTGATCGACATAGATGAGACCGAAAGAAGATTCTATGTTATGATGCTATGAGATCTAAAGAAGATTAGTGTCATTGAAGATTACCCAGCTTATCCGCAATAGTTTAGCATTATTGAGCAAGCACATGTACCCTTATTTGACATCGATACCGATCCCCATACCCCTAGATTGTCTTTTAATAGTTTGAATCCCTGATTTTAGTTTAATTGTGTTAATTGATACCAAATCCCCTTTTGTAAATTTGGTGGAATCATCCACCCACTTGATCTAATTTCTACAATGAATTGGTTTTAACTCGTAATTTCCTAATTGAAGCCTTGCCCTTTTTCCTTGGCCCTTACCCCTTTGCCTTAGCTCTTGATGCCCTCATACTTAGCCCTAGCTGTCCTACTAAACTACGAGGTGTTACAATATCTCCCCCTTGGGAACATTCATCCTTGAATGACGATCTAGACATCCCCTAAAACAAACGACTCTAGACTAACATCCCATCATGTATGCAACATATCTAAATGCACATAACCAAGAAGGAAAACTTCAACTCCAAGCTAAACATACTCAACACAACACAAGGAAGTGGGAGCTACATCTATCAACCCATTTTGCATGAAATCTCATAACTAATCATGTCCATGGAGGAACTACCATCTCCAAGCTAAAACATGCTCAACACAAACTCATGAAGCCTATATGCAACCGATTCTCAAAGCACACATTCGAAGAGGAACTCTCAACTCCTAGCTAAAACATGTTCATCAATTCATCTCATGAAGTCTATAGGCAACTTATACATAATGCACTACAACATGATGAAAATCCATCATATGAACTCATTTTTTTTCTTTTAAAACATAAGTTTTCATGAACATTTATCACATAAGGAAATCATAGGAACATCTAAAACACACATGACTTCATACACATAACAAATACTGAGGAACTCATCATCTCAAGCTAGGGGAGGAGTAGAAGGATAAGGGGTGAGGATATCGGGACATCATAACGGCCTCGGCCTCCCAAATAGCACCCTCACTAAAAGATTCCTTCCTAACAGTTTCACGGAAGCTACCTCTTAACTTGCCGGTCTAAGATCTCTACCGGAACTTCCCTTTAAGAAAGATTCCTTTTTCCTCAACTCCCTAGTCATGAACATTAAAGTCACTTAGCAACCTTGACATCTAGGCACACCATCTCCCCCTTGGGAGGAGGCCTCAACGGACTTCCTAACACCGTTTATTTCAATTCTACTAAGGTTGGATCCATACTTTGCTTAACTTTCACATTTAACACGTAAGACGATCCGGAAGCATCTTAAACCATAACACTACCCTTGCAAGACTCTACTAACCGAACATATCTAGGCATTATCTAAACACCCTACACATAATGACCATACTTAGGATCAATCTTAAAAGATAACTAACTCTTTGTAGTTGGTCAACACTTGAACTCTTCTCTCTCACCTTAACTAGGTGGTACATACAACCCTTTAAGTCAACTTTAAGACAACATAATCGAAACTCTTGGCATAGACTTCCCCTTTCCACTCTTGGATAGGTTCCTTTGAGAACTAACAATTTGACTATACGGGTTTTACAATCACATAGGAGCATAATAGGAGTGCAACCAAAATATCACAAAAATGACATCATAATCTAACAAAGCATAAACAATCAATTAGGAAGCTATCAACTTACCGGGATCCACATTTGGAGCAAGCTCATGGTCACCTCTAGCTTGAAGTGCATAAAACCGGTTTTGGTTAGGAGCATCTTCTCTTCCTTTAGCCTTTGCCTTAGGACAATTCCTCATTTTGTAACCACTTTCACCACAACTAAAACAACATTCTACGCCGGCTAAACATTTACCCTCATATCTCTTTCCACACCTAGCACAAGTAGGCCATAGGGATTCACTTCTAATTCCTTGCGGTTTAGGTTTAGACACCATATCCTCCTCATACTTAGAAGCATTGAAAGAACCTGGTCCAAAAAACATTTGTCAGCTCCTAGAACGACCATATCTGTCAGACCCATCATGAAAGGACTTCTCATCATCAATTCTAGACCTCTCTTTTAGCTTTGTCTCCTTAATTTGTCGGCAATGAGTCATAAGACGAGCAATATCCATGTCGTGGATAAGCATTGCCATACGACATTCTTTTTTTATCAAATCGGACACACCCGACATAAACTTACTCATTCTTGTCCTAGGGTCGAATACTAGAGATGGATCATACTTAGACAATTGGGTGAACTTAAGGGCATACTCTTTCACACTCATACTCCCTTGACGAAGGTAAAGGAACTCATGCACCTTGACTTCCCTCATCTTAAGGGGGAAGAACCTATATAGAAATGCCGATTTAAACACGTCCCTCTCTACAGGACCCACTCCTACCGGCCTAGGGCTGGCAGGGGGACCGGGTCGGCCCGCCCCGACCCGCAATCGAATCGCCGGACCCGATCCCGTAAGTTTTTGCGGGTTGGGAGGGGTTCGGGATAGGGGATCGGTTAGGGGTCGGCTCACCCTTTGGTCCCGGTCGAACCGGCCCGACTAAACCGGTCGGTTTCGCAGGATCCCCTCAATTTTTTTTAATTTCTTTTGTTTTAAAATTATATCTGTTGGGGACCGTTGGGGCAACAGCTAGTTGGGCCCCCCAACGGATTTATTTACCTTTTTCACTTCCCCAACACCCTCTATCACCCCCCTACTTTTAATACTTTAATTTAAACCCTCAAGTTATCATAAATACACTTGAACCCATTTTTAATATTATAAATACCCCTCTATCCCTTATTATTTCTTACAAAATCATCTGTTCTCTCATCTATTTTATATATCCTCTCAATCTTAAGTCTCAATTTTTTATTCCATTTAAGTCTCATATTATATCATAATACATATATTTCAATTCTAAATTTTCATATTATATCATAATATATATAATTCTCATATTTGCTATCAAGTATTGGAGTTCCAAATTACAAGTTACAACAAACTACAATCTTCAAAAATTGGTTATAACGTTTGCTATTAACGCAGACGTGTTTGGTATATTTGTTTCATAATATTTATATTTTATTTTTCGTCATTAATTTTGTGTTATTATTATTTTTATATTACACTTTACATATAATTAAATATGAGTTCTAGCAAAGAAAATACCGGTAAAGGAAAAGAGAAAGAACCAAGTGGTATTAGTAAATTATTTAATTTTAATAAAAAAATAGTAAGGAAAAAAATAAGAGTAAATGTGGTGGTACTTCTTCTAAATCAATGTCTAGAGTTAGATTTAATACAAATGATTTTACTTATGTTGATGATACTTCTTATGATATTGATTCAAATGCTCAACTGGATCATGAAATTTTACAACAAATTTATGGTGATATTAATCCTTATCTTGATGAAAATTCAGGTAAAGAAGTAGAAGTTGGTTCGGGAGAAGAGGAATTAGAAGATACACCTACTAGTCCGGTGACAGAAGTTCCAAATGAAACTACAAATTCAACGGAGCAAAATTGTGGACGCCCACCCCTTGTACCTGCTACAAGGGAGAAGGTGAAGTATCAATGCCCTAAAACTTCTGTTGTGTGGCAATTTATGACTTTAGAGAAGGAAAACTCTATTGTTATTTGTAATAAGTGTAAGCAATCTTTTAAACATAAACAAGGTGGAGGTCAAGGTGGGACGGGGGGCTTAAATAGACATTTGTTATCTTGTGTGCCAATTCAATATAAAGAAGCTAAATCATTAGCCGATAGAAAAAAAGGAATTCCAGTTAATGATTTTGATATTAATGTTAATGAATCGGTAGGAGCTTCTAACATGGTTCAAGGAACATTAGATCCTTCTAACCCCAGTGTCCACTAACACAACGTAAATATAATAAGGAAAGAGATCACGAAAATTTAGCTAAAATGGTTTATGTTTGTGGTTTGCCTTATAGTTTTCCTTCACATCCCAGTTTTGTTGAATATATTCAACAAACTTATAATCCTACTTACAGAGGTTTTTCAAGAAATACTGTTAAATCTGATGTTTTTGTATATCAAGGTAAACATTGTCAATATCTTCGTTGTATATTTAGCATATTAGATTGTAGAGTGTCTATAACTTCAGACATTTGTCGTAGTGTTAATGGACGTGATTATTTAATTGTTACAGCACAATGGATTGATCATAACTGGAATTTGCAAAAAAGAATCTTAAGTTATAAAGAATGCGTAGAGAAAAAAACTGGTGCATATTTAGCTTCAAATATTTTGAGTGTTCTAGATTATTACATGCTTATAGATAAAGTAATGTATGTCGCATTAGATAATGCATCTAATAATATAAACGTTGCTAGTATGTTAAAAACTAGATTATGTCCAATTGATGATAATTCTTTTCATGTTAGATGTGTTGCACATGTATTAAATTTAGTTGTACAAGATGGTATTTCATTATTTAAATGTGATTGTATGAAAATTGAATATGTTATTGCCTGGATTTTTTATGCTCAAAGAGCTGCTAGAATTAGGGAATTTAATGAGCGTTGTGTACTATGTGATTTGCCACCAAGAAAAATTCCAAGACATATTAAAACAAGGTAGAATTCTTTTTACGAAATGGTTTTAGTTGCTTACGAATATAAAAGACCCATACAAATGGTGTTTAATGCTCATAATGCTGACCCATTAGAGAGAATTTGTGAAGAAGATTGGGAAGAAACTAATGAACTATTAGAATTTTTAAGACTTTTTTATGATGCTACAATCATGTTTTCTGGAATTTATTATCCTACTATTTCATCAGTATTAATAAATATTCGTGTTATTTCAATTCAATTTTCTAAATACAAAAAAATTGAAAAATTTAGAGTTGCAATTGAAGGTATGACTGAAAAATTTTAAAAATATTTTTTTCCTATTCCTCAAATTTTTTAACTGCTACTTTACTTCATCCTGACTATAAATTACGAGGTGTGCAGGGACTTGTTGACACTTTTTATGATACTTTAGAAATTTTACCGAAAAAAAAATCCAACTTGTGAAATGTGTAAGTCTAGCAAAAATTTCGTATGAAAAATATATAACTACAGGAAATACTCAAGGAGAAGTTGGTCAAACTTCTAATCCTCAGAGTAAAGCTCAAATTTCAAGTTATATGCGAGGTTTTCTTGGTCATAATTCTACTAACCGTGATGATTTTGAAGAATATCTTAATCAATATTTAGAAACAGTGGAAGACAGAGATGGCAATGAAGATTTATTAGCACGGTGGAGGAGGCGGAGCGTTGCATTTCCAATTTTGAGCAAAATGGTTCGTGATGTTCTAGCTATTCAAGCTTCATCAGTTGCATTAGAGGCTGCTTTTAGTGCGGCAAGGTTTCAACTTGGCGATCATAGACATTCATTGGCGGAAGAAAGTTTGGAAACATCAGTTTTATTTAGAGATTAGGTCAACGCTAAGAGGAGGAACCATAATTTGCCAAGGTTAAGTTCCAAACAAGAAGCTTGGATTAATGTGGTAATTGGATCTAGTGATGATGAATTACAGTCACAAGAGTTTCTAGCAAATTTGCCAACACCGGAGGATGTTACCGTCGATATGATGCGACAATTAGAATTGAATTTTAAAGGAGAATACAAATATTAGATTACATCTGAGAACTAATTGAAACAGAACCCTTCCTAGAAGGTGGCTACGTAAATTAGTTACTCATCTAATATTTGTAACAAATATTAGTTTTACATATGAGAATTTATTGAAACAGAACCCTTTCTAGAAGGTGGCTGTGTAGATTAGTTACTCCACTAATATTTGTAAATTGTAACTTCTAAGTTCTAAGTTGCAATTAGATTTTATTGAATAAATTTGAAGGCTTTATTCAAGTCTTTTTTATATAACTATTGTCTTGCATTTCAATTTTAATTTTAAAATACTAACTTTAAAATACTTAATTTAAAAATTGAAATTTGACATTTGAAATTTCAAGTTAAATTCTTTTAAAATATTTAAAATACAAATTTGAACTTCTCAAATTTGAAATTTGAAACTTGAAACTTGAAACTTGAAATTTGAAATTTGAAATTTGAAAACTTAAGCATTTTTTATTAGCTAAAAATGTTATTGAAAACTAATTAACTAAATAAACTAAAAAAGCTATTCAATAACATATAATTTCAATACAAATAAATTAACATATAAAAAAATAAAAATCCCACGTCCCGTCCCATCCTGTCCTGCCAAATCCCGTCCCATCCCGTATATATAGTAGGACTGGATGGGACGAACTTTTATCCCCTAAAATCTCGGCCAAGGAGTCCCCTGTCCCGTCCCGTCCCCCAGTCCCCGTACCCTTGCCAACTCTATACCGGCCTAGTCTCTTTCCATTAATTGTACCACACTTGAGCAACATCATTCAATTGGTAAGCGGCTAATTCTGCCTTCTCTACCGGGGTTACTCCCATGATAGCAAGTACCTTATACACCTCATCTATAAACCCTTGAGGATTTTCCTCAACTTTGGAGCCATAAAATTTCGGAGGGTTCATCGTCATAAAATCCCTCACTCTTGAAGTGGTCGTACCCACTATTGGGTTCATCGGTGTTACCACTTCCCTATTAACTTGTGCCATCATGGCTTGGGCCAATATTTGTAACGTCAACCTAAACTCCGCATTTGTAACATTCTCACCCAAAGGGTCAATCGAAGCTTGTGGAGCTTGTGGAGGAACCTCTTGATCCACCATGTCTTCCTCGTTTCTTCTAGCATTTACCTTTGTATTAGCCATATCCTATAGACCATCGGAAGTAAGAATTAGGAGAAAGACCTTATAGAGCTAATCTCCATGGAACGACTTAGAGAATGAAGAATTGAGATTTCCTAATAATCTAATAGCTTCCTATTCATAAATGTGGTGCGCTTCTCATTTATGAACAAGACTCTACTAGACGTGGTTTTGAGACATCCTAGAATCATTCTAAACCTTGTGCTCTGATTACCAAGTTTGTCACGACCCAGGGGTACCCCCTAGATGTAACAAGACGTACAAGACCCCGAGAGGCCTCATACAATCCCCTTAGTATATCATAACATAAAGTACTAGAAATGATGCGGAAATTTAAAACAATTTTTTCAAAATATCAAAGTCTTTTAAAAACAAGCGGAAGTCTTTAACACTTTGTCTCAAACCATCTAAAACCATAAATGTCTTTGGGACTCAGCCCATACAAAAGTTCTAACATAAAAATAAAAGACATAAAGGAAAGGTGATCAAATCATTGATGCTCTGAGGACTCACCAAGTCTTCACTCCTTGCTCTACTATGAACCTAGCCACGGGGATGGAACTCAATATCACCAGACCCTACATTTGATAAGAATGTAGGGAAGAGTATGTGTTAGTACAAAATGTACTAAATATGATAGCCAACATAACATTAGCAATAGCATAACAACATAATCATAGGCATAATCACCAACATAGACATAATATAAGCATTAGTCAACATAAGACATAATCCAAAAACATAAGAGATACAACATATTCGTAAGCATAGTCCATACTTAGATCTTCATAACATAAGAGAACCACTTCATAAGTAACCTCGAGGCATACTTGTGTAATGCATGGATAAGATCCCATAATCTCACCCATATTAAGTACCACTTTACGCCATCATACATATTTATCATCCTTTGATCTCATCCTTAGCTTATTTCTCATAGACAAGGGAACATTCACCTTTAGTCAACATATCAAAGAAGGCAACTATAGCAACAATCCAAGCTAGCATACATCATATAAGCAAACCTCATATAAAAACATACTTACGATACTTTCTTGAAGTAACCATGTTTCATCATAATAATGATACTTTGATTAGGACTTGTCCCTCTTTATCTATATCTACTATTCATGGAAGAGTACTTCTGAACTATTCCAATACATACATTACTCATGAATGGTTATGATTTTACCAATTTAAGGCTACCAAGGAAAAAGTACCATATTATGCTAGACCAAGCTACCAGGTAAAGCATACTATCAGGCAAGTACAAATTGTTCAAAGAGGGGTACTATTGCTCAATCCAAGCTACGAATGAAATGGTTTGGCCTAACCAAGGCATGCTACCATGCAAGCATTCTATTATGCTAGTGCAAACTAACCTTATGAAGGGTACGATTTCTCAGTCCAAGGCTACCATGAGATCTTCTACTCAAGCAACCATGCATGGTCTTGTCTTACCAACTCAAGCTATTCATGAAGGGATTTTATGTCACAATTTCAAGCTATCCAAGTCTAACATGCTTGATTCATTTTAGGTGAGCAAACCTTTCAACCTAGAATCATTCTATGTGAGAAAACCTTTCACATTATACATTCATGCATTCATGGTATGGATTATGTGGGTAAAGGCCTTCCACAACAATTCCATTATAGTGCAACATTCATGGTATTAGCTTTACTCTTAAAGCCTCAACAATCATAGTTCATCATGCAAGCTCTACTCTAAAAGCCCTAATAATCATAAGTCATCATTCATGCTTTATTCTCAAGACATTACATCTCATAAACATCATACATGCCTAACTTTTAAGACAAGTCTAATCATAATTTCTCATATATGTTTTACTCTTAAACAATTCTAGTCATAATTCATCATATAGCCCCAATCTCAATCAATACAAATCATATATCATCATGTATACTTTAACCTCATTCAATTCATATCTATATGCCCTAATCTCAAACAATCTACTATACATATCATCAATCCTAGAAGATTATCTCTAAATCCTCAATCTCCCCTTTCAAGGCACAAAACCCACATACTTCAATTTCATCTTTCAAGACATGGGTTAGGAATGTAAACATGTAATTTCATCATAATAACATGATTTACTACTAATTCAATCATAAACAATCAATATCCACTCAATTGGATCAATATATAACAATACCCATAATATTGGAAGAAACCCTAACTAAAATTGGGGATTTCATCTTCACAATTGGGGAAAACTAGGGGACTCCATGGATGAAAGAAGCCCATGGATGAAGAGCTATCATACCTTGATCACAATGCCCTCAAAATCTTGGAGATTTGGTGCCTTGATCTTGACCTAGCTTCAAACTCTATCTTCTTCTTCAAGTTCTAGAGAGAGAAATATTTGAGAGGATGAACTTTGGGATTCTTTTGGGGTTTTGGAATTAATGACCTAATTGGGAAGGTTAAAGGGTTAAAATAGCTTATATAGGTGTACTAAGTCTAGGAAAAATGACCTCACTTAAATCTAACTTAAAAATGAATTTCCCAATTTAGCCCTCACTAGGAAGCCTACTCTCAGGCACCACGGCTGGCTCCACGAGCCATGGTCCTGCCCGTGGTCCTTGGTAAGTGCCTAGGCCATGATGTCTTGGCCTCCAAAACTCTAAGGAACCTTCACTGGCCTTCCCACGAGCTGTGGTCTTCACCACGGGCCGTGAAGTGGCTCGTGAAGGTGAGCCATTTTGAGGCAGCTTTATAGGGGCTACTTCCTTAGCGACCACGAGCCGTGGTGGTGGTCGTGAAGTGGGGAAGCCTTGGCCCTTGCCCCTTTGCCTTGGCTCTTGATGCCCTCATGCTTATCCCTAGTTTGCCTACTAAACTACAGGGTGTTACACTATAGGACAGTTCTGGTAGCGTGAGCGAGCTGTTGTATCATCACATAGCTCATAGTGATGGTTATCAGTTAGAGAATCTCCCAAGTAAGAGTAAAGAGTTATTATTGTATTTCCATATACATTCGAGTTATTATCTACTGTTTAAAAAGTTTCATGTATATCTATTGTTGCTTTCATATTGAGTTGAGTATTCTTGAGTTGAGTTGAGTTGAGTTGGGACGAGGTGAGTATGTTTCCTTTCTATCAGTTCAAGTTGTATGTTATGTTTTAGTGGTTCCCCTTACATGCTTGTACATTCAATGTGTTGACGCCATTTAGCGTGCATCGTTTCATAAATTAAATACAGGTACTCAAGATCATCAGCAGGTGTTTCGTTGAGATCATTTGACCTTCCAGTCAGCTTTGGTGAGCCTTCTAGTATTCCAGAGGACTTCACCTTTACCTTATAGTAGTTTGGAGATGTCATGGGTTTTGTTTCAATATCCTTTTGTAATAGTAGAGGCTTCATAGATAGACAGAATTGAGGACTTTTTTTGTATTTACTTTCTTTTGAGTATTGTTCAGACTTTTTAAGTTGAGTATTTCATGTCAATGAATTTCTTTCAATTTAATGCTTATGTATGCTTGAGTTAGTCTTCCGCTTGTAGTCAGCCAGGATGAGGGTTTGCTTGGGGACCAGCAATGGTTCTTGAGTGTCGGCCACATCCAGGGTGTAAGCTCGGGTCGTGACATCTATTACTGACTGATGTCAAGTCTTGGGGATGATTTCTTGTATTATTTCAATTGATCTCTCTTTATTTGCATTGTTATTAGCTTATTGCCTCTTTTTGATTATCTTCCGCTTAATAGCATGTTGCTTGCGGGTTGGGGTTAAGGGTTAGGCTTACCAACTGGTGGGGTGTAGTAGGTGTCATCATGACCTGAGAAATGGGTTCGTGACAATTTTTTCCTACTTGCATACTGAATTTAATAGAAATTAAATTTTATTTTTAAAAAATCTTGCGACAAGTAGAAATACTTTCTTAAAAACATATGTATATCTCTAACACAATATGAGATTTAAAAAATTGGGAGCGGAGAGTTAGGTGAATTAGGGTAGGAATTTTCTGAAAAAAATAAAAATATTATCAAAATTTTTTTTTGGAGGGAGGGGAGGGAGGGTTTGGGGGAAGAGGGGATGAAGTAAGATGTTTTTTTTCTTAAAAAAAAAACTTTATAGAAGAAATATAAAAAATTAAGAAAAATATTTGGTGGGGGGGGGGGGGGGGGTCGGGGGTACGGTGGGAGGAGGTGGTGGAGTGGGATAAGAAAAATATTTTAATTATCTTTGATCTTTTTTTTTACAAAAAAAACTATTTATTTATTTTGGGGATAGTGAAACTTTTATCTTTAATTTTTAACTAATTCTAATAATTTATTTATTTTTGGGATAAGGCACAAGTACAGTCCCCCCCCCTCCCCCTCCCCCTCCCTAGACTATGATCGAAATCTCAGAGTCACACCTAAACTTAACTAGGACCCTAGTTAAGTTTAGGTGTATCTCTGGAATTTCGGTCATAGTCTAGGGAATACTTGTGTCTTATCCCTTTATTTTTTGTCAAGATGGAATGTTTTGTCTATTTAGAGTGTCATGTGATAATTTTTTTATAAAAAAAAATAATCAAAGAGGGATTGTAGTAATTAGGAGAGGAGTTCGGAGCCAAAAAAGGCTAAAAATAGAGCAAATTTTTTAAAAGGACAACAATAATTGAGTATGAAATCAAAAGAGTAACATTTGGATGGAGGGGCAGACGAGGTTAAATTGTATATACAAGACTCATATTTGCATGAGCCTTACAAGGCTCATATTTGACATGGGCTTTTAAAAAAAGGGCGTTTTTTAAAATAAAAATTAGTATTTGTTCTTCATTATTTATTCAATCGTTTATTGTTGTGTTTTCGTGTTTATTTTTTATATTTTCACTATTAATATGTAAATAAAAATGTAAGTGGTCCGGTCAAGTTTAATAGTTTTTTAATATAAATATTGAGGACAAAAATAGGGACATAAAGGAAAAAACTTCTACACATTGCATATTGTTTTAGAGATTATCGCCTGTCTCAACACAGTTGTTGTGGTTTATGTGTACTCGTTCCACACATGGTTGGTACGTGTGGCCTTGTTATTTAATTTTGCAGGATATTAACAACCCTCAAAGAACAACAAGGTCACACGTACCAACCATGTGTGGAACAGGTACACATAAACAACAACAATCGCGTCGAGGTAGATGGTAATTTCTAAAATAATATGCAATGTTTAGAAGTTTTGTCCTTTATGTTTTTTTCATGTCCCTATATTTAGCCCTCAATATATATATAAAAAATCTAATAATATATCATTATATATATTTACTATTCATCTTTCTATTTTACTTTTTGATTATTTTAATATTATTTGTATGGTATCATTAATTAAGTCTTGATTTTCTTTTCAATTTAATTTAAAAAAAATAAATTTCAATTTCAATTTTTTCACAAGACATAAATTAAAACTATGAATTTAAGAAGACTTGGATAGATTCTACTATATCAAATTTAAAATGGTGGAAAATAAAAGTGGTCCAATAGAAGTGTTTTGGATGGAGTAGAATTAAACCGCGGCAAGGGATAGAGGGAACAGACAAAGACTTGGGAACTGAAAAGACCAACCTTTTTCTTAGTTTGTTTTTGGCGCTTTTATCTCTCATTCTCAATTATCACACGCACAAAACACAGACAATATATACTAGTAATAAAACTTGAAAGCTACGTGCCTCCTTGTCCCTTTCCTAGCCACTCGTTTATTGGTCTTTCTTTCATCTTTGACTTTTACTTTTCAAAATATATTTAAATACTTACTAATCATTCATCTATTTACTTCTCAATAAATTATATTCCCTCCATCTCATTTTATGTGAGCTAGTTTGATTTGGCACAAAATTTAAGAAAGAAAAAAAAGTTCTAAAATTTGTGTGGCTAAAAATCATTTCATTAAGGATAAAATAGACATTTTAAAGATAAATTGTAGAAATATGTCATTATTTTTAGAACTAACTAAAAAGGAAAGTAAGTCACATAAATTGAGGCAGAGGGAGAACTCTTTAATACTTGTCACTTCACATAATCGATACATAAATGACACTATTTTTCTTAATGTATTCTTAAGAATTATTAGTCTTAATAATTTATTAATTAATCAAAATAAGTTAATTTATGTTCATTTATTGGAAACTTGACTTCAAAAAAACACTACATAAGGCTATAATGATAAATTCACCTAGTTTCTTAGGAGCGTGAAATGGTGACAACTAAATAGGAACGGAGGGAATTTAAATTTTGATAGTTAATTAGGAAGTAAGTTATTTATATATAATTTGCAACTTAAAAACTCACATAACAAATAATATATGGGTTATAAAAAAATATGTGATCTATCATCTTATGATAATTAAGAAAATGAAATAACTAATACTAACGTAACTAATACATGAATAATTGTAACTAGTTAACAAACTAATCCTTAGATTTGTTTGGTGTGAGGTATAAGTAATAATAATTTCAGAATAAAATATAGAATTATTTTATCCCATGTTTTATTATAGGTATATATATAAGGTAGTCATTAAATTAGTTATCCCATTATTTTTGGTATAGTAATGGAATAAGTTATCATATATATGATAAAATAATTTATTTTAAAATAACGTGTACCCAACCAAGCAACCCAATAAAGCTATGCGCCTATGCCTATTGGCTATTAACCTAAAAAGTGATGCAATCTTTTAACTCTTTCCAACTCTCACATAGAAGTTCAATTCCTTGTATCCTCACTCTTTTCAAGTTTGGTGAGTATTTTTCATCCCTAC
The DNA here is from genome assembly GCF_900185275.1 of Solanum verrucosum. Lineage (NCBI taxonomy): Eukaryota > Viridiplantae > Streptophyta > Magnoliopsida > Solanales > Solanaceae > Solanum > Solanum verrucosum. The sequence goes on from NW_026020183.1 coordinate 1,705,133, forward strand.
CCCTATACTATTAAGTCCCTTTTTTTTACCCATTAATCAGAGACCACATACCATTGTTTCTGAGTAACAAGTCACAAGACACTATTTTTACATATCTTTTGTCAGTTGCCACTTTACTGGTCTATGATGGAGTCTTTGTCAGTGAATGAATGGCTGTAAAGAATAAGTCAGACTTCTTCCTTTACACTTGTCTCTGCTTTTTTTCAAAAGAATGGGTCTTTAATTATAACTAGCAAGTATTATTGATTCTTACTCCATCCAAAAGACTAGTTTCATCTTATAACCAAGAAAGGGGTACATTATACAGTCAAATTACAGATAAAAGAAAAAGAAACTGTCACCCTTTTTCCTTTTATCTTTTTCTGTTCTGTCTTTGCAAGAATCTCTACTGTGTTTTTGAAACTTAAGTACAGTTAAGTATCTTTTTCCCCTAAAAATTGTTCCTTTACACTGTAGCTTTTTATAACCTTCCTCTTCTTCTAACTAAATTTACACTTGTTTCTTGACATTGTAGTGAATTTTATTGGATTTTGCTTTTCTTTGTGGTGTATTTCAGTTGGCACTTTTATTTTCCCTTTATGGATTTTGGTTGGTCCAGCTGATGAGTTACTTTAATTTGGAAGGTTATTCAATCATTAGACTTCAGCCGACAGTAGATTAATTTATTTATAATAATACTCCGTATGATTAAAGTTTGAAAACATCTACATTATTGTGTTAAGAGTGTGGCTTAATTTATATATATCTGAGATAACTTTTCAAGATTCTCTTAATTCCCTATTTTGACACGTATTGTTATTGAGAATTTTACCTACATGTTCCTCCTTTTTGCAAACTTGGTCATTTTCTTGTTTTGTTTATCATTAGTGAAAATGGTTTGTCAGTAGTTTTGATTTTGAGGTACATAATCTGCACATCTTTTACATTTTGTGTTGAAAACTGAGGTATGGTTGGTTGGATCTTGTTAAATGTTTCGATTTTGTTTTATTGGATTTGATGTGATGAAAATCTTGGAGTAGCTAGGTGGATAGATGAGCATGAAAATGAGGTGATTAAGATCTTGGGGCGGACTAAAAGCTAAATTGTAACTTTCCTTCACATTTTGTGACGTTGTTGTTAACTCAGGTCAAGAATTTAGAGGCAAAAATTGAATTGTGTGATGGAATCATCATCATCATCATCATCATCAAAGAGGGCCAAGGCACCAGGGAATATAGTTCATTGCTTGGTTGATGGGTGTAATGCAGACCTCAGTGAATGCAGAGAGTATCATCGCCGGCATAAAGTTTGTGAGGTGCATTCAAAGACTGCCAAAGTCACCATTGCAGGTCGAGACCAACGCTTCTGTCAGCAATGCAGCAGGTAATGCCTCTTCTTCTCTGACTCATTTTGTTGTCATCTTAGGGGGTTTGGATTAACCCAGTAACTTTTTGTACACCCTGTATTTGTATAAGAATATTAAATAAATATATGTGTATATTAACTTGTTCACCCCTAAGTCAAAAGGAGCCGTGGAAATGCTTTCCACGCTAGAACTCCTAATTCTGGCGCCGCCTATGCCCTAATGCATTCAAACAAGTGATACCGTGGATCAAGTAAGGAATCAAGCAGTCATGAAAGGCAGGTTCTGTTTACTCCATGTTCATTGCGTTGGAGACAATTGTTCGGTTAAAAATTGGAATTTCTCTGTGTAAGGGAAAATGTCTAGTTGTTCAATATTTGGAAGGCACATTAATTAGGAAGGTTAACTGAAACTTGAATGGATAGTATGACAATCTGGTGGCATGTTGCTCTTCCCTTAGTTCCTATGCTTTCCAAGCTATGTTAATTAACGTTAAGTTCCAAGCTAGTAAACAATTTTGATGTAATAGAGTTGGTGACAAGGTTTGTTCCGTTTAAATGTTGGAATTCCTTGTAAAGGCTAGAAAATGAGCAAACTAAGATGTTCAATCCTCGGAAGAAGCGTAAATTAGCAGAGTCAAGTGCATTTATTTATGCCTGTATAGAATAACGACGTTCTTCTTTCTCCCAAAGTTAGACTTGTGACTTTGTTCTTGACCCTTGGTCCACCAGATAGTTCGGAAGATTGTAATTAGAGAGGTGTCTAGATTGGCATAGAAGGTAATCGAGAAAGTGAGCTAAAATTTTAGTGCAAGGATTAAACCTATTATAATAGATCATGATCTTAATTCTTAGTTAGAATTCACTTGTCTCCATTTCTTTCTGCCAACGTGAAGCTCAGATTAACGAGTTCTGGCATGTAGAGGAGTATTGGTGTTTGATGCATTGCATTCAATTCTAAGAGTCAGAATTTTTCCCTTTATAATGTAATGATACCTAGAAGAAATCTTCTGCTTTATCAGCAATTTAGAATAGAAGTTGCTAGTTAGTCCTGTCCTAAATGATTGTCTGCTTGTTTATTTTTCAGATAGTAGCTTAGATAATGGAAGCTTTGACTATAAGGTTTCTGCAGTTGTCCCATCCCCAATAAATTTATGTTGCAGCATTGTCTCGTTCTGATCGGATCCTTTTGTAGGTTTCATTCATTGGTAGAATTTGATGACGGAAAGAGAAGCTGTCGGAAACGTCTTGATGGACATAACAGGCGTCGAAGGAAGCCTCAGCCAGATTCTATGGCAAAAAATTCTGGATTACTTTTTGGCCAACAAGGTTAGGGTCATTTGTTTATATAATAGTAATAAAAAATGAAACATGAATGCATTTCCACCTTATTCTTAGAATTGGATACCGTTATTATATTTGTATGTTTATTCAAATGATGGTATGATCAAAAGGCTGAATCATTGTAGGATCGGAACTCCTGTCATTTAGCAGTCAACAAATATTTCCAAGTGCAGTTGTGAGCTCTGCATGGGCTGGCGTTGTCAAAACAGACAGTGATATGGTATTATACAACAACCAATCACATATGAATGGTATGGACAGTCAAAACTCGTTCCCTGATTCTTCGGGTCATAGCTATACAGGAGGAAGCCAATTCCAGTTCATGCAAGGCAGTGATCATAGTCTGACTGAATCTTCTTCAATCTGCCAGCCACTTTTTGAACATCCCACTTCTGCAGCAGGAATTTCTAGCAGCGGACAAAAGATCTTCTCCAGTGGATTAAATGATATTGTTGATTCTGATCGTGCTCTCTCTCTTCTGTCATCAGCACCCGCTGTAACTAGGGAGATTGGTTTGAGTCACATGGTGCAGCAGCCTGCCTCTATCCCGCGTTCCCAGTCACAGGGCCTGCAGTATGATGGTCTAAGCCATTTCCCTTTTGCTCAAGATTTCAATAGCAAACCTCAAGATTCACATGTTAGCAACAGCAGCAGCCCTCTCCATTTCCATGATATGTTGCAAAATGCACAAGATGGATCATCTACAAGTGGTGGCTCTCAGCAAACACTAGCCTTTATGTGGGACTAAACTTTTAACATCAAGGATATTCCGTTAATCTTGAATCCATCCAACCAAATGGTATTCCATTTCAGAATGTTTAGCTTCTAATTAGAGTCGAATGTTTGTGTGATATATCACTTAACTTTTCTATATTTTCCCTTCATTATGACGATTCTCTCCTCTCTTCTTTATTCTCTGAATTTTGCATCCTATCCCGAAAAAATATTCAAAAATTTCTTAATGAAAACAAATATTCCAGCTTTCTGGGAAATCAATAAAAACCATCATTATCACTGAAAATTATAGACAAGGGGACCACAAAACCATCAACAATAGGGATTCACTTCTATTTGAAAAAAAAAAACAGAACACTTTGGACTATGCCTTAGTTTGAATAATATAATGTTCATTTGTAATCTTATATAGAAGAGGCCTTCTAGGGTCTAAGGTACATTCATCATTTACCAACTTAGTTTTCATTTACTTTCTTGATTTAAATAACTCATTGATGGTCTGCTAGATTATGTGGGCATTATCATCCTCAATATCAATAATTCATTTAGTTTCTTGATCTAGAAAATTAGTACTCCAATCATGCAGTTTGAAAGAAGCAGTAAGCAGGGGGGCTTCATGACAATAATTTTTGTCTTGTCCTTCGATAATGTAGGGGGTCAAATGAGCAGGTTGTGTTGAATTTGAAGATATTAAAATGGATTGAAATAGAAATTAGGTTGGGCCATCACCCGCCGAAATTTACAAATAAAGAATTTTAAAGACCGTTTGAAATTGGAGACTAATTTGAGCTCAATTGAAGACTTTTTTAAAATGAGTCAAGTCTTGAATAGATTGATATTGAGCCAACTCAAATTATCTTAAGTCCCCCAACTCAAAAATTTTTGGACGGATTGAACAAGTACATATATATGAGCTCATTTTGACACCCGTGAATGTACAGTTTATGGCACGGATGGTGGCAACGTTGATACTAAGGCTTCCGGTTATATTTCTCTCGTTAAAGAGTGGCTCAGACTTGAAGAAATGATGCATGCTACAAATGTATAACTATATATACTAAAAATAAAGTCATTTAATTCATATCAGTTACATATGCCTTTTGTTTTGGGAAAATTGTATGAAATAACAAACTATTAATTCAAATTAAATGTTATAGCCATAGTTTCTTTTATTTGTAATTCGCAACAAACATTCCATATTTTTGGTCATCTCATTTGTATACCGAAATATACAAATAGACTCATTCGGTATACATATGTGTTGTATAAAAATTAATTGCAGGACTCATTTGTATACCAAAATATACAAATAGACCCATTCAGTATACATATGTGTTGTATAAAAATTAATTGCAGGACCCATCTGTATACCGAAATATACAAATAGACCCATTCGGTAAACATATGTGTTGTATATATGTAGTAATTTTTTTTATATACAATTACTATGTTTTAGTTTGTATGCCGAAATATACAAATACAGATTTTTATGTATATGTATACGGAAATAGACAGATTAATAGCCATAGCAAACATAAAGTTTGTTATGGAGCACAATTATACAAACTATAGATATAGCATACAAATATGATTTTTATGTTTGCTAAACCTAAAATTTACTCTTTTGTTTTCCATAATTAATTAATTATTTAATTAGATGGTTATTAAGGTTTAATAAGGAACCTTCGAAAACATTAAAAACTAAATAGTTTGCAACATCTTCAGCAAATTTCTTCATTTTTTCTATAGTGCAAATTTTATTTTGTAGGAAAAAGATGTAAGAATAATTCTTACTTATGGCCCAAGTTTACTTGTAATCCAAGTAATACCATAAATAATATTTAATGAAGAATAGATCTTGTACGTACATCGATTACTTGATGGACGTACCAGATTAAGTCATAACCTCTATAAATTGGTCCTCCCTCCACCCATTAGGGTTACCACATATTTTCTACATTATTTTCATCACTGACGGTTATGGTAACGTAAGGCTAGGACAAGAAGGTAGAAACCAATTTATGACTAACGCTTCTGTTTTTCTCTGTGATGATGTCTTTTCTCATTAGGTATGTGCCCCTAATGATCTCTATGTAAGATTATCGTGTTCAAGATCCTGATGTGTATTAAAGTATTTAAATCTTACATGTGACATTCGAGCCTGGACTGTTTGAACGGACAATCTTTGTATATCTTCTGCAACTAATTAAAATAAGTAGAAAAAAATTGTCACTGATATAGTCTACTATTTTTGCCCAATCAAAAATTATGTATTCGTCGTAAGTGTAGCGCTTGAATAAATTGTTTGTGTCATAAATTATGTAACTGCACCAGAAATTATGTAGCGATGTATGTATGAATTATGTGAACTACATTACATTATCTTCAAATTGTGGATGTTCAATACAAATTGAACATAATACATAGGTAACTAATTATTTATTTAGTGATTTTGAACAAGAATGTTGTCAAGTAGACGAATCTGGATGAAGGCAAATAACGTGAGAACCATGAATATTTTTATATAAAAAAAATCCTTCTAAGTTTAATTTTGTCCAATCAAGTTATGTTCAAACTTATTGTTGAATCCTTTTGTAGTAGCGTAATTTTGTGCTTCCCTATTTAAGGTGTTTGGACTCTTAAGTTAATCAAGAGTTGTTAGCAAAGTTTAATTTGCACAAATTCAAAAAATCTTAAATAATTTTTTCCATAATGCAATAATTATGTTTCCTTTTGTGCAATAAATTAAATTGGTCGTTATACTAAGCAATAAATAATATGTGTGTACTTAGTGCAAAATAATTTGTTAGTCACCAATGTGGTCAAATTAGAGAAATTAGCGTCTACACATATAATATTTATGATCACTTGATACAAGTATTATGTTTCTATAGTTTGTTAGTCACCAAAGTGGTCAAACTAAAATGTATAAAAAAATTCTCATGCACAAAATTTATGATATTATGTGTGCATTTGTATTTATATAGTTTGTTAGTTGCCAAAGTGGTCAAACTAGTATGGTTAAAAAAATATGCATTCATAAAATTATCGTTTATATATGAAAGTTAATGAAATTCCTATATTGAAAATAAATAGATAAATTAACTTTCACTATTGCTAGAACTTAAGAATCTACCCAAAGGTGATTCAATCATTCTACGAATAGTGAACATTATGAGGTAAATTAATACTTTCAATCAAACATATATTGTATATCCAAAGATGTCGTATATATATGGTTAAAAATATCTAATTGCCTATTAAAGATAAGAAAAAAAATAAGACATTTAAATTATGATAGTATGTCGTAGTATCTACCCAAAGTAGAACTACGATATACTTTTATCGTTTTACTGAATTCACATTATTTTTTGATTATTGAGCATGTATATCTCTATTGAAGCTATTCCTCTTCATTCGCATGCTCAATGGATTGAACTTCTCTTAATGGCATGAACAAGTCCAGTTCCACTTAGGTGTGATGGATCTTGACTTGGCTCTGTTGAATGACAAACCTGCTGCCATTACTGATAAAAGCAGTGAGGATGCGAAGTCTTTTCATAAATCATGGGAGCGCTCTAACAGATTAAGTCTTATGTTCATGTGAATGCTTGTTGCTAACAACATTTAGAGTACTATTCCACAAACAAAAAGTGTGAGGGGATACCTGAAGTTTGCGGAAGAACATTTTCATTCTGCTGATTAGTCTCTCACTGGTACACTAATGGTTGAACTCACGACCTTGAAGTTTGATGGGTCGTATAGTATGCAAAATCATAATATCGAGATGACTAACATTGCATCAAGACGTTCAACCTTGGGGATGAAAGTGGATGGCATCTTCTTGGTTCACTTTATTCTGAACTCATTGCCTCTTGAGTATGGACCATTCCAAATGAACTATAACACTATTAAGGATAAGTGGGATGTTAGTGAATTGTCCATTGTGCTTACTGATCTTAGGCGTATTTGTGCGCCTAATAACCAATTTATCTCATATATATAGCCAAGTTCGAGAGCAAATTCCTAGTTTGAATTGCAATTTTAAAGTCAATTGATTATGCTTCCTCTAACTAATATGATTAGTTGTTTTGTCACGATCCAAACCGTCATGATTGGCACCTACACTATTCCTTCGGTGGGAGAACCATTACTACAACTCGACTAAACAACTTAACGAAAAACTAGGCATTTAAAAATATGAAAGCAAGTTTAAATGACGATAAAAATGGAGTCCTCATAAACTCTAAGGGTTCAACTAAAACAACGAAACATAACTAATGAGGAAATTCAACCCCCAAAACCTGAAAGTCATTGTACCAAAACTCTGATTAACTAAAAAGTCTAAGAAAAGGGGTACAACCCCAACTAACATAAGAAATATCTAAACAACATCTAAGTTCGAACAGAATGGACTATACAATAAGGACTCCATGGTAGCCTGAAAGAACTGGCTCACCCTTGAATCCGATCTTGATCACTGATCTCCTAAACGAGATCTGTCAATAGTCGCCTGAAGATGCCCTGTACTCAACAATGAAAGAGCAAGTACAATATCAGTACACAACCACAATGTACTGATAAGATCACGCGGCTATCCCAGTAAGCACAACATATATCAGAATTACAACAAGGTAAACACATACATGCATATAATATATATACACATCGATTATCATTTCAAGAGCAATGGATGATTCCACATTCTCAATAACAAGTAGATATAACAAATCAATGGTTCTCTCATGAAAATCAATTCAATGGTCCTCTCATGGAACCCATATCCAAATTATTAGTGTGCCGGAACGTATCACTCGATCCTTTATATGCACTGAAATGTGACACCCGATCCAAGTTAGTGTGTCAGAACGTGACACCCAATCCAATATGTATGTCGATACGTGACATCCGATCCCAGTTCGTGTGTCGGATTAAATGACATCTGATCCATTCAACAAGCCACAATCACAATCGCAATGTACATTCTCATAATCATACAATGAAGTGTGGATTCGTGGAATACAATTACTCGTTCATACTCAATTACATTAGGTGTGATCAACAAGACCTCATTCACATACATGCATGCATTACAATGAAGCAATTACCAACATACATCACGCAAAACATGAAATCAAACCATCACCTACCTCGAAAACAAACTTCAATCATCCTAAGAAACTTGATTCTTCCCTTTTCGGATCCTTTTCGCTTGTTCTAGGTCTACAAACAAACAATTCATCACAAAGATCAATAATTAAGGTCTAATTACCTGGATTATGATGAACCCAAGACCCAAATTATGATCCTAAGGTGCATCTAGGGTTTTTCCCACCATGCAAAACAGTTCCAAAATCCTCCCCCAACGATAATTACCCATGCATTTACATTCTACGGATCGAAAGATGAATTCGGGGAGTAAAAACCTTACCTTTAGCTTCAAGAATGGTGAAAAATTGTCAAAAATTTGCCCTGGTTCGTCTCCTAACTCTCAAGAACGAAAATTGCCGAATAAAGATATTTTGGGGTTTATTTCCGACTTAAGTCGCAACTGGCCCGCTATAGCGGACCCCATCCCTACACAGAGGCCCTGCCCTGGCGGGAATAATCCTGCACTAGCATCTTGCACAGAAACAGAGAGTCGCATTAAGAGTTTCAAACCCCCATTTCACAACACACTTTCATCCGATGTCACTTAGAAACTACCCATTAGATCAGTTTTGGGAGTTCTACTCGCCCGAATTCGATTCCGTAAAATCGTATGGGTTTTTTAACGTCTTAACTATCTACTCATATGATAAAATTTATAATTAGATCTCTCATTCATTACCAGATCTCCCTAGACCTCACTGGCTCTAATTTCGTCCAATTCTAGACTAGGCTAGGAAATTCCAAGTTACTACAAAAAGTTTTTTCGGCCCCAATTTTTTTTCCATTGGCTTTTCATAACGACGGGATCAGGTCGTTACAACATATACCAATTTACCCATCACTCGTCCCCGAGTGACAAACTAGGATAGAAGGGTTAAAACAAAAGTAAAGTAGTATTTGAATCGTCGAATAGCTAGGGATATTTGTCTCGCATGTCCTTCTTACCAAATCTCATTACCCCCTTTATGGTTGACACTTTTAGAAGAACTTGTTCACCAGCCTGTAAGGGAATGTCCCTCGCCTTATGGTCTGCATACCTTTTATGTCGACTCTAGACTGCTAGAAGCTTAGCTTGGATGTTTCTCACCTTATCTTGAGCATCTTTCACCAAATCGACCCCCTAAGGGTTTCACATCTCCAACCTCAAACCAACCAATTGCATACCTACACATCCTCCCATACAATGCCTCAATGAAGTCATCTCAATACTCGAGTGATAAATATTATTGTATGTAAACTTGACTAACAACAAAAGCGATTCCCAACAACCACTAAAGTTGATCGTACACTCCTCTGCAACATGTTATCAAGGACCTTGACAGAATCATCCGGACGAATCCTTTAGCACTTAAGCATGATAAAATTCTAAATCAATACTCGCTACAATTAGAAGTGAACTTGAACCAACCAACGCACCCTCATAATACCCAACATTCATAGTTCTTATCAATATCTCCATCTCCCAACATAAATCTCCATGATCTCAAGTTACAAAAATTTGGTTTTTAGACATCTGATACTCATTGATTGGTATGTCCAAACATACAAACCCCCTAACAACACTATAGAAATTCTAGCTTTAGCAATTGTGACTGTAGATTACCCTTAAGAACAGTAAAATTGGACCCAATGATCCCCACATTCAACCACACATAATTGTTACATGACCTCGACGACAAGATGATTATTAAGATTATCGGACAACCATAATTACGCATGGTAGCTCTTCTTATGAATTCTCATAAGTAAGGTGGTATATGTAGAACCACTGAAATACTTTAAAAACTCCAAGATAACACCAAATATGTCATCTGAAATAACTAATCTTCCCAATCATCCCACTCAACCAAGAGAACATCGCAGGATTAGTACCCTTGATCCACCACTAGGGATCCACCCATAAAAGTGAAAACACACATGAGAATGGCTAGTAAAACCTACTCACCACCATGTGCAAAAAGAAATAGATGGTCACATAAGAATTTTACGGAATAACACTAAAGGTTTTGCTCAGAAGAGTCAATACCAGTCCTTTCTATTGAGTTGACTCCACATACTCTTCACATCATTCCACTGAAGTCCACATTAGCTTGTACCTTGAAGATTTTTATGAATTCATGAATCTTCGCTTATCATTGATCGTATCTCCATCGATCTTACAATATCCTTTGCTAAAAATTCAATCGCACTCATTACTAAAATCAAACCAAATACATAGAACTTATCTTCACACTCGAGCTAATGTATGTACACTCCTTTCTCAAGTCTTTTCCCATCGTTTTTAACCAATCTGATGGACCAGTGACCCTATTACCGTAGCCACAACAACGAATGAATTCACGCGTCACTGAACCCAATTCTATACCCCTCTGAAGATACCTCTTTAGCCTTTGTAATCACATAAAATATTATTGCTCTCGCCTCTCTCTATAGGTTGTACTACATCCCACTATTTTTCTTCATTATGACTATCTCTTAAAACCTTCCATACAACCACGTTACTCACCAAATAGGAAACCACAACCTTAGATACTCGCGAGTCGTAATTACTATACAAAATTTGCTTACCCACAAACTTATTATATAGTTGTATCCTATCACAATCCATTACAAACTCTTATTACCATTATGCTCAGTCAGCCCTGACTATCACCACGAAGTCAACCTTTTCATCAACATAACACCTCAAACTCAGGTATCCTCATCAAATTCAAAGGACTAACCCAATTTTTATACGCGTTTTCTTACTAAAATCTTCAATTTCCTTCACCCAAGTATACTCAATGGAACTTTCTTTATCCATAAGTTTGTCCCTCCGGTATCAATCCACTCTTTTATGGTTTAAGATAAAATCACTAGTCCTCATACTACCATCCTTCTTCTTAACAAAAAAGATAGGAGCACCCCACGGGGAAACACTAGGAAGGATGAAACATTTATCAAGAGGCTCCTGGATTTGAGCTTTAAGCTCTCTCAATTCTACCAGAGCCATGCGATACGGTGGGATGAAAATGGGGCAAGTGCCCGGTTCCAAATCAATGTAGAAATCTATATCTCTATCCGGAGGCATACCAGGCAAATCGGTAGGAAACACTTCCTCAAGTTCAGACACTACATGAATAGACTCAATCGAGGGAGACTCAACCTCCACATCTCGAATATGAGCAAAATATGCCAAACATCCCTGCCCCACCAGTTTCCTAGCCCAAATGGAGGATATGATCTTAGCTGGCTTAGGCTTGTACACCCCTTCCCACTCTAACATTTCCCTGTCGGGGATCTCTAGAGTCACAAATTTTGTATTACAATTTAACACAGCAAAATAGGGGGACAACAAAGTCATGCCTAAGATTATATCAAAGTCAGTCATATCCAATATAACCAAATCAACCCAAGTTTGAAAACCCATAAACAAGATAGGGCAAACACGATATACATGAGTGACTATGACTAACTCTCCAACTGGGGTAGAAACATGGATGGAGAAATCAAGCATATCACAAACCGCCTCAAATCCTAAGGCAAACTAAACTAACACATATGAATAAGTAGAACCTGGATCAAACAAGACAGTAGACATCCGGTCATAGACAAGAATAGCACATGTGATCACTGCATCATATACCTCAGCCTCAGTCTTTCCCGTAAAGGCATAAAATTGCCTGGAGGCACTTCCCTACCTACACTACCATTTCCTCGGCCTCCACAGCCACGTTGATTTCCTCTTCATATGCCCAGGTTCTCCACAATTTTAACACACTTAATAACTTAACCAAGTAAGCATTGTTGCTATTGAGGTAGTCGTATCATGACCCTCTTTCATATATACTCAATCTATGAAATCGTAGTAGATATTCTAACTTCAATTGTCGCAACATAATTTCATCACTTACTAAGCAACCCATACATGTTATGACAACAATACTAAATGCAATTTCCAAAGTAATGGTGTTCATTATCCAGTAGTTCCTTACAAAACTTTTTGAATGATGTCACCTATAAGCTCAAATCTGTAAATCTGACCTTAATCACTTCACAAAATGACTGCTCTATGTTCAAGAACTCATCTCTCTTCCTATCCCTCAAAGTTCAGGGTATATACTTCTCTATACATAAAGCTATAAAATGTTTCGCAAGTCATGAGTAGTGCATTTACTAGTCAGCACTCAACATGAGACCACCACTATATTTTGGTCTCTCTGGGATTGATATGTCACAAACTCAACCCCAAACCTCTCCAATATATTCATCTTAAGAAGCAACTCATGACAGTCAACAAGGAAGTCCTAAACATCTTCATATTCTGTACCCATGAAGAATTATATTTTCAACTTTAAGAACATAATAAAACCTCATATTTATCTCTAGTCATTACATGCCCACAACGAGTCAAGAAACATACCTATTTCCAAGTACACATTTTCTATTGCTGGTGTTGTTGTTTCCACCTTTACAACTCAATTACTAACCAAATGTGACATAGAGTGAAAGAATTCAGAAACCAATTTGTATCACCTAGATACCAATTGGATTTCAGTCATAACACAAAAATGGTAGAAAAAAGTAAGTTTTTACTAAAGTCCTATAGCCTCTCGAAGAAAAGTATAGGCATCTCCGTACCGTTCAACAAGACTCTACTAAACTCGTTTTGGCACAATGAGATAAACAAACCTAGGGCTCTGATACCAACTTTGTCACGACCCAGACCCTCGTGATTGGCATCCACATTAACCCTCCGATAGGAGAACCATTACTACAACCCGACTAAACAACTTGACAAAAAACTAGGCATTTAAAGATACGAAAGCAGGTTTAAATGACAATAAAAATGGAGTCCCCATAAACTCTAAGGGTTCAACTAAAACAACGAAACATAACTAATGCGGAAATTCAACCCGTAGATACTAAAAGTCATTGTACCAAATCTGTGATTAACTAACAGGTCTAAGAAAAAGGGTACAACCCCAACTAACATAAGAAATATCTACACAATGTCTAAGTCCGAACAGAATGGACTAAACAATAAGAATGACTCCATGGTAGCCTGAAAGAACTGGCTCACCCTTGAATCCAATCTTGATCACTGATCTCCTAACAAGGTCTGTCAGTAGCCGCCTGAAGATGCCATGTACTCAACAAAGAAAGAGCAAGTGCAGTATCAGTACACAACCACAGTGTACTGGTAGGATCCAGCGGCTATCCCATTAAGCACATCATATATCACAATTACAACAAGGTAAACACATAAATGCACAGAATATATATACACATCGATTATCATTTTAGGAGCAATGGAAAATTCCACATTCTCAATAACAAGTAGTATAACAAATCAATGGTTCTATCATGGAACCTAATTCAATGGTCCTCTCATGGAACCCATACCCAAACTATTAGTGTTTAGGAACGTGACACCCGATCCAATATATGCGTCGGAACGTGGCACCCGATCCAAGTTAGTGTGTCAGAACGTGACACTCGATCCAATATGTATGTCGGTACGTGACATACGATCCTAGTTAGTGTGTCGGAATGTGACACCCGATCCATTCAATAAGCCATAATAATAATCACAACGTACATTTTTATAATCATACAATCAAGTGTTGATTCATGGCATACAATCATTCATTCATACTCAATTACATTAGGTGTGATCACAAGACTTCATTCACATACATACATGTATTACAATGAAGCAATTACCAACATACATTACGCAAAACATGAAATCAAAATATCACCTACCTTGAAAACAAGCTTGAATCCTCCTAAGAAACTTGATTCTTCCCTTTTCGGATCCTTTCCATTTGTTCTAGGTCTACAAACAAACAATTCATAACGGAGATCAATAATTAAGGTCTAATTACCTAGATTATGACGAACTCAATAACCCAATATCCAAATTATGATCCTCTGGTGTAACTAGGGTTTTTCCCACCATTCGAAACAGTTCCAAAACCCTATCACAATGACAATTACCCATGAATTTACATTCTACGGATCGAAAAATGGATTCGGGGAGTAAAATCTTACATTTAGCTTCAAGAATGGTGATAAACTGTCAAGAAGTTGCCCTGGTTTGTATCATAACTCTCAAGAATGAAAATTGTAGAATAAAAACGTTATGGGGTTTATTTCTGATTAAGTCGTGACTAGCCCGCTATAGCGGCCCTCATCCCGCCACAGCGGCCCCGCCCTGGCTGGAATAATCCCACTCTTGCGGCTTGAATGGAAATAGAGAGTCAAATTAAGAGTTTCAAACCCACATTTCACAACACACTTTCATCCCATGACACTCAGAAACTATTCGTTCACGCTAAGATCAGTTTCGAGAGTTCTACTCGCCCAAATTTGATTTCGTAAAATCGTATGAGTTCCTTAACATCTTCGTTATCTACTCATATGATCATATTCATAATTTTATCTCTCATTCATTACTAGATCTCCCTAGACCTCTTTGACTCTGAATTCGTCCAATTCTGGACTAGGCTAGGAAATCTCAAGTTACTACAAAAAGGTTTTCCAACCCCAATTCTTTTTTTATTGGCTTTACACAACAACGAGATCAGGTCGTTACATGTTTGTAGGGCGAAAAGCAAGGAAAAGGAGCAAAAAAGAAAACCATCCAAGAAAAGGAAAATATAAGTCGAAGTTGCTAAGTATAAATGGCTAAGAAGCTGGAAAAATGCACTGTATAGGAGCATATCTGTATCGCGGAGCTGGAAGATAACAGTGGAAAACGAATTACACAAAATAGTGGAGTGTGCAATAGAGGCGCGTCGTAGGGGAGGATTGAACTTCTCAAAATGTGAAGCGAGGGAACAAGTCTACGCCGCAGACCTGGACTCCAAAATTGGACCACATGTTTTAGTCCACCCTATAAATAGTCCAGTTGTTTTTTTTTATTATTCAGTTTTTGAAAAAATGAGAACAACACGAACTCTAGGGTTTTTCTTCTACTCTTTCATTTTGGTAAACATTTTAATGATCTTTGAACATTATTTGATGATGATTCATACTATGAGTAGCTAAATTCTCAAGTTCTAGGGTTGTAGCTACGATTGTTGGCGTAATATTGTTCATTTGTAGCATGAGATAGGTTTTCTTAGGATTTATGCTTACATTCTAGTTTTTACTATTTTGATGCTCGATCAATATAAAATAAACTATTTGTCCACTCTTGAACTCGGAATATGAATAGAGGGATAGACCACGGAATGTGAGGAATGTGTTCAATATAGGGTAAAAACTTAGAGTGTTTCGCCTATAGGATAGAAATATATTTATATGTCTTATTTGGTTAATATACAAGACGATAACATAATGCTCTGCGATTGGTTCATGCCTATTCCACTCAACGATGTAGTTAGGTTGTCAATGGTGGTAGGCGATTAGAGGTCGGGAGACCATGATAGTAAATTCAATCTTGTGAATCTATAATGAGAATAACCTGTCAATTGCTTGAATACTCTTTATTATGCTTGAAATCAATGCGCTACAACCCTGTACTTCTTCCAAATTGTGAAATTCTCGTTTGCAACAGATATAATTGTTTAGTAGTTAATAATTGAGACTGTTTTAATATTGATGCTATAAAAAAAAGTTAGTGTTTGTCGATTTGAAGTCCTTTGAGTTCGATAATCTAGCTCAAAAGAGTCACTGTATTACTTGAGTGACCACGTACACTTGCGTGTGCATTTGGGAGCAACAAGTTTTTGGCGCCGCTGTCAGGGATTTTAAAATCCAAAAATATTTAATTTTTGAGTTTCTAAATTATTTGTGCAAGGGTTGACAACTTGATCTTGGTTATTCATTTTGCAGGTTGTGTTAAAACTTCAACCTGGAAGACGACCAGAATTTGGTAGAGCCTCTCGCTGAACTGGAAAGATTTGTTAGTCATCGGAGAAGGAAAAGACGACTCACATACCTTGTTCCACTTGTCACTAGTGAACCAGTAACCCTAAAAGAAAGGGTGGAACAAAAAGCACCGTCAGTAATGGATGAGATGAAAGTGAGAGACGTGGCAATCCCACGCACCACCAGTGTTACTTCTTGTATCCAGAAACCTGCAGCTAGTGGGAGATTTGAACTGAAGTAGATCATGGTGCAACTATTGAACACAAATAGACAATTCACTGGTTTATCACATGAGGATCCACAAGTGCATATCCAGAATTTCCTCGATATCAGTGACACGTACACTCCAACTGGAGTGAACTCTGATTATGTGAGGCTCACCCAATTTCCCTTTTCTTTGCTAGGGGAAGCAAGAAGATGGTTGAACTCTGTGCCCGCAAACTCTATAACATCATGGGATGATCTTTCACGAAAGTTCTTAATAAGGTTTTTCCCATCCGAGAAAACAGCCTAGTTAAGAAGCGAGACATTAAACTTCCAACAGAAAGGATGAGAAAACTTGTATAAAGCTTGGGACAGGTTTAAATCCATGTCGCTAAGTTGTCCACACCATCATCAAGCTAACAAGGTGTTGGTCCACACCTTCATTGAAGGGTTGGAACCAAACACCAAAATTTTACTTGATTCTGCTGTAGGTGGACATTCTTTGGAGAAGACATATGCTGAGTTATTTATCCTACTGAATAAAATTTCACAGTGTAATCTTGAGTGGAATGGAAGATAAGCCAAATCGGTAGTGCAAAAAACTGTTGGCGTGCTGGAAGTAGATGCAGTTACTGCTTTAACTACACATATTGTTGCAATGCAGAACATGATGAACACGCACTTCAGCAACTTGTCACTAGGACAACAACAAGCTCAGGTAAATGTGGTGCAACAACCACCAACATGGTGTGAGGTCTATAGAGGTGGAGACCACACTGTAGAGGTATGTGGAGAAAACCCAAAATCTGTGAATTTTGTAGGAAATGCACAGTGTGGAGGAATGCACCAAAATTATGGCAACACCTACAATCTAAGTTGAAGGAACCACCCAAACTTTTCATGGGGTGGTAATCAGAATCAACACCAAGGACAAAACTATTACAGGTCACAAGGTAGTGGACAACACTATAATCAGCAAGGCAAAGGAACTCAACAGGCTGCTAAGCAGGGTGATATGAGTGTCGAGGACATGTTAAAACAGATTATGGTTAACCAAGCTAAGTTGGCAGCAGATGTCCAAAACAACCAACTAGCTACCTAGAATTTGGAGAAGTAGTTTGGGAAGTTTTTCAGTGCCCATAATTCTCTGCCACAAGAGGGTTTGCCTGGAAACACTGATCCAAACCCAAAATAGGTAAACGTTGTGAGTACCTATAGTGGTCATCCCCTGGAGGAGTTGACCCTTAAAATAAAGACTGGTAAAGAAAAAGGGAAGATGATAGATGAATCTGGACCAAGTGAGCCAAGGAATTATAAGGAGCAAAAAGCAAAACCACCTCCTTCATTTCCACATAAATTTAAAAAGTAGAAGGATGAGGAATGTTTTGGTAAGTTTATCGAACTCCTTAAATAGGTATATGTTAACTTGCCTTTGATTGATGTTTTGCAGGGCATTCCTAAGTATGTCAAATATGTGAAAGATATTGTGGCTAACAAAAGTAGGTTGGCGGAGTATGCAATAGTAGCACTCACTGAGGAGTGCAGTTCTAGAATTCAGAACAAGTTGTCGACTAAGTTGAAAGATCCATGGAGTTTCACTATTCAAATCAAAATTGGCAAGTGCATCAATGCAAGAGGGCTGTGCGATTTGGGCGCAAGTATCAACTTGATGCCTACGTCTATGTTTCTGAAATTGGGGCTAGGAAGGCCCAAGCCCACTACCATAATGTTGCAATTAGATGATCATTCGGTAGCAAGGCCAGACGGTGTTATTGAGGATGTCTTAGTCCAAGTGGAAACTCTCATTTTCCCCGTAGACTTTGCCATCTTGGATTTTGAGCTTGACCCAGAGGTCCTATTTATTTTGGAACGCCTATTCCTAGCTACCGATGGCGCATGGAATGATGTGGGGGCTGGTAGGTTGACAATGAGGGTTCATGACAAAGTAGAGGTCTTTAATGTATACAAGGCTTGCCTGCGATCTATGAGGAGTTGTCAGCAATCACAGTTATTAATGTAGAAGCAGCAGCTAAACATGTTGAAGCACGAGACCCTTTAGAAAGAGTGTTGATTGGGCAGGATATAGATGGGAATGATAAAGCCCAGGAGTTGGCTAGTATTCTAGATGTCCCAAATGTGAGTATGTTGCATAAGTTTTTGGAGCCATTAAATAGAGTCTTGGGACCCCTTCCCAAGCCATTAATTGAGGAAGCACCGAAGTTGGAGTTGAAAGCTCTTCCCTCTCATCGCAGGTATGCATTCTTAGGTGCTAATGAAATGTTATCTGTAATATTTTCTGCTTCTTTGTCTGAAGTGCAAGTTGAAGCCTCTCTGAAAGTATAGAAGAAGAGGAAAAATGTGATAGGCTGGCAGATGACTGACATACATTACATCATCCCAGCCTTGTGTATGCACAAGATTTTCATGGGGGAAGGCCAAAAATTGAGTGTGCAACCGCAACGCAAATTAAATCCAGTTATGAAAGATGTGGTGCGCAATGAGGTTATTAAATGGTTAGATGCAGGGATTGTGTACCCTATCTTTGATAGCAAGTGGATCAGCCCAATTCAGTGTGTGCCTAAGAAATAAGGCATGACAATAATCACTAATGAAAAGAATGAGTTGAATCCAACTAGGACAGTGATAGGGTGGCGCATATGCATGGATTACAGAAAACTAAATGAGGCCACTAGAAAAGACCATTACCCAGTTCCTTTTATTGATCAAATGATGGGCAGGTTAGCTGGGCAAGAATACTATTGTTTCCTGGATGGATATTTAGGATATAATCAAATTGTGATTGCACCAGAAGACCAAGAAAAAACCACATTTACTTGTTTGTATGGGACATACACCTTCAAGCGAATGTCGTTTGGGCTATGCAATGCCCCAACCACATTCCAAAGATGCATGATGGACATTTTTTATGATATGGTCGAAGCTTTTGTGGAGATATTCATGGATGACTTTCTCAGTCTTTGGGGAGTCTTTTGATAGGTGTCTCCAAAATTTGGAAAAGTTTCTTGCCAGATGTAAGGAGACTAAACTTGTTTTACACCGGGGAAAATGTCATTTTATAGTGAAGAAGGGGATTGTACTGGGCCATAAGGTGTCAAAGCAAGGGCAGGAAGTTGATCGTGTTAAAGGGGTGAGAAGTTTTTTGGGTCATGCTGAATTTTACAAGAGATTCATTAACGATTTCTCTAAGACTGCAAGACTTATGTGCAGTTTACTAGAGAAAGAGGTGAAATTTATTTTTGATGAGCATTGAATTCGAGCTTTTGAAGCATTGAAGAAGAATCTGATAGAAGCTCCAATCTTGACTTCTCCAAATTGGGAGCTTTCTTTTAAGTTGATGTGTGACGCAAGTAATATGGTTGTAGGGGCAATTTTAGGGCAAAAAAAGGAGAAAGTGTTTCACTCAATCTACTATGTGAGCAAAACACTAGACGCACCTCAAGCCAACTACACAGTGACCGAGAAGGAAATGCTAGCCTTGGTCTATGTCTTCGACAAGTTCAGATCTTACCTGGTAGGAACTAAAGTTGTTGTTTATACTAACCATGCAACTATCAGGTAACTCTTCAATAAGAAGGATGCAAAGCGCGGTTGATTAGATGGATTATACTGCTGCAAGAGTTCGACAAAAGATCAAGGACCGAAAAGGTTTTGAAAATCAGATTGCAGATCACTTGTCCAGGTCGGAGAGTTCGTCGCATGTTGGTGAGAAAAGTTAAATTCGGGAAGAGTTCCCTGATGAAAAATTATTGGCTTTAGAGGTGACTAAATTACTGTGACATGCGGATATTGTCAACTACTTAGTGAGCGAAGTATTTCCACCTGATGCAACCACCCATAAAAAAAAGGGTTGGCTTATGATGCTCATTTCGACATATGGGATGAGCCTTATCTATTCAAGAAGGGACCTGATAAGATGATGAGGAGGTGTGTACTTGAGTCTTAGATGAGACAAGTAATGGATAGTTGTCATTCGTCTGCTTATGGTGGCCATCATGGAGGTGAGCGCACTACCCATAAAGTGCTACAATCAGGTTTTTTCTAGCCATGGAGGGAATCATCTCATAAATCAGCTGGAGAAGAATATCTTGGCAAAGTATGGGGTCCGTCACAAGGTGGCTACAACTTATCACCCTCAAACCAGCGGGTGGGTGGAAGTGTCAAACCATGAGGTGAAGCAAATTCTGCAAAAAATGGTGAATGCTCAAAGGAAAGATTGGGCAATGAAACTGGATGATGCACTATAGGTGTACAGGACAGCGTATAAGACGCCAATAGGGACTTGTCCCTATCACATGGTATTTGGTAAAGCACGGCACATTCTAGCTGAATTAGAACATCGGGCTTATTAGGCATTGAAGAAGTTGAATTTGTACCCAGAGTTAGCCGAGAGAAAACACATGGGCCAGCTACAAGAATTTGAGGAGTTTCGACTCCATGCTTACGAGAATGCGAAACTCTATAAGGAGAAGACAAAGCAGTGGCATGATAAGCATATTATATCACGAGTCTTCGAGCCTGGCCAAAATGTATTGTTGTTCAATTCGAGATTAAGGTCGTTTCTAGGTAAGCTACAGTCAAAGTGGAGCGGACCATTCGAGATGGTGCGCATGACCAATCATTGAGCCGTGGAATTCTGGAATGAAGGTAAACAACCCACATTTATAGTGAATGGACAAAGGGTGAAGCACTACTTCAGACAAAAGGTGGATCGTGAGGAAGATATGTTTGATTTGAGCAATGAATGATGGGGAAAGCTGAGTCGTGTAGCAACGTTAAATCAAGTGCTAATCAGGAGGCAACCCGTGACTTTGTAAGCTAGTGAGATTTATTTTTTATTTTTACTTTGGTAGGTTAGTTCTTTTTTATAGTTGTAGGTTGGTTTAGTTTATTTTTGTATTTGTAGGTTGTAATAAAAAAAATTAGCGAGAAACAGTGGAGTCCGCGACCTGGGCGCATCACGGACTTGGGCCTCAGTGATATGACGATGGTACATCAAGAAATAGTGAAGTCCGCGACGCTCTCGCGGACTTGGTCACGCCAAGCAAATCTCACCCAAAGTGAAGAAGAAACATTTTTTTTACAAGTGTTGTCCGCGACAAGTCCACATCACAGACCTGGTAAGATTTTTTTTCATTAAAAAGTTGGGTCTTACTCGATTTCCCCATTAAAACCCGACCCCATCCTTTTTTAATCCCTAAAACTGCCTTTTAACCCCCATTCTCTCAAGAATTTGAAAAAATTCGCCATCTCTCTCTAACCTTAACACTTTCTTCCCAATCAAATTTGTGTTGCAAAGTTGAAATTCCACCTCAAGTTCTTCAATTTTCGTTGTTCTAATCACTCAAGGTATGTTCTCACTTATTTTGGATGAATTATTAACGTAAGTTCATGAATTTGGTGTCTTTAATGGATTAGTTTCTTGAAATTGATTACGTCTAGTGAAAACATGCTAATAAGAGAAAAGAGTCAATTCTTGAACTTATTGTATAGAACCCATGACCAAAGGCCTTGTTTGAAAGAATTTGGAAGTGGGTTGAATTCAAGATTGGGGTGAAATTTGGGTGTGTGTGAAGTCTTGAGTAACACACATGCTGTGAGGGGAACGATTGAGTAAAATAATCATTGTTGGTTCGAATTCTTGAGTAGAATCAAATTAACAATGGGTATTGTGTGCTTGAATTGTGATGGGATTGCAAATAAAATGCTTAAAATGACAATGGGAAGTTTGAGTACCGTGTTGTTTGTGAAATATGTGCTTAAAAATAAGTGTGGGTGAGTTTTGGTGATTGTGCCTCAATGACTGAAATTATAATTATCTGATTGCAAGATATTATGTCTGGAACAGAAAGAGCGGGCAAAAAGGTTGCGTCTAGCAACCGTAAGAGGGTGAGGTCCGGAACAACCATCCCTCCAGCACCCGCAGTACCAAGAGGGCAGACCCAACGCTACGGTGGTAAGGAAGTTACCTCTAAAGGCAAAAATTAGTATAAAACACACACCAAAGCTAAATATTTTTCGGATGTGGTGATTGATGATTGCAATTGAAAAGGGGTTTCCCTTAAATCATGCGCCGCTTGCAAGAATTGCATATGGGATTCATCTTTCAGGATCCTATGGAGTGCAATGTGAGTATGGTTCGAGAATTCAACGGCAATTGGAAACTCGATGCTAGGTCTCATTTTGTAACGGTGCGTGGCGTGGAGGTCCTACTCACACCCTCGGCTATAAATCAATTAATGGGCACTGCAGAAGCCCCTTCTGATATTCTGACTAGGTTAAACATTAGTTCTCCTTATCAACAGATTCGACATACTTTGTGTGGAAAACAGTCCACTACTAAGTGGATTAGGCATGGGCACCGCAGATACCATCAATCCTATCCATATGCCCACATGAATCGGGAAGCCCGGGTGTGGCTTAAAATTATCATGAACTATTTTATCTCAGGCTTGCACTTTACTGAGGTGACCAGAGACCGAGTGTGCTTGGTCTATGCTCTGATGAAGAACATGCCATTAATGTGGGGGCGGTTTTAAAGTCTGCAATGCATAAAGCTAGGGTGCACAGAGGAAGAAGGTATGCTTTTAGGGGACCGATCACAAGTTTGTGCAGGCGGGCAGGAGTACCAGAGGAAAGTCTGGATTACATAGAGTCCTTGTTCACCACACCGCTAGATGTCACGAAGACAAAGGGGCCTGAAAATGCTCATGGACCCACCCTTACTACAGTTGAGCGCACAAAAGAGATGATATGATTACGGCTCATATGTATGGGCTTGAAATGTTGCGCCACATAAATGGGTGTCGGCCTTCCACTGAGGAGTACTTGAGTGACATTGAAAGAAGGTACCCTTTCAATGAACATGCGAAAGCAATGCTAGGATTGGTTTCTAAGTTTCTCGAGCCAATATGGGATGATGTCCCCACTGATGTGGACAAGAGAAGAACAATGTCGGACAGTGAATCTGATTCTGACGAGGAGGAGGGTGAACCTTTGGCTATTGAGGGAACCGCAGTTGATGATGGCATGGACGAGTAATCAAGGAAGTACCCGCCCTACTTTTATTCATTTTGTTATATGTTTCGCACTAGGAAAGTGCTACATCTTTAAGTGTGGGGTGGGGTGAAATATTTATGTAAATAAATTTGTTTTGCTATTTTGGTTGTTGATTGTGTTTTGGGTTCCTTGGAAGTTTTTTTTGGTTCTTTGGCCAAGGATAGTCCTGTTGAACCATACAAAAAAAGATTTTGTTTATTTGGGATTGAGTTAGTTGTCATAGTTGAGTTACATTGACCTATGATAGATGGATGACGACCATCTTAAGGGAAATGTCCGTCATTGGGTCTGTAGGGTTGACATCTTGCTAATGCACAACTACATTGAGATTAGATTGAAATCTAAAAATAAAGGAATGACTTTGTGTTGAGACATCTAGGCTCTTTTATGTGACTCTAAAATGACATATGCTTAAATTGAATTCTTGTTATTGTTTGGGAAAGAGTCTGTAGTAATTAGTTCTGATTTGAATATGTATCATGTGTGTAAGGTTTGCTGCATTCCATGCTACTAATTGATGTCTAAAACTTGCTCAATGTGTCTGTAAAACGAAAGAAAGGATAAGGAGTTGAGGAAGTGATATAGGAATTTCTTTGATAGCCATGTTTTGTTTTCCTCTTGTACCCACCATGATATATATCCCTAGTTAACCCCTTCGAGCCTTTGAATTGTTCTTTGGTAGCCTAATATGAAGCTTATTCCCGTTCATTCTATGGCCTTTAAATTTGATCCATAGCTCCTAAGCGCTTTAGGCGGACAATAGTGAATGAAAATAAAGAGCAAGTATGAAGCCCCTGGGTATGATTCACTGAAAAAGTTATGGCTCATTGGAAAGGGAGTGAAAAAAATGAATAAATTGTTAATGCCCTACAACAAAGTGTCGAGGAGCTTAAAGTAAAGGGGAAAATTAAAAAAATGAGGTTGTTAAAAGAAGGTTCAAAAATGAATATTGTCATGTATTAAAGCGCTTGGGAATGTAGTCATTGTTCATAGCCATCTACTCGTCCCCTAGCCTACATTACAACCCTTGAAGACCTAGTTGATCCTGAACTTCCGTATTCTTGTAAGTAGTGGCGCAGTACACCAAGGGCACGCCTATGGTTCATTGTTGGTAGCATGAGAATTCTTTTGGGAGAGTGAGTGGAATTTGATCCTTACACCCACTATTGTTTGAATTTCTATATGTGTGAGTAGTGCAGGGTGTCTCTTGTGGTAAGGGCACATGTTCAATGAGGAACTGGTAGCTTATGTAACTTTGTGAGCAATGATTATGCATGAGTTTACTACGTTTTAGAGTCAATTATTGAGGCTAGAAGGTTTTGCACGAGTCATCCTTGTGAATGCATAGTAATGACATGCTTGTTGTGAAGTTCGTGTGGTTGTTGTGGCCGAAACTTGAATGCCTTTAGTTTGAAGTGTAGTAGAGTCGTCGTATGCATGAAAGTATGGAATTGTTCGAGGACGAACAAAGCTTTTAAGTGTGGAGTGGTGATCTTAGGCGTAATTATGCGCCTAATAACCAATTTATCCCATATATATAGCCAAGTTCGAGAGAAAATTCCTAGTTTGAATTGCAATTTTAGAGTCAATTGATTGTATTTCCTCTAACCAATATGATTAGGTGTTTGTAGGGTGAAAACCAAGGAAAAGGAGCGAAAAAGAAAACCATCCAAGAAAAGGAAAATAGAAGTCGAAGTTTCTAAGGAGAAATGGCCAAGAAGCTGGAAAATGCACTGTATGGGAGCATCTCCGCATCGCGGAGCTGAAAGAGAATTGTTGCAAACGAATTACACAAAACAGTGGAGTGTACGATAGAGGTGTGTCGTGGAGAAGGATTAAACTTCTCAAAATGTGAAGCGAGGGAACAAGTTCGCGTCGCGGACCTGAACTCCGAAATTGGGCCACATGTTTTATTCCACCCTATAAATAGTCCAACTGTGTTATTTTATTAATTATTCAGTTTTTGAAAAACGAGGAGAACACGATTTGGGCGATTTTGCTGACGAACTCTAGGTCTTTTCTTCTACTCTTTCATTTTGGTAAACACTTTAATGATCTTTGAACATTATTTGATGATGATTCATACTATGAGTAGCTAAATTCCCTAATTCTAGGATTGTAGCTACGATTGATGGTGTAATATTGTTTATTTCTAGCATGAGACGGGTTTTCTTAGGATTTATGCTTACATTCTAGTTTTTACTATTTTGATGCCTAACCAATATTAAAATAAACTCTTTGTCCACTTTTGAACTTGGAAGACGAATATAGGGATAGACCAAGGAATGTGAGGAACATGCTCAATCTAGGGTAAAAACTTAGAGTGTTTCGCCTATATATACTTATATGCCTCGTTTGGTTAATATACAAGACGATAGCGTAATGCTCCACGATTGGTTCATACCTATCCCCGCTCAACGATGTAGTTAGGTTGTCAATGGTGGTAGGCGATTAGAGGTCAGGAGACCATGATCATAAATTCAACCTTGTGAATCAATAATGAGGATAACATGTGGATTGTTAGAATACTCTTCATTATGCTTGAAATCAATGCGCTACAACCCTAGACTTCTTCCAAATTGTGAAATTCCTGTTTGCAACTAATTTAATTGTTTAGTAGTTAACAATTGAGATTGTTTTAATATTGATACTATAAACAAATTCCTGAAACTTTCTGTCACATAAGTAAATTTATTTTAGTTACAACAAAGTTAGTGTTTGTCCATTTGAAGTCCTTTGGGTTAGATAATCCAGCTCAAAAGAGTCACTGTATTACTTGAGCGACCACGTACACTTGCGTGTGCATCTGGGAGCAACACTTACTCAAGAAGAGTCAAGGCTTAAGAAACAAAGAGGTCATTGCATTAACCTCATGGGTCAATGAGCTGGTAAAGGACTCAAATTTAAGGCCAACAAGTTTTGAAAGAAGAAAGCACATGCTAAAGTTCCACAAGATGCTCATAAGGAACTCAAGGCAAATGTGTGTCGTTTTGTAGAAAGGAAGGAAACTATAAAATTGAGCCCATCATTTGCATTGAGAGTGGGATCTTGGGTCTCCCCAGACTCCACATTACCTTTAAGGTTGGCCAATTAGTCATGCTCAAGTTGCTTGGCCTTGATTTTATCTATGAAGGTGGGCTGAACATCAATATTGGCTAACATTGCACCCTTCTCAGAGATTTCCAACCGCATGAACTTACCTCGAAACAAGCCTCCTAAAAACTCTAAATAATCTGAATTTTCCCCTAGCGAAGTGATTCAGCTTGTTGTTGGTCTAAAACAACAATATAAGCAATAATCAATCATTGATGTCCTATTAATTTACTTGGATTATTAACAAATCCTAACCCTAAGCCAAAATATGATCTATCTTACCCATATTAGGGGTTTTTTCCACCATGGAATCATGTCCAAACCCTTCTCTCAATAGTAATAACCTAGATTCTAAGGCTTAAGAATCAATGCATAAGGTTGGGGAGTTGACTTCTTACCTTTATCGATGAATTCCATAGGAAAACAGGTGCAAACTACCCAAAATATCGCCCTTCCCAAGTCAAAGAACTCAAAGTGCAGAAAATAGGGGTTTTGGGGTTATTTTTGCACTAAGACCCATTATAGTAGTGCCGCTATAGCATAAGCTAACCCACTATAGTAGTTTGCACACTCTGCTATAGCGGTATGACTCGTGCTATAGCGACCTCGATGAAACTTTAGAAACTCAAACTCCAGAAAAAGCCATTTTTACAACATAAACTCTTTCCTTATCATTCTGACACATACCCTTCACGCAAAGATCAATTTCGGGAGTTATAATACTTATCTGAATTGTATTCCGAAAGGCCTTAGTGACTTGGCTACAAGAATATATCAACCAAACCTCAATATCACACCCCACTCATTCTCGGATGGACCTAGACCTCACCTAGCCCAGATTCCGTCAGAGGCTGGCCTGGTCGATTTTTTTTAAGTCACTATCCGAAAAGTTTTTTGGCCCAAATTCTTTCGCTATCAGCTTACTCATAACGACCGGGTCAAGTCATTACAATAGACACACTTTAAGGCTTGAGAAATCCAAAGTGAAATGTGTTAGTATGTTGAGAAATTGCAAATTCTGCTTGAATCAATGCTATCCATGGCAATTTCAGGTGTTAAGCAAATCCTCTGACCCAATTGCATACCATTGACCCATACTGTCACATCCCTAGGTTCTCGTTATTGCCATTTAAATTTCCATGTATTGCAAACAAATAATGAACTATACACGAAAATTAGATAGAAGTCACATTTATTCCCATGAAATCCGACTCCAACTCTTAAGTTAGGCTAAAAATATTACATCCGATCCCTACACATCAATTTTCGAAGTGTCGTTGAGTGTTATCATGAAGTATGTAGCAACAGTAAATGAGAAAACCCCATCGAGATCTGATGATGGTGTGGAGTTTTATTTATATTGGTAGGTAAATACATGTCTATAATTACCTTTTCTATATTATGATATCTATGTTGCTCGAAGTTTTAAAAGATATCATCATGTGTTGTATCCCTTAAAATCTATGCATTTTTTAGATCCGTCACATGACCGCGACATCATTTTTATAAGATGCGAGCAATATATTCTATGATACAAGTTCTACGTGTGGAGTTACTCCTTTATTAGGTTATCTACAGCGCCCCATGAAGAAATCTATAAATACAATGATAATAGAAAATATATTTAACTGTGAAGCCAACTGGTAAATTTGAAAACTCAACAAGAAGTTATTGTTCATAAGCAAAAAATATATATAATTTAGTTGTGTTTAATCAATTAAAAGTTATTTTACGGTGTGGGCGAAATTGATAATTTGTCTTTAACTGATTTTATGGAAAAGTGTTGTACCGTAGATACTAGGGTTCTTGTTATTGTTAAATAAAATAAATTAAAAGAGGAGCTTTGATCATTTTTCTTTTTTAATTGTTATCATTATATTTCAATTTCTTTTAATCTGAAAATGTTATTTTTGTTGATTTTGATTTTCGTTCTACTAATAAATTTTCTATCATTTTTTGATGATTCTTTGGTACTGATTTAAAATTCAGTTTTTGTTCTTAAATTTTGGTGATACAAATTGAGGTAGAGTATAATATAATAAATGGATTTTTCTACTAAATAAGAAAATATAAAAAAAATAAAAATAGAAGAGTAGCATCTCATTGAATGTGCAATAGAAATGAAACAAAATTGCTATTAGAAAATATATTTTAGCTAATTGATAAAAAAAAATGTATTATTCCTCATTCAATAGATACTCCCTCTGTCCCAATTTATATGACCCACTTTCCTTTTTAGTCAGTCCCAAAAAGAATGACACATTTCTATATAAAGTAACAATCTAACTATAAAATATTTATTTTACCCTTAATGAAATGATTTACAGTCCCGTAAATTTCTATAATTCATTTTGGACCACAAGTTTTAAAAGTCTTCCTTTCCTTTTTAAACTCTGTGCCGAGTCAAAGTACCTCATATAAAATGGGACGGAGGGAGTATTAAATTAACTATGCTTTATTTTCTTTTATCTTTTGAAAACAATCTTTATAGTGACACAATAAAATTCTCTGCGTCTATATATGTTTAAAACGCATGTACACACTGCAGTATTATTTTACATGTAACTAATATATAGTGAGATGAGATATATGCCTTAGGCATTGAAAGATAAATAAATATTTAAAAGGAAGTATAGATTTGCATCTGACTCAAAATGTGCTCAAAGTTATCGGTAGATTTGTCGATGGGATGTGAATGCATGCCTTCATAAGTAGTTACTACTACTTGTTCATCCTTGGATAATCTTTGTACTTGTTTCTTCACGTTACATCCTTGATGTGTGCATCGATAATAGCTCCTGTTGAGTACCACAACAACCAAATATGTATTAGATTTCTTCTTCGTTTTTGTATAATTAATTTCACCTAATATTTTCCCATGTCTAAACCACTAGCCCTACCCAAATAATAGTAGCCATTTGAAATAGGAAAATATATCACTCATTTTTTTCGTTTTTGTAAGGACTATAGCCAGATTAATTTTATTGATTAGAGAGTACTCCTGCAGATCATAGTTGTAGACTTGTAGTATGTGGTGATAAATATAGATTCCAATTTACTAGTCCATTTCCTACAACTTTTGATCATTTCAATTTCATGTTTTCACTTCAAAAGTTCTAGTATATATCCATACCTTTTTTTTTATAGATAATAAATCAAAATCCTGATGAAACTCCCACTATTTTCCTATTGAAATTCACCACGGAACAATGTTCACTGACAGTCTTCCATAGTTATTTTAATTGAATTGGTGAGAAAAGAAAAACATAGTACCCTCTCTGTTCTAATTTATGTGACACGTTTTGGATTTAGAAATTTAAACAAGTTTATCTTTGACCATAAATTTTTCATATATCGTTTAAATATTTTGAATTATCAATTATTGTGACCTATAATTCTTTTTACGTACTTTACAAATATATCAATTTCATTTTAAAAAATTTAAAGATTTCATGAGCAAATTCTCGGTCAAACTTAAATTGTTTGGCTCTCAAAAAAATGAAATGTGTCACATAAATTGGGACGGGGGAAAAGTGTTTTCACACAGGAAAATTAGAAAGCTTAATTCCTAGTATTTCAATAAGAATTGTTTCCCATCATCAGTTTTCCCAGCGAGCTGGTTCGATGGAACAGAGATGGAAAACTTTTGTAACACAAATTTTATATAATTCGAAGTGGAAAAAACATTTGTTTCTAACCGTGTCATCGATTTTTAGGGATCCTTACCTCTCTTATTTGTCATCAAAGGGCTAAATATAAGTTTCTTTGCACTTTGATTTTGTTTTACAACATTTATTATCTAGCATAAACCAAGTAATAATCTAAAGTATAGAACGAAGTAGATCTAAGGCAAGTTCTATTGCTTTTGGGTCAAACTATACATACGAATGAAAATATATGCATATAATGAGATCTTACTTATTTTTAACTATAAAAATTCAAAATTTTGATTCACCCTTTGCATGTGAACTCTAATATATTAGAGTAGTTGGACAATTATTGCTCGAATCATCCGTCAAACGTAGCATAGATCACTTTTGAGGCTAGATTAACATAGTTCTTAAGATCCCTTTGAAAATGATCAATGACTTTTTTTAAAAAAGAAAATAGTCCCAAACATTAACTGGAAATGTATCTTGACTTGGATTAGATCGTAGAAGAAAAGTATTGAAAACATCCATAAATTCGGCGTAAATTATTAGTTTCATCCCTAAATTATTTATAGCCTTAAAAACACCCCTAAACTCGGCACAAATTATTAGTTTCATCCCTAAATTAGTAACAGTCTTAAAAACACCTTTTTGCTTGACTAACTGAATTAATTAAATACACCCTCGATATATCTTGCAACATGAATGAAATACACCCCTAAATTCTTATCAAATTTAAAGGTATTTTCAACCTTTCTATCGGCTATTTATTAAGGGTCCATGTTCCTACAAGAGTTTGAGATCACTTTTCATGTCATGTGGCAGTCGGGGTGTATCTAAGTTTAGTTAGTCAAGTAGAAGAGTATCAATAGTTGAGAAATGAAACTAATAATTTACGTCAAATTGTGTATTTTCAATACTTCTCTCTTCTTTATTTGGCCTAAAAATAGTAAAGTTACTTGGGAATTTAATTAAAGTGTATAGAGGTAGATGGATGGAATTGAGATAATAACTAACCTTGGGAATTTGTTGTTTTTGACAGCCTTTTGTCCATATTTCCTCCATCTATAACCATCATCAAGAATATCAACTTGGCTCCTTGTTTGGAAAGCATATCTTGGTTTCTTAATTTTCTTCTTACACGATTTGATCACCTCATCCTTCTTAGTAATAATATCTCTTGGAGTTTCCATGCTTGCCATTAGTCCCAAGAACCCGGCCTTATTCTTCCCTTGGAATAATAATTCCTCTTTTGCATCGTCACTGATACTACTCTTGCTATTCATTAATGAAATATATTCATCATGATGAGATGACGACGATGATGCTGATGGAAATATTGTTGCATAATTCTCCATTTTTGAGAGTAAATTATATGAGAGCTATTTCTGAGAATGTAAAAGTGGAGACGTGTTGAGAAAAAATAGCAATGGAAAAATGTGGTTTTGAATGGTGAATTTATCATTAAGAGTTGGACTAGTGTGGCGGCTACCCTGTTCAATATTATTCTATTTTTAATAAAGTCGTAAACGACACGTAAAACTTAAATCATCATAATTATATAATACTAGTAGAAGAATTTAAGTTAACTTCTCTAAATATATTATATTATAATTATATATACGAAATCAAATCTGTTAAGAACAGTTATTTGTTATTGCATGTTAATTTAACCTCATGTGCAAGAAAATATACTAAACTAATAATAAGGCATGAAGTTAATTTTTCCTGCCAAGTTAAAATTCACGCTGATAATTTATTTTATACTGATTAATGGAGGTGTTCACGGGCGGTTTGAATTGGTAATCATAATCAAATCAATTTAATTAATTTTAAAATTATTAAAATCAAACCAAATATTAATATAATATATATTTTTAGTTGATTGTTATTGAGTTTGGTTCGATTGTTCGACTATTAATTATGTAAAAAAAAAATTATAAAAACAAGGTGAGTAAATAGAAAAATATATTTAGTTCCAAAAGAGACACCTATCAATATTATCTGTCATAATATATTTTATCTTTGAAGTTGAGTTTTTACTGCGAATGAAGAAAATGAAATCAAAATTGGAAGAGCCAGCAACTGAATTATTCTCCCAAGTTGATTCCACTGAACTCCATTAAATTATAAATAAATTTTAATGATAATATATACAAGATATATAAAATTGTTCATAAAAATAATATATTATCTATATAACTATAATAAAAATTATGTATATATTTGTTGGTTAAATTAGATTATTTTTCAATTCTTTTTAAAGAAAATCGAATCAAATCAAATATTATCGATTATTATAAATGTAAAACAAAAAAACAAAATCCAAATTTAACTTATATAATCAATTTGGATCAATTTTTATTCAAATCATATACACGCCTACTGATTATGAATGCAAGTTAAAATTCGTGGCTATAGAGGGCCCTAGTCCACCACTAGTATTCCCACAACGTTCCTTCAAAAAAATCATCTTCAAGTGTCGATCATAGATTTACTTTATTACATCTAAATATATTATTTGTAGTAAAAAATTTAATAATGTGACTAATAGAACTAGAACCGTAGAACACATGACTCCAAGGAATTTGCACAACACCTTAATTACTATACTAAATTTTTAATTTATTAAGAGGTATATATATATATAGTGCATGGGGTAATAGGTCCTGCTCAAAAGTTGAGATTGTTACAGCAATTTAAATCATAGTTCAAACATATTTCAAGCATTTCTTTTTTTTGTTTATCATCAAAACGGGTAAATAACATGATAAAATCGTAATCATGCGTGTTCCACTTGGTCATTAGACGATGAATTTGGCTCTTATCTTTTAAGATAAGATATGATTAGAAATATTATTGTATAAGGAAAAAAAATAACAAAATGAATTAGGTACTCTTAATTTTTAAATTTAGTTTAAGGACAGAGAGGCTTATAAATACATCTATTAAGTACTAGTAGCGAATTATAAATTGCTGAATATGGTTTGCAAGCAATGGGAAAAAGGTGTGAAATATATCCAAACTTTGACCAAAATTGTTGTAACAATACCGAATTTTGGAAAGGATATTTTACCCCCTGCACTATTTAATAGTGTATTTTAAAGGTATATATGTGTCCACGTGGACATTATAAATATTGCATCATTATAAATAATAATATGTCCATGTGGGTACATATATACCTTTAAAATACACTATTAAATAGTGCAGGGGTAAAAGGTCCTCCCTAAAGTTTGGTATCGTAACAACAATTGCGGCCAAAGTTGGAGTATTTTTCAGACCTTTTTCCCTAATTTCTCTATTCTATATTAGTTGATCATTTTTTATTTTACATGATATTTAAGTAATTATCAATAAAAAGATAATTTGAGTAATTTATTACTTAGTTTATTTTTAATGAATAATTAATATGATACAGCTATTTTTATTATAATGATGAATTAATATAAACAAACCAAGTATATTAATTATTCACGTGTATGATAGGAAAAAATAAAGATTTAGGACATCTCTTTAGGAGCGGACGGCTATATTCCTTTTCTTTTTCCGGTCAAACCACGTGCTATCGAGCTTTTAAAAACTACTTTAAATTTTAGACTAAAGTTTTATACTCGTTATGTCCCTAATTACTTGTCCACTTTTAAATTGACACACCTATTAAGAAATTAATTATTGACATAGTGAGTCTACCATTTTACCCCTATTAATAATTATGAATTGGATGAATTAAAAATTTTACATTTTCAAAAAGTTCTACCTTTTTCAAAGTAATTAATTAAGGATATAATAGGTAAAAAAAATTGTCCTTATTTAATTTGTCAAAATTGACAAGTAATTAGAAATAACTATAAAAAGAAAAATGAACAAGTAATTAAGGACAGAGGGAGTAAAGTTTAGCCAACCAAAAAAGGAAAATAGAAGAGTGATAGTAAAGAAATTTCAACAAATCTTGTAGAACTTTCTGAGTGCAAGTGAATAGAAATTGGGAATTTTTTAAGTATTAAAATTTTACGATAGAGATGGCTATACACGAATTATTAAAAAAAAAAAAAAATTATTTTTTATTTTATATTATTTGATTCATGTTGATTTATTATATTTTTAGAAAAACTTAAGTAGATGTGTATTTTACTGAACTAACTTAATAAATGATGCTTTAAAACTCTAAATTTAACTTTTATTATTTTATGTAGTTATGTAATACTAAAAATAAAAAAAATAGAATAAAATTTAAATTGAACAAGTGTTACTATTATACTATATAAGAAATGTCAATAAGTTGCTCTCTCTCAACGTGTCTGCTTATTGACGGAGGGTAGTTTTATAATTTTATTTATCAATTTATTTTACAGAGCTGCTTCATAAAATACTGTCTATTTTATCTTCTATTTATTATACATTTAGTAAATAATTTGTGGATTAAATAATTAATTTTGAGGGTAAAATATTTAAAAAAATCTCTTTGATATGTTAAAAACATAATTTTTTTAGAATAATAAACAAATAAAAATGAATGAAAGAAATATTCAGTGCTATTTCACAACTTTCTACTATTTTTTTCAATGGTGCAATTTGTAACCCAGAGATGCTAAGGACAAAAGAAATTGTTGTACTTTTTGTTGACATGAAAAAAAAAAAAACAAAAAGTTGCTTATCACTTTTAAATTATCCGTATTGTTTTAAAATTACGATTCACATCTTTTCAGGATAAATTTTATTTTATTTGAAAATTAATTTTTCGTTGTGAAAATTCAAAATTTAATTTGAAGTTTTGTTTCAAATTTGGAAAATAGCTTAAGCATGTTTTTGAATTTGCTTTTAAAATAGTAGTATATTTAAATATAAAGATTATTTCACATATTATAAAAAAATTATAATATGACCAATTTATATTATGAAAATTTTACACAAATCTCATAATGTTAAGACTAATTACATCTTATTACTATTTTTTTTAAATTACAAAAATCTCATATGGAACCGGATACATCTCAAAACGTCCTGATACATCGTGTTTCAATTTTGGATACATGTTTCAACGTCCCGATACATCGTTTCTCGATTTGAGATACATCACTCAACGTCTAGATACATCGCGTACATCCGATACATCGTGATTCTATTTTGGATACATGTCTCAACGTCTTGATACATCGTGTCTCGATTTGAGATACATCACTCAACGTCTAGACATATTGCGTACGTCCTGATACATTGCGTAAAGTTATGTATCCTATCAATACATTGTGTAAGTGATGTATTCGAAAAAAATAAAAAAGAAGAGATTTTTGAAAAATTTAAATAATATTTTTTTAAAAAAAATATGATAAAATAAATTATACATATAAATAATTTTGCCAAAAATTAATGTTATTAAACTCGTAACACAACGTATACTATATTAATTAATATTCAACTAACAATTTTTAGTACATACTCTCTATGTCTAGTAATATTTGTCTACTACTAACTTTGCACACTTTTTAAGAAATTATAAATAGATAAATAATTTTACTATATTACCCTTTAAATATAATAAGTACAATGTCTTGAAAAATGTAATAAAAATGAATGTAATTAATTATAAAAGTAAATTAAAAATTAAGTATAAAATTATTTATTAATTTATAAAATAAATAAATATTATTAAATATCTCAAAATAATATAACAGACAACTATTGAACGGAAAAGTAATAAGAAAGGATGGGACTACATGAGAGATTCATTTAATCTAAACAATGTTGGATTGTCATTTAGTTTTGACCTTTTGTATTGTTCCAAAGGTCATCAAAATTGGAAAATGTGTGGCGGCGCTCTTCTTTTCGCCAGTCAAGATTGCCACGTTTGCCTAAATGAACTTGCGACTTTTATTCAAGGGAAAATAGTCGATCATAATTACTTTCTCCATACTATATAAAGTGAATTTTAAAGATTTTTTATCATTTATAATAATTATTTAATTAAATTGTTCAAAATTTAAGATAGATATTTAGATTTTTTTTTTATGAAGTTTTATATTTTCTACTCTTTGTTCTTATGTACTTGTTAAATATTTTTAAATTTTTGATAAATTAAGAAAGAATAATTTTTTTTCTATTATACCCTCAATTTATTAACATTGAGTTTTAATGTTTTTGAAAAATATAGTTTGTAAATATGTTAATCTATCAATAAATAGGGGCAAAATGGTAAACTCACTATACCAATCATTATTTTCTTAATAGGTAATCAAGTTAAATTTAACAAGTAAAAAGTGATGAAGGGCGTATGAAATATATTACACTATTTATAAAGTTATATTTATACACAAAGAGCAAAAATAAAAATTCTAATTTAAATTATATCCTTAAATAATATTTTTAATAAAGGTGCATTACATCACAAATTCAATTAATAAAAGGAGTAATTCATATTTATCAAACGTTGTCTTAAACTCTAGTTTCCAATTCATTGACGAAGAGAAGGAAAAACCACAAAGTATCATAGTGTAGCTGCATATATATTATTTATGAATTAAATTATGTAATATTTTTTGGATTTCTAGAATTAAATTTTATAATTTTGATGCAAAATCTTTAAGTATTTTGAAGTAAAATTTGAATACTTTTAAACTACATGTAAAGTATTAAAAGTCATAATAATTGACAATTCAATTTTTTTTTAAAAAGATATGAAAAAACGCTCAAAATCCTAACCATTTTACATAATTTGAGAGGGAGAGAATATCACTTACGAGGACAATTGTTTAGTCATTCATTAAAATCGGACAAAACTCTTCTATCCGTTTACTTTTACTTGACATGTTTAGACTTGACAGATCTATTAAAAATTATAATAGCTGACATAACTATTTTACCACACTTTCTCTATTGGCTATTAATTGTTATTTTGTATTAAATCTTGGAATACCATTTAGGAATAAATGCTTAATGCTCAGGATAAGACATGAAAAAAAGATATTTCTCCTTTCTTTGATAAATTAAAATGACAATTAAAAGTATAAAAAAATATTTTTAAAATAATAGACAAGTAAAAGTGAACCGACAAATCACATACATCCCCCTCTCCCCTATTCGAAAAAGGAAAAATAATATAATAAATAAAAAAAAGGTAACACGTTTTCTAACTTTTTCGTTACTTCTAAATTTCTTATTCCATTTTGGTTGAATGAATGCATATAGTCCACAATTTTGGACTAACAATAGTTAGAAGTTGCAACTTTTCCACGTACATTGAATTCATTACTGGTAATTTTTCTAGTGCACATGAGCTCTTTATTTTGAATAAAAAGCATATTTTACTCCATTAGGGTTGGTGGCAGACTGGAAATTTGACTGACTTATTAAAATCCATCCTTCTAGACATTTTCTTTTTTATTATTTGATGATTTGATGATGGTGTTTTATTAATTCAAATTTTCTAGAAATGGTAACTAGTGTACAAAAAAGAATTAGATGAGGTGACTTCAATATGAAGATTGCTCTCACCAAGCCAACAATCAAAATAACCAGGACAAGGACCAAGAAGTGATCAAACAGTCAACCCAAAAAATATATTTTGAAAATATTACTGCAAGCATTAAGGTTTTATTGGATTTAAACATAAATTAATTTGGATTATATTAAATTCAAGAAAATAGTTCAAGTTATGTGACAATTCAAATCAAATTAAATGAGCCACTAAAATCATGATACGTGTCAAAGTTATGTGGCTATCCAAGCGATCAAATGAAATGAACCACTAAAATCATGTCACTTGTCAAAGTTATGTGGCAATCCAAGTCAAATTAAATAAGCCACTAAAATCATGCCACGTGTTAAAGATATGTGGTAATTCAAGTCAAATTAAATGAGTCTCTAGAATGATGCCACATGTATATATGACATGTTTCGACCAATCAAATCAAAGCTTTTCTCAGAGGAATGTGTTTGCTCAGTTCAAATCGACCAATCAAATCACACAAGTACCTCATTCCCTACAACTATAAATACGGGTCATCATTCTTAGAGAGAGGGGTTTTAAAAGAACAAGAAGCAAGAAGAGAGCTCATGGATCAAAGACTGAAAATTATATACAAGCTGCAAGTTCAAGCAATCAAGTTTAAAGTTCAAGATCAAGAACAAAGGCGAATAACAAGACGTTCAAGATCAAGTTACTTGTTTACATTCATTATTCGTCATAACTATACAAGTGTTCATGACGAATAATTCAAATCCAAGTTTGAGGACAAAAAATCAAGATCAAGCTATTTAAGCCCTTGAATCTAAATCAAATTCAAGTCCAACATATTTCACATTACTTGAAGAATCAGGGGATTATCATAGAGATTGTAACACACACTAAATTTTGAAATTAAATACTACACTTTGTTATTCCGATTTTCCTGCCTTGCTTATTTATTTTTTTCAGCTGGAAAATTTGTTGTTTACAAATTTTGGCATGCATAGTGGGACAATCTCTACCTCTCATCTCTTTACATTGATCATCAAATTTCAAGAACACTAAAATGGCATCTATGAAATTCGACGATAAGTCTATTGTTGCTAAGACTGTCGATTTCAAGTTTTCCTCTGCGATGGAGAACATACTGGATGCTACTATGGAAAGTTTGGGACCCATCACTAGGAACAAAGCAAACTTGCTAGGACAACAAGCACTTCAAGTTCCATTCGCATCAGTTCCTATTTTGGATGTTTCATCCTCAAAGGGGGTAGGATTCTTTCCTAATGAATTACAAGAAGGAGAGATTATAGTTGAGATTGCTGAAAAGACGTCGCCCCAACTCAGTCTGTTTAGTACCAAAGATCACAGTATTTGTCACGACCTAAAGTACACCCTAGACGTGACATGACTTATAAGACCCCGAGAGGCCCTATACAAGACACTTGACATACATACAATACAACATAATAGAAAATATGTGAAGTAAAGGTAGAAAGTCTCATATCAATAAAAAAAAATTGACATAAAAGCGGAAGTCTAATATAGTCTTGACAAACTATTCTAACATCTCAAAAGAAGTGGTCGGAACGTAGCCCGTACACCATGTACGATGTTTGAAAACTCAAAGAATAAAAAATAAGTAAATATGTCATGACCCTTGAAACATAAGGACTCACCAACTCTTGAACTACGAATGGTCAAGCAACTAGCCATGAGCGGGAGGAGAAAGAATGTGTGACCCTACATTAGTTAAAAAATGTAGGCACAGGTATGAATTAGTACATGAAATGTACTAAGTATAAGGTATATGAAATAAAACATGAAACATGATAATAAAGTGATATAACCGAAAACATGATATGCATGACCAAGCTAAACATAGTAAAAACCTTTAAAGAAGAATCATGAATCATGAACATGGTCAATGCATCTTAAAATCATATTGAAAGCTTCATAAAACCTTTCAAAGTAACTTAATTCATTTTGTGGATATTTACTATTAATCGACATAGACCACATCAGTTATAACGTGACCAACGTCTTGCTCCCACACCGAAAATAGATGTCTTACTTTCCAAGGCAAGAAATGAATCTCGAGGGTCTACTCGATGTTTTAAGAGTTGGTTGCTTTTCTAATGCCTGAAATCTGTAGTGCTTCGCGTTCGCAAAGGGATAATCGCTTTTGCAATCTTCATAAAAAACAAAGAGACAAGTGGCCTGACCAACACGGCTGCAAAGTGTTAGCCGCTTTCGCGAAGGGTCTGATCACGAAAGTGAAGGGGCAGGTGGCCTGACCATTGTGATCACGAAGGGTTAGCCACTTTAGCAACCTTCGAGAAAGTGAAGGTCTAATCGCGAAAGCGAGGCCCCAAATTTTGCAGGGTTCTCTTAAGAGAATCCATGGTCGCAAAACCTATATCATAGTGGGGTTTATCCCTGCTATTACGAGGTTCTTACCCCATTTTGAGCTTTGTAAAATCCTTGGAGGCGATTTTGAAGAGATTTCTTATGTTAAATCAGTTGGGTAAGACTTTGTGACCCTAAAACTTCATTTCCCTTTTATCATTTATGGGTTCTAACATCAAAACTGACACGCCCCAAAATAAGGGGCGTAACTGGCACTAGATACCCTATTAGATCAAGTTACCCACTAAAACATACTAGCTAACCAAACTGTGAGACAAAAAGACTAGGTAGCACAACCTCTAAAAGTGAAGCTTGGACCTTGAAGGTCATGACTTAAATGAGAATAAACCATACAAACAATGGTAGACAAGCCAAAAAAAATAAAGATGTACTACCTAGCTGACGAGGCCACAACTGAAAACATACCTACTTACACACACATATATATACATACCAAGTCTATGTGTTGGAGATTGAAACATACAAAAGAAAACCCAGAATATTGTGTCCACAATAGCCTCTATGAGTGACATAAGCACTATCGGGACAAGGCCCCGACTATACCCAAACTGTACAATAAAAGTAAACATCCTCTGATAGCCCTAAAATAAGATGGAGCTTACCAATTCACAGTTGAACCTAACTCCTATCGGGTGGGTCGATCAGAATCCCTGCTTGAACCTGCTCGCATGAAACAAAAAACAGTGTCCCCATGCAATGGGACATCAGTACGAATAAAAATGTACTGGTATGTAAAACGGAAAGTAGAATCATAAATAGTTACTGAAAAAGGGTAATAGAGATACCACCTGAAACTGAAACTTAAGTAATCTCTCTGGCTGACATTTGGCCTCCTACTATTTAAATATGCATGGTATGCTCGTATAATCGTATGTCATGAATACATATATATAGATGCAAATACATGACATACCCAATCAAATGCTAGCAATGGTGGTGCTTTCTAGTAGCTAACCGGTATCATATATGCCAACCTGTGGCTATCGGTGTCTCATACGTATAAATATAGGCAATAGGCGTCATACCTTCCGATTATAGCTCGGAAGTAGAATGCATAGCATGTCATGTCATGTATTTATAACACCTATATCTTACTGTTGTCATGTTTCCAATCTTGGCCCGTTTGTACTTTTGTTCTCATAACCCCATAATCACTTTCGTATAACATGTAACCATCTCATGGAACCTCATATGTTCTTTCAAATAAGCTTGAAAAGTTAACTCGAATTTTAGAAAGATAACCTAACCTTGTAGATATTCATAACAATTCTAAGGTGATTTACTTAGTTCCTAACTTGGTTCCTAGATAATTTATTAAAAAAATATTTCAAAAACCAAGTGTTCTAACAGTTTAAACATTTAAGTTATATTTGAGAGTTTTGAAGATCGTGAGTTACTTTAAAGATTTTTTATAATAACTTTAGTGGGGAAAGAGGGCTGGTTACAAGAAATAAGGGTCTCCCGAGATATTTTAAGTCACATCACCCAAAGAAGAATAAGAACTTATACGTGCGGACATATAATCAAGGAAACCGATAAAATGACATGTATATGTCGAATACTCTATTTATTTGAACGAGTGAAATATCAAAATAATAGAATCATGAAAATAATTCAGCTGAGATCCCAATGCTTTCACTGAAGGTCTTTCTAGAAAGAGAATAATAAAATATCGCATTGGGCGTTTTAGGAATTTCCCAGGAGTGGTGCTAAAATGAGGGACGGAGCTTAGCCTTAACATACATTTCCAATGAACGCTCGAATGGCCGTAGTTTCTTCACAAAAGTTGTTCCTTATGTCCTAAACTTCGCAAACACTATATACACACAGCTGGTACGCACCTATAAACAATTCCTAATTCAGCTTAAATCGGCAGATATGCCATATAGCCTCAACTTGACGAAACATCCGTAGAACTTCAGAGAAACAATCATAAAAGAGTCTCGAGATGATTACCTGAGTTAACCAAGTGTAAACCTTGAAGAAACACCAATAACTACCAATTTATATCTTTAAAAACTAGCTCTAAACTCAACTAATAGAAGGGGAAAATGATTGCTTCATGTAGAGATCACGTTTCTAGGCACGGGGGAAACCTATAATGGTAGAAATCGTCAAAAACTAACCTTCATCATGAAAGAACTCCATTAGAACCCTCTCTTAAGCTTTCTTTCTGGTTAGGGAGTGAAAAGAAATGTTTTCATAGCTTAAAACGTTGAGTAAGACGACATACCACATATTTTACCCGACCCGAATTCTGCCCTGGTAGTCTGCGGTAAAACTCTCATAACTTTTCACTTCGATGTCGGTTAGATACAGGGTTTTGTGCGTTGCAAACTAGACTCGTAGGCTTTCGATTTGATAGGTCATGATCCTTCTAACTCTTTATATATTGGGAGAAAACATCTGAGACATTTGACCCAAAGTTAAGAAAATATTATTAGAGAAACTTCAATAATTTTTGCCGACCTTAGTTTCACTAATTTTATTGACTTCAAAACTTAACATACAAACCTTGTGCTATCATAATACCTCATAACACACTATTCTTAGCATTTTAGACATTCATAGTCTTACCCCAAGGTATGAGATAATTTCAACCTTTCAAACAGGCAAAGTTCTACCCGAGCCATTTCTTTAATCTAGAACTTTGTCTAAGGGGTCCCTTTGACCTAAAACTTTAGTTTAGTTCCTTGATATTGCCACCCATTTGCAATCTTAATCTCCAATGTACGATACCAAGTCATATACACCTCATATAACCATGCCAAACTACACCACCCATATTATGCAAGAATATAGAAAAAGTACGAGATCTTAAATTCTCCCTCCCCCCCCCCCCCTCTTATGAACATTCACCCACAAATGGATATAAACAATTCCTTGGTTGAGTTTCTTTTCCCATAGGACTTTATTTGCGAGTCTATGTTTGTTACAGTCGCAAACTAAAGTCAAAATCTGAAAATATTAACTACTAAGCTTTGTATAGCTATCTCATAAGAAGACATATAAATTGCACTTTCGAGCTTCTGAAAATTTAATCAAGTCATTGTGAATAAATAATTGCCAATTATCGAAATGTGACTCACCTTAAGTCGTAAACAGTTGGGGGGCACTCCTTCTTCATTTCCTCTTCCGCTTCCCAAGTCATTTCCTCAACGTTGTTATTTCTCCATAACACTTTCAAAGAAGCTACATCTTTAGTTCGAAGCTTTCTTACTTGACGATCTAAAATCACTATTGGTACCTCTGCATAAGATAAATCTTTAGCGATACAAATATTTTCAATGGGAATAATACGTGAAGGATCTCCAATGCATTTCTGCAACATAGATACATGAAATATAAGATGGACTGCTTCCAATTTTGAAGGCAAATCAAGCTTGTATGCCACCATACCAATCTTCTGAATAATTTTATACGGTCCAACATACCTAGGATTGAGCTTCCCTTTCTTTCTGAATCGCATGACGCCCTTCATAGGCGATACTTTCAGGAAAGCTCAATCTTCTACATCAAACTCTAAGTTCCATCGTCAAACATAGACATAAGACTTCTGTCGACACTGTGTTGTATGAAGCTGATCTCTAATAAGCTTAACCTTTTCAATCTCTTGTTGGAATAGGTTGGGACCTAGCAAATCTGCTTCCCCGAGCTCAAATCAACCGATCGGGGACCTACACTTTCGCCCATATAGTGCTTCGTAAGGGGCCATCTGAATACTAGCTTGAAAGCTATTATTATAAGCGAACTCGATAAGAGGTAGATGTTGATCCCAACTTCCTTTAAAATCCATCACACAAGCACGTAACATATCCTCAACCGCCTGAGTAGTACGTTCTACCTATCCATCAGTTTGTGGATGAAAAGTGGTGCTAAGATTTACCTGAGTGCCTAGACCCTTCTAAAACGATCTCCAAAACTGTGCTGTAAATTGAGCTCTTCGATCTAAGATAATAGATAATAGAACTCCGTTAAGGCAAACAATCTCCTGAATGTAAAGCTTGGCATAATCTTCAGCTGAATATGTCGTTCTAACTGGCAAGAAATGAGAAGATTTTGTCACCCTATCGATAATTACCCAAATGGAATCATACCTTCGTGGAGTGCGAGGTAAACCAGTGATGAAGTCCATATTTATCATATCCCATTTCCATAACGGAAGCTCAATATAATGGGTTAGGCCTCTGATGCTCTGCTTTAACTTGTTGACAATTGGGACATTCAACTACCATCTCCATAATATCTTTTTTCATGCTATTCCACCAATAGATATATCGAAGGTCCTGATACACCTTCGTCGCTCCAGGGTGAGCTGCA
Source organism: Solanum verrucosum (assembly GCF_900185275.1). Classification (NCBI taxonomy): domain Eukaryota; kingdom Viridiplantae; phylum Streptophyta; class Magnoliopsida; order Solanales; family Solanaceae; genus Solanum; species Solanum verrucosum. The sequence continues at coordinate 1,749,782 of NW_026020183.1, forward strand.
TATCTAGAATAATGGGCCTTTATAAGAATCTTTGTAAGGAGCTCTCCAACTGCTGGTACACATAAGTGACCTTGGTATCTAAGGACTCCATCTCCAATTAGCTCAAATAAAGGTTGTTGCTACTGTGTAATCTTTTCCCTCAATTTCCTAAGCTCAGGATCTTCATTTTTTCCGCCTTTTCACTTCAGTCACAAAGGAAAATTCTGCCATATTCTTAACGACAACACCTCGGCCTCTTGCATCTACCAAACGTACTTTCAAATTAATTAGTTGGCATAGCTCTTTTGTAATTCCAGCCTTATCAACTTCAACATGACTTAGACTACCCGTGGACTTCCGGCTGAGTGCATCAGCAATAACATTAGCTTTGTCGGGATGATATAAAATGTCAACATTAATAATTCTAGCCATCTATTTTGTCGTAGGTTCAACTCACTCTGCTTAAGTAAATACAGAAGGCTCTGATGATCAATGAAAATATCTGTATGAACCCCGTATAGATAATACCGCCAATTTTTTAGGGCAAAGACAACTGCAACCAACTCAAGATCGTGTGTATGATAATTCTGCTCATGCTTCTGCAACTGTCTAGAGGCGTATACAATAACCTTACCATGCTGCATAAGAACACAACCTAGGCAAATTTTTAAGGCATCACAATAAACAACATAGCCCTCATTACCATCTAGAAGAGTTAGGATAGGTGCAGTGGTAAGCCTTTAGTTTGTCACGCCCCGAAATAGGGGGCATAACTGGCACTAGATACCCTATTAGATAGAGTTACCCACTAAACCATACTAGCTAACCAAAATGTGAGACAAAAAGATTAGGCAGCACAACCTCTAAAAAGTGAAGCCTATACCCTGATGGTCATGACCTGAACGAGAATAAACCATACAAACAATGGTAGATAATCCAAAAAAATAAATAAAGATGTACTAGCTAGCCAAAGAGCCCACAAATGAAGACATACATACTCTCTCTCTCTCACATACACACACACACACACACATATATATATATATACACACATGCCAAGTCTATGGGCTGGATATTGAAACATACAAAAGAAAATCCAGAATATTGTGTCACAATTGCCTCTATGAGTGACATAAGCATTGTCGGGACAAGGCCTCGACTATACCCAAACTGTACAACAAAAGTAAATCTTTTCTGATAGCCCCAGGATAAGATGGAGCTTACCAACTCACAGTTGAACCTGAATCCTAGCGGGTGGGTCGATCAAAAGCACTGTCTGAACCTGCTTGCATGAAACAAAAAATAGTGTCCCCAGTCAATGGAATGTTAGTACGAATAAAAATGTACTGGTATGTAAAGCGGAAAGTAGAATCATAAATAGTTATTGAAAAAGGGCAATAGAGATACCACCTGAAACTGAAACTCAAATAAGCTCTTTCGCTGACATTTGGCCTCTTACTATTTAAATATGCAATGTATGCTCATATAATCGTATGTCGTGAATACATATATATTGATGCAAATTCATGACATACCCAACCAAATGCTAGCAATGGTGGTGTTTCTCGATAGCTAACCGGCATTATATACGCCAACATGTGGCCATTCGTGTCTCATACGTATAAATATAGGCAATAGGCCCCATACCTCCCAATAATAGCTCGGGAGTAGAATTCATAGCATGTCATGAATTTATAACACCTATATGTTACAGTTGTCATGTTGCCAATCTTGGCCCGTTTGTAGTCTTATTCTCTTAACCTCATAATCACTTTCGTATAACATGTAACCATCTCATGGAACCTCATATGTTCTTTCAAATAAGCTTGAAAAGTTAACTCGAATTTTAGAAAGATAACCTTACCTTGCAGATATTCATAATAAGTTTAAGGTGATTTACTTAGTTCATAACTTGGTTCCTAGATAATTTATCAAACAAGTATTTCAAAAACCAAGTATTCTAATAGTTTAAGCATTTAAGTTATATTTGAGAGTTTTGAAGATCGTGAGTTACTTTAAAGTTTTTTCATAATAACTTTAGTGGGAAAGAGGGCTGGTTAGAAGTAATAAGGGTCTCCCGGGGATATGTCAAGTCACATCACCCAAAGAAGAATAAGAATTTATACATGCGGACATATAATCAAGGAAACCGATAAAATGACTTATAGATGTAGAATATTATATTTATCTAAACGAGTGGAATATCAAAATAATAGAATCATGAAAATAATTCAGCTGAGATCCCAATGCCTTTCACTGAAGGTCTTTCTAGAAAGAGAATAACAAAATATCACATTCGACGTTTTAGGAATTTCCCAGGAGTGGTGCTAAAATGAGTGACGGAGTTTAGCCTTAACATATATACCTTTCCAATGAATGCTCGAATGGCCGTAGTTTCTTCACAAAAGTTGTTTCTTATGTCCTAAGCTTTGCAAATACTATATATACACAGCTGGTACACACCTATAAATAATTCATAATTGAGCTTAAATAGGCAGATATGTCATACGGCCTCAACTTGACGAAATGTCCGTAGAACTTCATAAAAACAATCATAAAAGAGTCTCGAGATGATTACCTTAGTTAATTAAGTGTAAATCTTGAAGAAACACCAATAACTACCAATTTATATCTTCAAAATCTAGTTCCAAACGCAGCTAATAGAAGGGGAAAATGATTGCCACGTGTAGATATCACATTTCTAGGCATGGGGTCAACCTTTAATGGTAGAAATCGTCAAAAACTACCCTTAGTCATGCAAGAACTCTATTAGAACCCTCTCTTAAGCTTTCTTTCTGATTAGGGAGTGAAATAAATGTTTTCATGGCTTAAAACGTCGAGTAAGCTGACATACCACATTTTTTACCCAACCCGGATTGTGCTCCGGAAGTTCACAGTAAATCCCTCATAACTTTTTACTCCGATGTCGGTTAGATACGGGGTTTTGTGCGTTGCAAAATAGACTGGTAGGCCTTCGATTTGATAGGTCACGGTCCTTCTAACTCTTTATATATTAGGACAAAACATCTAATACATTTGACCCAAAGTTACAAAAATATTATTAGAGAAACTTCGATAACTTTTGCCGACCTTAGTTTCGCTAATTTTCTTGACTTCAAAACTTAACATACGAACCTTGTGCTATCATAATACATCATAACACACTATTCTTAGAATGTTAGACACTCATAGGATAACCACAAGGTATGAGATAATTTAAACCTTTCAAAAAGGTGAAGTTCTACCTGAGCCATTTCTTTAATATAGAACTTTGTCTGAGGGGTCCCTTTTACCTAAAACTTTAGTTTAGTTCCTTGATATTGCCACCCACTTTCAATCTTAATCTCCAATGTACGATACCAAGTCATATACACCTCATATAACCATGCCAAACTACGCCACACATATTATGCAAGAATGGAGAAAAAGTACGAGATCTTACAAAAGCTTTAGATTTTGATTAACAAATGACAAGGTTTTTCAAGAATTTGAGTTTTATGGTAAGATGGTGATTGTGAACTGATTTCAATTCCTTTTTTCGAAATGATTTTCAACAATGAGTTCCAAATGCCTTGAGTAACCTTTTCAAGTAAAGATTTTTGGATTCAAACCTTATTTTTAGAATTGGGTTCTTCAGTTGATTGACCTATTTTTTAAAATGTATGATTTGGTTGTTGTTATGTCTGGAATCTTATTGTAATTACTTGATTGAAATAGATTGTGTGGCTTTGGATATTGTTCAGAAAGGGAAGACTCGAGTATTGGATTGACTTTTGATTAAATTGAGGTAAGTGGTCTTCTAAACCTGGTAAAGCTTGTCGAATCTTGTGTTTCCCTTCATTGTATGTGTTGGGTGGTAATGAGAATGGGGTGATGGATTCAATTATTCCACTTATTGATATCAATGAATAAAAAGAGGATTAATGAAAATGGAAACATGTTGATAATCATACTTCATGAATTGTCTTGTTGTAGACCATATTTTGTTGATTGATGAAATTCTTTTGTCACGCCTCGTCTACACGCTAGATGTGGCCGACACTCGAGAATCATTTCTGATCCCCAAGCGAACCCTTGTCTTAGCTAACTATAACTCACATGAATCTAAAGATATGAGGAATCTTAAATAGATGAACATTTAGACATTCAAGAAAAGTTCTAAAACAGTGTCTTAAAAATACTAAACATAATTCATAAGTTAAATCAACATCTTGAGAAAATAATAAAAATCATCTAGTTCTGTCTGTCTATGAAGCCTCTAATAGTTCAAGATAGATGTTGGGACAAGACCCATGACACCTCAAATGCTACTAAAAGTGAAATAAAAATAGAGTCTTTTGGAAGCAAGGAAGCCTCACCAAATACGGTCTACGAGTGTAAGGTGATCTTAATGAAGCGCCTATTGATAATCTTGAACACATGTGTCTACATCATAAAAAGATGTAGCTCGAATGAAATATGTACATAAAATGTATGAGTATGTAAAGAAGACTGAATGTAATAAATAACTGAACTGACAAGGCTAGAAGAAATACTCACGTCAACTCAACTCAATACAAAGCACTAACAAAAGATGAAATGTCTAAAGCTTCAAAATTAACAGAAACTAACTCAAGGTATATATAAAAGTATAATAAGTTATTCGTTACTCTTATTTGGGAGATTCTCTAATCAACAACTGTCACTTTGAGCTATGTGATGATACGACATCTCGCCCACGCTTCCAGAACTATCATATACCTTGCCGGGGGTATAGAACACCTCAACTAAGTGGATCCACTAACCTATGCTCGAAAGCAATAAGAAGTCGTCTGAAAAGTATGATCTTTTACGTATGTTGGCTACATGATTTATGAGGAATGTGAGTTGTATAAACTCGTCCCTATATCGGTGTTGAACACTACTCCTATATATATATATATATATATATATATATATATACACACATATATATATACACACTCATGGTCAAATAGAAATACTCTTTCTCTATTTTGAGGTAATTACTCAAAATAACTCTTTTTAAAGAGGTAATGAAATACTTGAACTTTTAAACACTTTTTAGAAATCAAAGTTTCTCTTTTCTCAATGTAAAAATGTTACATTTGGGAATACTTAGTTTAAGATCGTTGATGTTTAAACAAGAACTCTTAATAATAACTCCATAAAACTTTTGAACTTCCTTTTAAACACAATTTAGTTTTGAATGTTCATTAAGACATGTGATTAGAACATGTAGGAATTCTCAGGTAAATGAAGCCTATAGAAGCTAATACAGAGAAGGGAAACATAACCACAACTTAAAGGAACATGTGCCAGATGAAACAATGAAAGATTGGCCCAAAAATCCTTAGTGTACTGCTGGCGCAGGGTGCGAGGCCCTGAACTTCAAAAGTCAGGCCTTGGCACACTACTGGCGCATCGCCCCAGGGCCTGAATTTTAGAAATCAGATTAACGCAGCGCTCAGGCCTTGGCGCTATCATGATGCGCTGCCCCACACCCTTCCCCAACACCCCCGGCGAATTATAAGCTTAAATTAGGACCCCAATTTAGTTTAGAATTGGGATATTTCTCCTAAACTTTTCTTGATTCTCAAACCCAACACAAATGCATGAGAACTTTCATACAATTTCTTTGGAAACATAAATTTATCAAACCAATAGGGTTCATATGATACTAAGCATGAACAATACAATAATATTCACAAAACAAAAGAATCAAAAAGCCTTAATTGTTAAAGAATCGAACTCAATATCAAGAACTACGAATGAATCCTTTAGATATAATGATTTCTTGACTATATTGAGATGTAGAGCGCGAGGACGAACAAGTCCAACACTGTGAGAAGCCTTACATACCTAGAAAGAACAAAGGTTCTTGGCGAAAATTAATGAAATCTCGAAGAACGCTTGAAACCTAGCCTTTTCTCCTCTTATAACCATGCTCTAACTTCTCTAAATGTTAAAAACGTGAAAAGATGGTTTAACACTAATTATACCCCTAATTTGGGTGAATAAAAATGTGACTATGCTTAAAAGGGATGGTAAAAGACCAAACTATCCCTCTAAAAATGATTGAGGTGCCTTTTAAAGAGAGGCGTCACTAAAACTAGCATAAATTTTTACTCTGAGCTTAAAATTAAGCAAAACTGACGGCATTGGAAAGAGGACTCAAAGACCTTTAATTTGATAGTTCATGGGCCACCTAATTCTCTATGTGCTAAGATATCTGATCATTTGAAGTTGACCCAAAACTTAAAACTAACGGGTGACTTGTATGAACCTCTCTTTAGCTCTTTTCGAAGTGCGAGGTGTTACAACTTTGATGGAATTATGGTGGACTTTAATTGCTTGAGTTGTTGTGTCTTCCTTCTGGTGTGAAATTGCTTATTTGTTTTGATTGTTATGCATTGTGATGAAACATGTGATATAAAGCCGAAGGAAAATGGTTTCGACTAGTAATATATGATATAATACCAAAGGAAAATGGTTCTGGCTAGTGATGTGATATAAAGCCGAAGGGAAATGGTTCTGACTAATGATATGATATAAAGTAGAAGGGAAATTATTTCGGCTAGTTATATGATTTAAAGTCGAAGGAAAATAATTCCGATTAGTGATGTGATATAAAATCGAAGGAAAATAGTTCCGGCTAGTGATGTGATATAAAACTAAATGAAAATGGTTTCAGTTAGTGACATTATGTCTATGGAAAATGGTTATGTCAAGTATTTGATTATTATGATTTGATGAACTTGATACTTGAGATTGATCTATTTGATGCTTGTGATTGATCTACTTGATAATTGTGATTGTGACACTTGTGATTGTCATACTTGATACTTGTTGGTTGTTGTACTGTGACTATTAGATTATGATTGTTATGCCTCGTGAATTGTGTATTGTAAAACTGTTAGGTTAGACTGATTTCTATGTAGGTTGTAGTTTGAGGAGATTCGTTTGGGATGAAAGGAGTATTCGTATTCTATCTAGTTTTGCCTTGTTTATTTGGTTACTTGTTGTGTACCGTGTTAGTTGGTACTCACTCCTTGATTCTACACTTGTGTAGGTTCTATGTTCGGATCCGTGTGACTGCTCTTCTTCTATATTTGAGGCGTTCGAAAGAGTTTGAGAGGTAGTTGCTTGTCATCTTGGCGGACCCTCCTGTTCTTTATTTTATGCTATGGTCTATTCAAGAGACAAATATATTGAGACTTGTACTTATCTTTCAATTCTGTATTTATATTAATGGTACATACACATGACAACTAGGTTTTGGAATTATATTAGAATGACTAAGTGTTTCTCTCTTATGTTATTATTGTCTTACCTTCTATAATTCTTTCATATTTTTGGTTGAGTCTAACTTATCTTGGTGGGATAGACAAATGCCATCACGTACATTTTTGGGTCATGACAAACACATTTTCCAAGTGTACCACTGCCAAGTAAATATGTATAAAACTGATTAATTCTTATGGAAGAACCAATCAAGTGAGAAAGTTAGGGATGACTATGTTATTCACTGAGTATGAAGAATCAGAGTAAGTTACTACAAGATATGATCATTAGACTCACATCTTTGATCAATGAGTAATCATCCTTAGGAAAAATTCTCACCGCTGAGGAACAAGTTGATAAATTTCTAAGAGTCTTCCCAAAATCTAAATGGTATGTGAAAGGCACTGTCATAATAAAAGTCAAAGACACCTCTACTACAACACTAGATTAATTGGTTGATAATCTGAAAGCTTATAAAATGAATACGGTTAATCTCTTCACTAACATAGAAATATCTAATAGTGAAGAGTCTGACCTTGGTGAAGAACATGTGATATTTTTGGCAAAATATTTCAAAAGAAAAAATCAATAGAGAAAAGAGATATGACAAGAAAGGAACAAGTAGCCAGAAGTGCTTCAATGACAAATCTCAAGATGGATGTTACACTACACGTGTGATAAAATTAATCACATGATCAAGAAATTTCTATTGTAAAAAATTAAGTGGAAGAAATAAAAGACTGAAAAAAATAAAGAAGAAGACAAACAAAAATAACAAGAAAGAATATGTCATCATGGCTGCATGGCGATCAGGATCAGAAGATTCTGATGATGAAGAGGTAGATGAGACTGTTCTCATGGCTATGCACACTTAGATATGAAAAAAAAGTAGCAAATTTTAAGATAAATATTATCCTTGATTTAAAAGAAAAATTGCACATTTTTTCAGAAAGCAAACTTGTTTTGTTAATGAATACTCTAAATAATGATTTTTAAGAGCTAACCTCCAATAGGGATCAACTGTTCAGTGCTCTTGCTTAAAATTTAATTACATTGATCTTAAAACCTGTAAGATTGTCACTGATAAAAATAATATATAATACCCTAAAGAACCAGGCTGGCCAACTTAATTTAACTAATCTGAATTTAAAATATGAAATTTTGAAGATGTCTATTATTGAAAAAGGAAAAGAAATTGTGAGTGAAGATCAGAAAAGGATTGAATCAGAATTTAAGAATAGCAAAATTGATTTTTATGTGAAAAAGGTAAGAAAATTGAATCTAAATGCATCTAATTTGAAATTGGTCTTGAAAGAGCAAATAGCAACACCGACTCTTACAGAATTGTAAACAATTTAAGTAAAAGAACTCATAATGAAAAGAAAGGTTTAGAATTTCATAAAGAAACTGTTATCACTAAGAATTTATGTTACATTTGTGGATAACTTGAACACCCCACCACTGAATCTCCAGTTGCAGCTGCTTTTTAAAAGAAAACTATAAAACTAGCAAATGAAAATAACTTCAGACTTGTACCTAAAAACATGTCCACCAAATCGTTGCCTAGATGGACAAGAAGAAATTTGATTCATCCTTTTGATCACAAGAAATGACCCAAGCTTGTCTGAGTTCCTAAGACTAACTCCTAAATTATTTTGCAAGTGAAAGTGAAAGGAAGCAAGTGACATTGGTATATGAATAATGCTTGATCAACATATATTATAAGAGACAAAGAACAATATCTTTCACTCACTTCATTCAAAAGGAGGGAATATATAATTTGGAGATACTAAAAAAGATAAAATTACTAGAGTCGAAAAAATTGAAAGATTTGAAACAAAAGCACTAGAAGAAATGTATCATTTTTTTGAAGAAATGTATCATATTGATTGTTTGAAACATAATTTGATCAGTATATCTAAATTGTGATAACGAAAATAAGGTAGTCTTTAGTTTTACATATTGCAAATTCAAGAAGTTGAATACAAAGAAAATTATTTTAATTGCCAAAAGATTTTAAAAAGTGTATAAGAATGATATCATGAAAATTCTTGTTACAAATTTGAGATGTCTTAGTGCAATTAATTGTGATCCCTTATTATGGCACGGAAGACTTGAAGGTGCAAGTTTGAAAAAGTTGAACAAACTTGCTTAAAAGAAAATGGTTATAGGCTTGCCTAAAACTAAGTTCAAATATGATAAAGGTTGTAGACGTACTGCCTGTGTAAGGGGAAAGTAAATGAGAAACTCTTTCAAGAAAAAAAGTAATCAAGTATGTATAATCAAGTGCCTTGACCTGATCCATATGAATTTTTATGGACCAATGAGGATAGAAGACAAAGGAGATGAAAGAACTTTTTAGTTGCAAATGTTTAATCCACAATAATGAATAAAATAATTTAGACAAATTTGATGCAAGGAGTGATGAATGAATCTTCTCAGAATATTCTCAACATAGTAAAATATATAGGATTTTGAAAAAGAATAAACTGTGTTGAAGAAAATATGCATGGTATGTTTGATGAATCTAGTACTTTACTTGAGTCTAATATGGTGGAGGATGAAAGTGAAATTGATGAGCATGCACAAAAATATGTTATACTGTCTAGTCCAATTATTGAACAGACTGAGAATGCATTGTGTGTGCCTACTTTCTTGATATGATCGATACTCAATGTCGTCATTGTTGGCCTGAGCGTAATCATAACATGACATTAGACATGAGTTTACATCTAAATAAAAATTTAAAATATTTGAAGGGTCAAGTTTGATAACAAAATACTTTGCATAAAATATAAGTCGTAAAATTAAAATTGTTAATAAGATACACGAAGTTCCAAATTGAAACATAACCATCTTTCTATCTATGAAATCTTTAAATATAACTGAGTAATGCCTACCGGACAAGGCCTCTGGTATATACCTTAAACACTTAAACATAAAGCACTGAAAAAGATGTAAAGTAAGCCCCAATAAATACAAAAGGGCTAACCAATAACAAAAAATATGTAACCTAGAGAGCGGCCTGATCACATGTATATGTATCTAATCCTACATCAGTAAGCAATACAGTGCCCCGACAGAAGGGACGTAAGAACATAAGGAATTGTACTGTACGTAGAATGATAGAATGAAACATAATATATATATATATCAAATCAATCGGAACAACTAATAATCATTACATATGAATTAATAGATAAGGTCGTTCATACTGCCTCAAGGATACCACTTTATTATATTTTAGTTCATCATGGAAATCTAACAGTGTAACTGACATAAATCACCATGTGAGTGCATGAGGTCTGATCTAAGCCCGATCAGCTAAGTCATCTCATACCTTAGCTGTGGATCCATATGTGTATGAGACATATGTGTACATATCATGTGGATCCATAACTAGCCCTTACCAAAGGCATAAAAAAGATCACCGAACCAATAATATGATTCTTAAGCTACGTTAACAAACGTAATTTCAGGCATTCTTCATTTAGACTTATGACTTGTTGATTAACTATTTATCTCCCTTAAGTTCATGTGATCATGGGTTAGCTCAAAGGTTCATATTCATAACATTCGAAAACTCTAGTTCATAAACTTCTTTCATAACATCATGTCATGAGGTTACAATTTATGTATCATAATTTTACATTCATTAGAGACATATATCATATCATAATATCATAGTCAAGAAAACACATAATTTGATGAATAGACTCAATTGACCTATAGAAGTGTGATCCAATCTTGCGAAATCGTTCATTAAAATCAAGGATCTTGTTAATACTTGTTCTTGAATAGACATATTTTTTTATTAAACACAATAAATTATTTCTTCTAAAAGCATAGCATTGTTTTTACTGAACATTACTTCCAATCAAAATACTATTCATGTAAAATTCTCTTTCTTAATTTTTATTAGTATAAGGTTCTCCAGAAATGCTACTTTGATTTTTGTAGGCTACAATAATTAAACCCCCAAAGTTAAAATATTTGTAGCTACAACTCCAACAACCACATCATCTTCATTTTTGTTAGTCAAATCGATCTATTGCAATGACCAATGTAATTATGATTATGATATAACAGAGAAAAAGAACATAATAAGAAAATCTGTCAAGGCATAGCAATGCTAATCAATTCTGAGGCAACCACTTAATTTTCGATGGCTGATCTCTGCTTGATTTATGCCTTTTGATCCTTTGATGCTCCATCATAGAATTCAATACTCAACTATACCATTATTAATATCAAAATCAGTTGAGAATGAACATGCATATCCTTCAAATTACCCAATTACTCTTTTCAACTTTCTCTTAAAATCTACAAATTAAAATTTGAAATTTCATTTTCGAAAATGCATATCTCCTGCTCAATAATTAAAGAGTGAATAAATAACATTTCACACAAAAATAATTAAATATATCTGAGTTAAATTTAAAAAAAATATGAAATAGTTAAAAGTAAAAGACTACAATTTTAAAAAGCAAAAAATTATAATTCATCGATTTACCAAAAGTAACAAAAGTAAAAATATTCATTACATAAATTCAACAAGAAAAATTATATTCAAATCACATGAGCAAGTATTATAACAGAAACCCAAATAAGTAAAAGATGGAGATTTTGAAGAAATTTGTAATAAAAAATTTCACAACTATAATTATTGAAGGTGAAAGCATACCTTTGAAATTCTTACAAAAAATAAAATAAAATAGTGATGAAAATCCTAAAATTGGGGAGATACAACTATTAAAAATAGATAAAATACTTTAAAATTCAAAACTGTTGAGGAGGGAGGTGCGTTTGAGGATGGGCTAGGGGGGAGGGGGTTGATATAATTCGCATTTGTAGCGCCTAAAATTAATTCGAAAGATGTTTTTTCCTTATTATGGAAGTCATTTTCACTGATTTTAGAAAAACAAGTACTTTGGAAAATATTTTCACAAAATTTATTACAATCAAACAAGAGATATAAAATATTTGAATATAACTTGAAGTTGTATCTGGAACTTGAAAAACACCAAAAAAATTATTTTTACTTGTTCATTTTTAATTTATTTAGTTTTCAAGAAATTCCTAAATTTTTTACTTTCATAAAAATAAATTCATTTAAATTATATTTCATGTTCAAATAATATTTATATTTTTTAAATAAATACATCTAAATTCTACATATTAACTGCAAAAACTATTGCTAAACACAATTGCTCCAACTTCAATTATGAAAATTTCAAATAAAATGATTTTTTTTATTTTCATAAAATTTCAAATATATATATATAAGAAATGACCTATTTAAACCAGGTAATCACATTATGATCATTTATTATCAAGCTCTATATACAGTCACAAACTCCAATTATGGAAATGTGTACAAAAATAAAGGAATGATCTAGACTTTTTATTTCATAATATTATTATCACACCACAAACCATATATATTTTACTATAATGATGACGCTGGGGTCTTTAAGCGTTAAATTAGCTTTTTCTTGATTTTTTCTCCATTTCTTAAAGGGATTTTCACCATATGATTTTTGTAAATTTTCTTTTATCCATTCAAGATTAAGGCATTTACAAGAAATCCTTCTTAGGTGTTCTAGATATTTTCTTTTATAATTTCCATTCTCTTTTTCAAGAGTGTAAGGATTTTATTTTCTTGGTACTTTAATAAAATATCCACAAGGAGTTTTAAGGCTTATCATATATAATGTTTGATGATAATCCTGAAATTATTGGAGAAAATCATTTCCTAATAATATATTTGTCTCTAGTTTATCATATGCAAATAATTTATTTATTGAAACAATTTTAGATCCTAAAATTATTTCTACCTTTTCTTTTGACTGTGATAGTCTTTTTTTGTTACCTGTAATACCTATCATAGATATGTTATTTTTATTGATATCTCAATCTTTTATTAAAATTATTTCTTCTTTCATCCTTCAATCATCATTGTGGAAGATGCTAATGGCCGACATGATTAGATTTCTCTTTTGACTAAAGAGATAAAGTTGAGATAAGATAAGATTCTTTTCTCTTTTGTCTCTTTCTTCAAGATGTAAGTGCTTACGTCTTTTCTTTTGTCGATATCTGACTGTCTACATTGCCTTTTACATCTTTACTTCTTCGTTTTCAATTATTCTTCTACATTTGAGGAGTGCTTGTGTTCAAGGAACTTAAAAGCCAATTTCCAAGTTTCTTCTGTTGCTTCCAACCTGTGAAGGTCAAAATCAATAATTTTTTCCCTTAAGATTTTGGACTTAGTTTTTCCTTTGGTTAACAAAACCCAAGTAGATGTATTATTCAATACTTTGTAATCTTCATTGTAAAATCGTTTGAGAATAAAATACAATGCTTTAATTCCCAAAGCTCTTCTTGTTTGGATCCATTTTTTGTTTAAATGGGGTAATTTTTTGTCAACTCTGACGACTTTGACGTTAAAATACTTTAATTTTTCCACTGTGATATAATTAATCGTTGAAAAATGTAATTGCAAGTCTTGGCTTTTCATAGCTATGCTAAAGAATCGGCAATAAACACCTTCACCTCCAGCGTATTGTCTTACTGATTTTACCAACTGTGATGATAATTGGGATATTTTTTGTAGATCTGATTTGGTATAAACTCGATGTAGATAACCGAATTCGAATAATTGGGCTGTAAATCCTGATGATTCATTTGGGAATATGGAAATTCGAGAAAACAAGCTGGTTGTTCCTAATACTCCATATGTTTCTCCACTTTCTTCTAAAAGATTATAGATATATCTTGTAAATGCAAGATATTCTTCTTCTTTTGGATTCTGCTTTCCAACTTGAAAAGATGAAAAAACTTTTATTCCCGTAAGAACTTTGTTAGAGCAGCTTTCTAGTTTTTCAGGGATAATTTTTTCAGCTTTCGCTAATGATGTGCCTTGTTCTTCTTTTGAAGAAATAGCATCTTTTGATTTATCAGTTGCTAGGCTTTTTCCTTCGTCCTTAGACTTAGGATTTTGCATATCCTTGCTTACCGTCGAGATGTTTTTGGCACTATGTGCTAGTGAGACATCTCTTGCCACTTTGTTGCGAGTAATATTCCCTTTTGGATTTGAATTTCGTTTTGGATATGTATCCAAATGTTCACATAGGAGTAAAAATTCACTCATATTTTCGGCTTGTTCAGTACAGAGCTGATTAATCTCGGACTGCATCATTATTGCTTGTTCTGACAAGCTTGCCAATTCATCACGAATTTCAAATAGCTTGTTGCTTTTATCATCTATGGACTTGTCCACAGTTTGCATCCGTTCATATATCCTGTTGACCAGGATTTTTGTCTGATTGTCCATATTGGACATTTCTTGAAAGGAAGTCTACAAGAGAATTGTCAGTTCCTTTAATGTATTCTATCTTAAAAGAATAAAATGCAATAAAACCTGCCATCGATGTAATCTTTTGTATTGTGGTTCAGAAGGAAGTTTATTAAATATTAATCCTGACACTTAGTATTGTTTGTTCTAATAATAAATAGTTTGGGTAACAGAAAAGTCAAAAATTTTCTTATTCATCTAACAATTGCTAGTAATTTTATTTCATTTGTAGAATACCTAGTTTCAGCTTCGTTAAACGTTTCGCTGGTGTACTTGCAGATTTCGTTTAAGTCTGTTTGTAGTAATGCTCCCCAATGATAATCAGAGGCATCTGTTTGTAAGATTAGATTATCCTTTTCGTCTGGTAATCTTAACTTTGGTAGATTTGCACATTCTTCTTTTAGTTTTTTAACACATTGGGTGTGTTCCTCAGTCCATCCAAGTCTATTGAATTTTTTTATTAATTTTTGCAGTATATTCCTTTTCTTTGCTAGATCCGGAATAAATTCACCTGCATAATTTAGACATCCTAGAAATCTTTGTATTTCCTGTTTAGTTTTTAATTTGTCAGGAAATTCTATTATTTTTTTTTAGAAATGTGAGTTTGTAACTCTATTTCATTTTTTGAAATAATCATTCCTAAGAATTCTATTTCATTTTTATTTGTCTCTGCCTTTTTTTTGGCTTAAAATGATTTCATTTTTTATACATATATCTGAAAATTCTTTTAGATGTGTCAGATGCTCTTGATATGTTTTTAGAACATATTAGCATATCGTCTATGTAGACAATTAAAAATTCCTTTTTCAGAAAATATTTCATCCATCTTTCTTTGAAAAATTTGTGGGACGCTTTTTAATCCAAATGGCATTACTATCCATTCATAGTGACCATTATTGGGAGTGCTAAATGTTGTTAATGGTATAGCCTTTCTTCAAGTTTTATCTGTCAAAATTCACTTTTACAGTCGAATTTTGAAAAATAAGTTTTTCCTTTTGCAAGGTTGATTAAATTGTTTTTATTAGGGATAAAATATCCATCAAAAACATATTTTTTATTTAATTCCTTGTAATTTATGACCATTCTAGCTTTTCCTATTTTTATTTCGGCGTGGTTTCTTTCCATAAATGCCGGACTGCTATGAGGACTTTTACTAGGTCTGATTAATTTTAAATTAATTAATTCCTTAATTTGAGTTTTGAACTCAATTTTGTCTTCTTCATTGTAGAGCATTGGTCTTATTCTAATGATGACGTTGGGGTCTTTAAGCGTTAAATTAACTTTATCATGATTTTTTTCCCATTTTTTCTACGGGATTTTTACCATATGATATTTATAAAATTTTCTTTTATCCATTCAAGATTAAGGCATTTACAAGAAATCCTTCTTAGGTGTTCTAGATATTCTTTTATAATTTCCATCCTCTTTTTCAAGAGTGTAAGAATTTTGTTTTCTTGGGACTTTAATAAAATATCCACAAGAAGTTTTAAGGCTTATCATATATAATGTTTGATGATAATCCTGAAATTGTTGGAGAAAATCATTTTCTAATAATATATCTGTCTCCAGTTTATCATATGCAAATAATTTATTTATTGAAACAATTTTTGATTCTAAAATTATTTCTACCTTTTCTTTTGACTGTGATAGTCTTTCTTTGTTACTTGTAATACCTATCATAGATATGTTATTTTTATTGATATCCCTATCTTTTATTAAAAAAGATTTTGCTAAGCTAGCTTCAGATCTATTATTAATTTGACAATAGGTTGTTAATTTAGTCATAGAGAGTTATTTCTTTGAACACTGATACCCTAAAAGATATTTTTTTGGGCATTTTAAATTTTTGGTATGAAACATGTTTCATTCTTATAGCTTATTTCTATTCCTTCTTTACCTATATTGTAGTCATTTAGACTAGTAAAGAATAGGTTTCCTAGAATAAGATTATGATCACATTCATGATTAGTAATATAATTGTATCTAATTGACGAGTGCTTGTGTTCAAGGAACTTAAAAGCCAATTTCCAAGTTTCTTCTGTTCCTTCCAACCTGTGAAGGTCAAAATCAATAATTTTTTCCCTTAAGATTTTGGACTTAGTTTTTCCTTTGGTTAACAAAACCCAAGTAGATGTATTATTCAATACTTTGTAATCTTCATCGTAAAATCGTTTGAGAATAAAATACAATGCTTTAATTCCCAAAGCTCTTCTTGTTTGGATCCATTTTTTGTTTAAATGGGGTAATTTTTTGTCAACTCTGACGGCTTTGACGTTAAAATACTTTAATTTTTCCACTGTGATATAATTAATCGTTGAAAATGTAATTGCAAGTCTTGGCTTTTCATAGCTATGCTAAAGAATCGACAATAAACACCTTCACCTCCAGCGTATTGTCTTACTGATTTTACCAACTGTGATGGTAATTGAGATATTTCTTATAGATCTGGTTTGGTATAAACTCGATCTAGATAATCGAATTTGAATAATTGGGCTGTAAACCCTGGTGATTCATTTGGAAATATGGAAATTCGAGAAAACAAGCTGGTTGTTCCTAATACTCCATATGTTTGTCCACTTTCTTCTGAAAGATTATAGATATATCTTCTAAATGCAAGATATTCTTCTTTTGGATTCTACTTTCCAACCTGAAAAGATGAATTTTTTTTTATTCACGTAAGAACTTTGTTAGAGCTGCTTTCTGATTTTTTAGGGATAATTTTTTCAACTTTCGCTAATGATGTGCCTTGTTCTTCTTTTGAAGAAATAGCATCTTTTGATTTATCAATTTCTAGGCTTTTACTTCGTCCTTAGACTTAAGGATTTGGTAAATCCTTGCTTACCGTCGAGATGTTTTTGGCACTATGTGCTAGTGGGACATCTCTTGCCACTTTGTTGCGAGTAATATTCCCTTTTGGATTTGAATTCCGTTTTGGATATGTATCCAAATGTTCACATAGGAGTAAAAATTCACTCATATTTTTGGCTTGTTCAGTACCGAGTTGATTAATCTCAGACTGCATCATTATTGCTTGTTCTGACAAGCTTGCCAATTCATCACGAATTTTAAATAGGTTGTTGCTTTTATCATCTATGGACTTGTCCATAGTTTGCATCCGTTGTTGACCAGGATTTTTGTCTGATTGTCCATATTGGACATTTCTTGAAAGGAAGTCTACAAGAGAATTGCCCGTTCCTTTAATGTATTCTATCTTAAAAGAATAAAATGACAATAAAACCTGCCATCGATGTAATCTTCTGTATTGTGATTCAAAAGAAAGTTTATTAAATATTAATCCTGACACTTGCGTATTGTCTGTTCTAATAATAAATTGTTTGGGTAACAGAAAAGTCAAAAATTTTCTTATTCCTCTAACAATTTCTAGTAATTCTTTTTCATTTGTAGAATACCTGGTTTCATCTTATTTAAACCTTCCGCTGGTGTACCTGCAGATTTCATTTAAGTCTGTTTGTAGTAATGCTCCCCAATGATAATCGGAGGCATCTGTTTGTATGATTAGATTATCATTTTCGTCTGGTAATCTTAACTTTGGTAGATTTGCACATTCTTCTTTTAGTTTTTTTAACACATTGGGTGTGTTCCTCAGTCCATCCAAGTCTATTGGATTTTCTTTTTAATTTTTGCAGTATATTCCTTTTCTTTGCTAGATCCGAAATAAATTCACCTGCATAATTTAGACATCCTAGAAATCTTTGTATTTCATGTTTAGTTGTTAATTTGTCAGGAAATTCTATTATTTTTTTTAGAGATGTGAGTTTGTAACTCTATTCCATTTTTTGAAATAATCATTCCTAAGAATTCTATTTCATTTTTATTTGTCTCTACCTTTTTTTTGGCTTAAAATGATTTCATTTTTTATACATATATCTGAAAATTCTATTAGATGTGTTAGACGTTCTTGATATGCTTTAGAACATATTAGCATATCGTCTATGTAGACAATTAAAAATTTCTTATCAGAAAATATTTTTTCCATCTTTCTTTGAAAAATTTGTGGAACATTTTTTAATCCAAATGGCATTACTATCCATTCATAGTGACCATTGGGAGTGCTAAATGTTGTTAATGGTATAGCCTTTTCTTCAAGTTTTATCTGCCAAAATTCACTTTTACAGTCAAATTTTGAAAAATAAGTTTTTTCATTTTGCAAGGTTGATTAAATTATTTTTATTAGGGATAAAATATCCATCAAAAACATATTTTTTATTTAATTCCTTGTAATTTATGACCATTCTAGCTTTTCCTCTTTTTATTTCGGCGTGGTTTCTTACCATAAATGCCGGACTGCTATGAGGACTTTTACTAGGTCTGATTAATTTTAAATTAATTAATTCCTTAATTTGAGTTTTGAACTCAATTTTGTCTTCTTCATTGTAGAGCATTGGTCTTACTCTAACGATGACGCTGGGGTCTTTAAGCGTTGAATTAACTTTTTCTTGATTTTTTTCCCATTTTTCTAAGGGATTTTCACCATATGATATTTGTAAATTTTCTTTTATCCATTCAAGATTAAGTCATTTGTTCTAGATAATTTCTTTTATAATTTCCATTCTCTTTTTCAAGAGTGTAAGAATTTTATTTTCTTGGGACTTTAATAAAATATCCACAAGGAGTTTTAAGGCTTATCATATATAATGTTTGATGATAATCCTGAAATTGTTGGAGAAAATCATTTCCTAATAATATATCTGTCTCCAGTTTATCATATGCAAATAATTTATTTATTGAAACAATTTTAGATCCTAAAATTATTTCTACCTTTTCTTTTGACTGTGATAGTCTTTCTTTGTTACTTGTAATACTTATCATAGATATGTTATTTTTATTGATATCTCAATCTTTTATTAAAAAAGATTTTGCTAAGCTAGCTTCAGATCCATTATTTGACAACAGGTTGTTAATTTAGTATCATAGAGAGTTATTTCTATGAACATTGATACCCTAAAAGATATTTCTTTGGGCATTTTAAATTTTTGGTATGAAACATGTTTCATTTTTATAGCTTATTTCTATTCCTTCTTTACCTATATTGTAGTCATTTAGACTAGTAAAGAATAGGTTTCCTAGAATAAGATTATGATCACATTCGTGATTAGTAATATAACAGGGTACAATTTTCCTGATTGTATCTAATTGTATTGGTAATTCTACCATTTTTTTTACAATTGTAACTGTTACATTCAAAGGTTTTATACGTATAAGGTGTTCCTTCATATATTGGCAAACCTTCAAAAATGATGCCATTGACATGATTGGCCGTAGCGCCAGTTCGTACTAGTATTTCTTGTTTTGTCCATTTTGTTCCATTGAAGATTCTTCCTATAATTTTTGAACTGTTGGATGTTTCAAGAATTTTCTTAGAATATCTATTTGATGAAAAAAAAATTATAGTATCATATTCTATAGAAAGTCTAGGGTTACTATTCGAACTTTCTATTTCCTGTGTTTTTTCAAATCGAATTTCATATTCTTCTGGAATTTGTGCATGTTGAATTTCTATTTCTATAATTCTTGCACATTCTTGATCTATTTCGATCATTCCTTTATTTTTTACACATTTCCATAATTGGAGTTTGTGACTGTATATAGAGCTTGATAATAAATGCTCATAATATGATTACCTGATTTATATAGGTCATTTCTTTTAACCTGAAAATGTAAGTTTAATGCATCATTAAAGTCTGCATCTTTAAGCAATAGACTATATTTGGGATAGTATGTGAATAGAAGTTTGGTATATGCAAGATTACCTTCTACTATATCAAGATTTCCTTCTTTCATCTGAAAGATTTACAACAATAGGGCAATTAATTCCCTCTTTGAAAGTCGATTTGACTAGTATTTGGATTCCTCCTAAATGAACATACTTCGATTTTTTCCTTTTCTTTTCTGAAATTTTTCTAAGGATTTGTTTAATCATTGGTTTAGTTAACATATTTAATTTATGTCTTCCTGCTGTTTGGGTAATTTCTATTACCTTTTATATTTTTTGATATTCATGATAAGAAATTTTATTTCTTGCAAACATTCTTTGCATTCTGTTAAATATATTATCCTCATTTTTTAAATTTAATTGTAATCCTTGAATTTTTTTTGAATAAATCTTCATCAAAAGTTGCTTTTAGGGCGTATCCCCTCTGATCTTCTTCAGTTTCTAAGATTTGAATTGAATTTTCTTCTTCTTTTTGTATTTCTTTATTCATTAGTTATATTTTTCTTCTGAGCTAGATGAAAATTCTTCATATATTTCTTCATAGAAGTCATCACTTTTTATTGAGGTTATTGATTCTAGATCTGAATCAATTTCTTATCTATCAATTTTTGATATTTTTACTCTTTTTTTTACAGTCATAACTTTTATGTCCCTCTTCTCCACAGTTGTAGCATTTGCATTTTTCTGTAGATTTTGGTCGTTTGAAATTATTTTTCTTTTTATAATACCTTCTTTTGGGTATATAGTTTTGTTTTGAAATATTTTTTCGTTTAATTAACCCTTTTTATATTTCCTTCGTTTTTTTGTAGGGTTTAGTATCACATCCCTATGAATTGCTGCATTAGTATCTAAACATTATATTTGGGTATTTATTCTTTTGGCCTTTCTTTGTATATTGTGTGACATACAAAGTTGTCCAAGTCTATTTTTTAAGAAAGATATCCTTTGACCCAGAGTATCTCCTTCAATATTTTCTTTTTTGTATTCTTCTCTAAAGTATTTGGCCCAAAAGTTGGGTAATTTCTGAAAGTATTTTTCAAGATAAGGTAGCATTTTCTTACTACTGTCAAATATTTTGTAATAATATTCTTCGAAATTCACAAGTGT
This sequence comes from Solanum verrucosum, assembly GCF_900185275.1. NCBI lineage: Eukaryota > Viridiplantae > Streptophyta > Magnoliopsida > Solanales > Solanaceae > Solanum > Solanum verrucosum. The sequence goes on from NW_026020183.1 coordinate 1,771,237, forward strand.
ATTCTTGAATATAACTCATTTTGCAAATTTGCAGTTTTTCTAGTTGCTCTTTTGCAATTACTCTTTCTTTTTCTTTATTTTTGGTGGTGGTTCCTTCTCCATCTAGAAATTCATTTCCTATGAATTGTACAAGGTTTTTTATTCCTTCTTGAAGGGATTCTTTAAATTCTTCTATAGTATTATTTTTTATGATTCTTTTTGCATCATCGGATAATCCGATGTACCAGTTGCTTACTTTTTCAGAAAAAGTGTTTATCATTATTGTATATTTTTCGTCATCAGAATAACTTATTCTTTTTCCTAGTAAAAAGAATAGAAATATATTCTGAGCCCATATATCTAGATCTATTTCTGGTTCTCTTTTGCAGATCTAAGAATTAGGTTGACCCTGCATCTCCGCTTGGGAGTCTATTAGACATGTATTTTGATTTATTATTATTATGGTATTGACTCACAAAGTTTTTATTCTTTTTTGCTTTTGGTGCAAAATTTTCTTCCTCTGTCTGGTGCCAGATTTCTTCTTTTATGGATTTTGATCCATCTCCGACTTCGAATTTTTCTTGGGGTCCTCTTGTATCCCCTTTGTTCATCAAAACTTTTAGTTTTTGATCAGATAGATGTCTTCTAATGCAAAAACTAGTTCATCTAGTTCATTCATTTTGTTCTTCAGTATTTTTCTTTGTTTCGTTTTTTTCTATTTTTGTTTTTGTTTCTAGAATCTCATCATTCTTAGATTGTTCTATTTCCAAAGTTTCTTTTTAGGATTGTTTTTTCAAAAATTCGTGAATGAGTTTTTCATCCAGGCTTCCCTTTTGATATGAACTTTTGTTTGCAACTTTCTCTGTTAAGAGTTCATTTATGTATTTTTTACTCACTCTTTTGTCAAATTTGTCTGCCTTTTCCATTATGTTTGTAATTCTTCCCGTAATATTTTCTTTAAAGGATATTATTTCTATTTCTATTAGCTTTAGTCTTAAAGCTATTTGTTTATGACTTTCGATTAAATCATTTAATATATCTATAGCTTCGTTCAAGCTCATTTTATTCAGAGAAATAATAATCAGATCTATCTAGATATATCATTTCTTCACCATAATCATATAGTAAGAATTCAAATTCTTCTCTAAATTTTTCATCAATGATGAGTTGTAAGATTATTTCTTTTAGATCTCTATTTAAATTAATTACTTTTTGTATAGTTACTAAAGTGCTTTCATCTAAATACTATAAAGGTCTTATCATGTTTAGAGTTTAATTATTAATTTATTTTTATCTCCATGGTTTTGATATCATTATTTTCTTGCTGTCTCAGACAGGGTTATGCAGAATTTTGAAAACATGTCATGCTGCATAAAGATGTCTTTTTAATATGCCTTTGACATATTTGTATTCAAAATACTCTTGTATTCTAAGTATTTTCATATCAGGAGCTTTGTAGATCTTGAACTAGTATGCAAACATGCGTTTTCCATTTATGGAATAGCTTTATCAATATGATGTAATGCTATGCGATGTTTTCATACTTTTTTTTAACAAGATGTAAGTGATATTGAATATCTTTCAACATATTTTATATGTTGTAAGCATGTATACAAATAAATACTGATTTAAACATGTTACTGTTTTAATTTAACCAATACTTTTAGTTTCCCTATAGGTAGTAAGTATTTTCTAAGTCAAAAGGAATGTATAAAATATGATATAATTTGTTTTTTCACAATAATAATTATGAAATATTAAGTTTTGCGTGTATGCCTTCCTCCTTTTCGTTTGGTGAATAGTCCTTATCACTAACTCAGTAGTTTTCCTTCAGGCTATGAACAATTTTTCGCCTTCACGATCTCAGTCTCACGGCTACTTACTTTGTTCTTCCCTAGGGCTAAAGATCGCAACCTTCACTTACTACTATTCATGGAGTTTAGAGAAGGGAAATATATAAACCAAACTTTTTATTTCATAGTATTATTATCACACCACAAACCATATATATTTTACATATACCTAAGACATTAGAAATACTTTTCCCTGACGGGAGAAGTTTCTACTCACTCTTTAAGATACCTATCATTTTTTCTCTAATTGAAGTTTTCAAAGAAAAATGTAGTCTACCCCTTTGAGTGTTTTTCTTCTCCTTTTATAGATACAAGGAGGGACTAAATATTACATTGTTATTTTGCAGGGACTTCCTTCAAAACTTTGTTATTTTTGGGTTTAGTATCACCTCCCCATTGAGTTGCTGCATTAGTATCTAAAATCAGTAAGACAATATGCTGAAGGCGAAATGTTTATTGTCGATTCTTTAGCATAGCTATGGAAAGCCAAGACTTGCAGTTACATTTTTCAACGATTAATTTATCACAATGGAAAAATTAAAGAATTTTAACGTCAAAGCCATCGGAGTTGACAAAAAATTACCCCATTTAAACAAAAAATGGATCCAAACAAGAAGAGCTTTGGAAATTAAAGCATTGTATTTTACTCTCAAACGATTTTACAATGAAGATTACAAAGTAGTGGATAATACATCTACTTGGGTTTTGTTAACCAAAGGAAAAAATAAGTTTAAGAATAAAATACAGTGCTTTAATTCCCAAAGCTTTTCTTATTTGGATCTATTTTTTGTTTAAATGGGGTAATTTTTTGTCAACTCCGATGACTTTGACGTTAAATTTTTAAAATTTTTCCACTGTAATATAATTAATCTTCGAAAAATGTAATTGCAAGTCTTGGTTTTTCATAGCTATGCTAAAGAATCGGCCAATCTCTTTCTCATATACGTATTCTTGTTTGAAGCCAATTCAACCTAGTGTAGCAGAAAATGTAACGCATTACGCACATGATTTCAAAAAACAAACATAAATAAAGTATATGTACTTGATTAATATATTAATTATTACTACAACAAATCGGTAAAAAAAAAAAAAAAAAAAAAAAAACTTGCACGCATCGCTTACCATATGGACTATGGAGTATCAATCTAAGTAATACATTACTATCAAACAAAAAAAAAGATAAAAGAAAAAAAAATATACCCATTTCACGTCGATCGGCGATGGTGTTTCCGATTCCACCATGGCTGAATCAGTACAGAGCTTCAGCAAATTCCTTCTTATCTCAATACGAGCCATTAATTCTACTTATTACTCCTCTATTCTCTCTACTAATCGCTCGAATTCTTCAATCCATCTTCCTCGTTATTCACGAGCGAGGACTCAAAGCCACCATTATTAGCTTCGTTATGAGCGCCATCAAGTATTTTCTCACATTCAATGCTTGCATCTCTTCAATTTCTGTTTAATTTTTCTCTCACTAAATTATCCATGTTTGTTTAGTGAAATGATAAGAAAAAGAGTATTATATCTATTAAAAGCTCCGGAATACTTTGTAGCTTTTGATTGAATTGATTTTGACACTTTCTGAGATTTAATATTTGATTCTTAAATATAGGTTGGTGCCTGGTGTTAAAAAGTACATTGACTCTCAGAAGCAGAAGGTGAGTTAATTTTGAGCATCAAATACTCTGGTCTACTTCATTGAATGGGGTGTTGCGTTTTTGTTTCTTTCAGTGATTATCACACTGACACAGTTTGGTGAATTTATGTTTGATTGTATAAAGTTAATGAAAATTACTTCCTTTGTTCTATGTTTATACACTTTGTTTGATTTAAAAGGAGTTTAAGTTGTTAATTTGACTTGTGCATTATATTAACGAAAAAGAATGTAATGGCTGAAAAGTTAAACAGCTGAGAAATCATCAAATTGAAGTTTATAGTTTGGATTGTAAAACATATATTTAAGTTAAAGTTGTGAAAAATATGTAAAACAATAATATTGAAGGAATAGAGTCTGACATTTTGAAACATTCCAAGGTGGAAAATGTGTTGTATAAGTTGGAACGGAAGGACTAGCAACCTCGAGTGAAATAGTTCCAGTATCAAATGTATCACGCTATTGTATTTAAATTTGCTTCACCTGGATGTTTTTAAAATTTTGACCTAGGCTAAATAATTCGTTGCATACATTTGGAGTCGATATGTTCAGCTTAAGAAAAATGAGCAGCCCAATGCACGAAGCATCCAATGTTCATGCAAGATCCAGAGAAGGGCCACATCCCAAGGAGATGTGATGTAGATTTATTCAACTTGTTTTAGAAAATAATTCTAGCAAAGAAAGTACCTGGTTAAGATTTTATTCTCACTTGTGCATCTATGTGGAAGCATTAAGAGGTTTCAATGATTGATCTCCTTTAATTCTGATTATAAATCTGACATTCTCTGGCTTCAAAATCTGTTATCGAACTGAGCAGATAGTGGATAAGTTGCAAGGTTCTAGTAATAGAGATGGATGGAGAACTGAGTTGCCGAAGACAGGTTTAGGAGATAACGTCCTAGTGCAAATGAGAGATGAAAAACAAAAAGATGTGACATGGCAGGGCAAATGTTCGGGTACCGTGTATGTTTCCATAATTATTGCACTATATTATATAATTTTAGCTAGTAGTTTGGAATTATATATGTTTCTGGATTCAATTAAACCATTTCTTTGCTCTTTAACCTGTGTAGAAAGATTAACAGATTTCCTATTTTCTGAGCAGCTATATTGGCGGAAATGAGAATGAGGGACATTTTTCATTGATAAACGAGGCATGTTCCATGTAAGATTGTTCATCCGTTGTGTACATATGTATATTTAGTTGCTTTGCTTTCGTTAACTGATCAAGGGAAGGGTTGTTTCTTTTCATGTATCTTCTTCGTGATAAACCTTCTGCCATAATGAATCTAGTCCAATTATTGAGTGTATGATTAAACCCTAGAGGAAGAGGGAGCAAATTCAGTCTCTTGAAAACCTCCATGTGGAATGTACTACTTAATACAGATTTCAGGGGTTACAATAAAGAGACAACCAACATGTAGACTATGCTAGATTGATTAAGACCTCAAAAAATGTATTTAGTGGGTTAACAATGCTTCAGGGCATATAGAAAATCTCATACTTCACATGCTGACCATGCTGGACGGAAGATGGACTTGAACCTACGAAATGCTTAGCAACTATTAAACAGAGTTTCGGGTGATCTCATAGCTCTTCTTCTTTTTTTCCTTCTAAAGTGAATTGGTAACTTTACCATGTTATACCCCTTGATATATTTAAATCAATTAACCTTTTCTCATTAATCTAAGTGCATTACTCATCCATGGTGTATTAGGTCTGTCTTCTGGCAGAAATTGTTTCTGATTTTTTTTGGACATCTTGGATTAAAATAATAGATCTCAAATCTGTTGAGTTGTTTTAGCCCAAGCTACATATGTTGACATTTATGTTCATCTGTGACTGTCTTGAACAAACAAATCACGATACTCTGCTCATGCTGGTGTATCTGAGTCATGTAATCTATCTTATTATCGCAATGTGACTAGATTTGATAACATCCTTGTTAACCAATTAGCTTTTTCTAATTTTTTTTATTTCTCTTCAGATTCTTATTTGTTGTTGTCATGGGAGGGAATGCACTTGTTGAGTTTTCTTTTACAAGCAATACACCTTCCATTTAAGATTTCTTATCATAAAACTTTCCATCTCTGCTTTCAGTATGAATAGATATTTCTTATTTCAGGTTTGCACATACCAATCCACTACATCTGAGTGTGTTCCCAAGCGTTGTTAGATTTGAAGCAGAAGTGGTTGCGATGACAGCAGCAATTCTTGGTAGTAAAGAAAAGGCTTCTGGAGGACAAATTTGTGGAAATATGACATCAGGGGGGACTGAAAGTATATTATTAGCAGTTAAATCATCACGTGACTATATGAAAGCCAAGAAGGGAATCACTAAACCAGAAATGTATGTGCTCTTTCCCTCTTTATTTTCTTTAACATCCAGCCATAAGGTATCAGTCTCTAAATATAGTGAGTATCATACATGACTGTAGGATAATACCAGTTTCCGCACACTCAGCATACGACAAGGCTGCACAATATTTCAAGATCAAGTTGTGGCGTGTCCCTGTTGATAAAGAATTTCGAGCAGATGTTAAAGCTATTAAGCGATATATTAACAAAAATACTATCATGGTAAAGTTTTGACTTTGGGAAGTTTTAGAATCATTTTCCCTGGTTTTAAACATAAGTAAAATGTATTTGTGTGTTCATATCTTTTCATTATTCTGTTTGTTTGTTCTCCTTCATTTTATAATAGAAATGAGCCTCAGACTCTGAATTTCATCATAATTTGTTTACTTATCCCCTGACTTTATGTCAAGTATTTTATCTGCTCACTAAAACATATGAATATACAGATTGTTGGATCGGCACCTGGATTCCCCCATGGCATAATCGATCCAATTGAGGCAAGTGCGCGGATCTTTTCCCAATTTCTAAATCTTTAACAAATACTGCTAAGTATAAAGGATTTTGGATCCTTTACTCGCTAAATTTCCTAGTTAAATTCTCTTGCAGGAGCTTGGTGATTTGGCTTCTAGCTACCAAATTTGTTTCCATGTTGACCTTTGTCTTGGGGGCTTTGTCTTACCTTTCGCTCGTAAATTGGGGTATGTTTGATGTATCTTTGTTTCCAGGTTATGGTTCTGTAAAGTAGAGTGCTCCAATCTGCACTAACTATTTATCTTATTTTGTTCTTCTATTGATTTATAGTGCTAAAGAAGTTCCTTTGGCCTTGCCCTCCCTTTATACAAGCTCTTTTGTAAACAGTTAAATCATCAGCAACAATTCATTTATATATCTGTCTTATAGATACCACAATTTGTCTATATGATTCTTGTTATTATGTCCAGATACCCTGTACCTCCATTTGATTTCACTGTTCAAGGAGTAACCTCTATCTCAGTGGATGTACACAAGTATGGGCTGGCACCAAAAGGAACCAGTGTAGTTCTGTACCGAAATCGTGAAATACGGAAGGTATAAAGTGCTACTTTCTGCCCCTTCGCTGTAATCACTGTTTAGCATTCAATTGAAGCATCTGTAAGCAGAATATATGGGATTTGCTTGATCATCCAATTTGTGAGAGTTCATTGGAGATTAGACTTGTTCCTTTGGATATATTTTTCTTTATGAGGAAATTTTGTTCTCTTGATGATGAAATTTGTAAATTCATCCGTAATGTACTATGTAGCCTTTATGTGACTGGAGATATTGTCTTGAATTTTTAATGGCTTTCTTTCTGAGATACCCTCTTTACCTTTCCCTGTATTGATGTCGAAGTTGTAGAGAGCAGTATAGTATACCTTGAAACATTTGGTACGGTGGTTCTACTTCATGTGCAAAGAATTGATACATTATGCTACAAGTTCATTTTATATGTTTTTGTTTTACAAGTAATGTGAGATCTTATACATTTTCTTACTCCTGAAACATGTGCGGGGACTGGACTAATTTGCTGCTGGTTTTTACACGTTAACAGCATCAATTTGTTGCTGGTAAGTTACTCATGTCAAAAAAGTATTCATTATTTGTAGCTTTGCTACTGACTCAAAAGAAGAAATCTCTATAAACTGTTGGTGGGGCAATTGATGTGATAATAAAAACTAGATATGCACTGCAATCAACTTCAGTGAAAGGAGTTTCCAGGTGCTCTGAACCTTAAATACATAATCAGTAATTTGTCTTTTTAAAAGAACATAAAGATCTTGTGAAACCAATTCAGTAATAAAAATCAAACGTGTACCCTTGCAATAAAGTAAGTGGCAATGATCTGAGATAATTTGCTATTTCCTTTTGCCCTTCTACTTATAGAAAAGAAATCATACTCTCTTTACCTGCAAAAAAGGGGTAATCATTCTTATGAAGTTTTGATGACATATACCCCTTGTATTCACATGATAGTCACTGAGTGGACTGGTGGGCTTTATGTTTCTCCAACAATTGCTGGAAGCAGAGCTGGAGGTCTGATAGCTGGGGCTTGGGCAGCAATGATATCTTTAGGCTCCGAAGGTTATAGACCTTTCTCATTCTTGTTGGTTATCACTTGGCACTTCCGTTTCTTCTTAGCTGATAGTTTGTACACCTTGCAGGATACTTGGAAAACACCAAGGAGATCATGGAGGCATCAAAAAGAATTCAGAAAGGGTACATATAGTCTCACTTACAGTTCAATTCTTTTCCAGTCTAAGTACTATTGTCCCTCACAATGATTCTACCCTTCAGGATACAGGACATTCCAGAACTGTTTGTGATTGGAAGGCCTGATATGAGTATAATTGCTTTTGGATCTGATGTTGTAGACATATTTGAAGTCAATGATATACTGTCATCCAAAGGTTGGCATTTAAATGCATTGCAGAGACCTAATAGGTATTGTAACTGCACATGATGCACACTTATTCATTCATTCTGGACACTGGAGAAGCTTTTCTTCTTCCAGCTATATGGTAACTGTTTAAACAATTACCAGAAATGCACTTATTTGGATACTTTGGGCAGGAGAGTCTAATGTTGAATAATACTTTTAGAATTCTAAATACTTAAATGAGAGTTCTCTTCTAAGTTGTTTGTATTGCATATCCGTTTCAGTGTTCATATTTGTGTGACGCTTCAACATGTACCAGTAGTCCAGATTTTTCTGAAGGATCTTAGAGATTCCGTGCAGACTGTAAGTGTGCTCTTTCACTTCCATCTTTTTCTCTCCTTTGAATTTCCAATATCATAAAATCTTTACAACTAGCATACCAAGATTTTCCGGTCAAATGCAATGTGGTTATCAGTACCAGGACCAGCTTATTGAAGGCGGCTTACCATGTACTGTTTAGGCCAAATGTATATCTTGTCAGCACTGCTCTTAGTTAGGGTCTTGAAAGTTGTCTCTGTCTTCTCGTGTACTTGCTTAACAGAAAATGATCGTCATTTTCCCTTCATAAATTTTTCTGGTCGAGATCTTTTACTTGGCCGTGTTTTTAATCAATCAGATAACTGTATGAATTTAAGGCTCAGTTATTTTAGATGTATCCATTCCTTCATAACCGCTTAGTTGATTCTAATTAGGTTCTTATCTTGGAGTATATATATATATATACTATGTGATTTTCTGTTGAGAGGTCATTTATAGTGTTTTCTCCCATCAGGTGAAAGAAAATCCAGGTCCAATTAACGGAGGGTTTGCTCCAATCTACGGTGCCGCAGGGAAGATGCCAGATAGAGTTATGGTTCAAGATTTACTGGTGGAATTTATGGACAGTTCATACTAGTCATTTCTCAGCATAATCTATGCATAATTACTACTGAATAGAAAATATTGCAATTGTTAAGTAATAGTGAGTTTTCTGCATTATGGTAAATACGGACAGAATGTTAACAATTGAACACTATTGATTCTTTTGTACTTGCTGAATGCATGCTAAAATATAATTGGTGAAACCCCTCAAACTATTATTACCAAGGTATGGACAATATCTCTGTAGCTGTATCCTTTGTGTTGAGACTTGAGATGCTGCTGGATTTACCGGTATTCTGGCTGCTGCACTCTCAACTTTGCTTAATTTATTACAAAAGAGCTGATTTGCAGGGAAAAATATTAGTTTGTTATCTTATTCAACTCGAATTATGCTAGAGAAACCTTGTGATGCGAGAGAATTCCCTTGTATACTCAACTTGTCATTTAATAGTGGGGAAAAGACATAAATTCACAGTTGAACTTGTTTTGAAAAGGCAGTTATACATTTAAACTATTATGACGATTTATTACACATTTTTACTATTTAAAAATGAATTTATTTACCCTATAAAACTGACATAGCCAAAAAAAATAAAATTAAAGCGCATAAGCGCATTTGGTGAAAAATAAATCAAAACCCTCTTTCCATCACCATCCTACCCTACCCATGCCTCTTCTTCTTTCTCTTCTTCCTCCTCCTTTTCCTCCTCCTCCTCCTCTTCTTTTTCTTCCTCTTCCTCTTCCTTAACCCCACATGTAATGATCTGGTCAATCATTTTTGGGTTTTTCCTTGAAAATTACCACTTTGCCCTCCTGATGTTTACCCCAAGTCATTTTTGATTGAGTTTGAGAAGGTTTTGAACTTTGAGTTAAAAGTTGAGATGTTTGGTGAGTTTTGAGTTTGAAAGACTAAGTTGTTAAGAAAGTGATTCTCGAAATGTCGAGTATAACTGATTCACATATGTGGTTTGTTTGCACGGGGTCTCGAGGGTCCTTTCGATGATTTTGAGTTTGGCTGATTTCTTGTTCTTGTGCATGGCCATTTTGGTCATTCCGATCGCGAGACTCCCTCATCACGATCGCGTAACATCATCTTGGGGTGCATCGTGATCGCGTGGGACTTGTCGCGATTGCGATGGTTAACTTTAATGAGTTGACTATCTTACTCATCGCGATCGTGTGACCTTGAGTTGCGTTCGCAATGAGCATATGTGACCTGGGCAGAATATTTTCTAAAATCGGGGTTTCAACCCCATTTCACCATTTTGAGTTTTGGAAGCTTTGGGGAGGCGTTTTAGACCAGGTTTTTGAGTAAAATCTTTTGGGTAACAATTCTTAACTCTAAATCTTCATTTACTCATTATTATTTATGGATTTATGTGTTCAAATCAAACTTTTAAAATGAGAAATTTGTATGCTTCCTTTGTTGCTTCTGTGTTTGGAGTAATGGGGATGAGGTGTAGGGTTAAATTGTTCACTTGTTACATTTAAATGAATAAAAAGGGGTTGAGATGAAAAAGACTATGTGTTGAACATGATGATGTAAATTGCCTGAATGTAAACCTTATTGATTGAATGATTGATGAAATGTTTGAAAGCATGAATGTGACTTGAATTATGCAAATTGTTGTCTCTTCTATGTGGTGTGATATAACTTGTGTGCTTTGATGGTTGAACACCGTGATAAGACATGTGATGCCGAGGTCTTTGCTGGCGGGTGTTATTATGTCGAGGTCTTTGCCGGCGAGTGTTATTATGCCGAGCTCTTTGCTGGCGAGTTATTATGGCGAGGTCTTTTGCGACGAGTGTTATTATGCCATGATCTTTGCCGATGAGTGTTATTATGCCAAGGTCTTTCCCGGCGAGTATTATTATGCCGAGGTCTTTGCGGGCAAGGAATATGATGCCGAGGTCTTTACCGGCGAGTGTTATGATGCCGAGGTATTTGTACGCGAATATTGTTGTGCCGAGGTCTTTGCCGACGAAAACGAAAGATCAAGTCGCTGACATCTTTACCAAGGCTCTAAGCAAGGATCAATTTGTCAAAAACAGGTTGAAGCTTGGACTATTCAGACCCAACTAACTCATTGGTCCACATGAGTTCAAAACCCTTGTTGACTATGATTGGAAGGCATGTATCATTGCTTTTTGTCTTACATTTATGTGTGAATTCAACTTAGTACCTTTTGTAGGTATACACTCATGGTTTAGCTAGAAAGAAGAAGAAGAAGACACAATATAGTTAGAGCGACGATGTTTGAACAAAATAGGGACCTGGTCGTCTCTCAAAGGTTAGTATCCACGTACTTGTGCCACGTGTTTGCTTCTCTTGGAGTTTCGTTTGTTCCTTTTTCAAAATCAAACATCACATCTGTTTAGGGACCAAATCTCCACCACAAAACCCTCTAAGTCCTTATTTTTCTCCATCCTCTTTCTTGTGCTAAACTCTCTCCAATTTGATTCTAATTCTACCCAAACTCCCTAAATCATGTCAAAATCCTTGTCCTCTTCTCCCAAAGAACCCTCATCAACAAATGTTGAAACTTCAACTTAGTTTTAGTTCAACACCCCCATCTTGCCCGAAATGCCTTCTCCTTCCACTCCAGTTTGCGGGGTAAGTGAAACAAATGAATCTACTACTCCCATCACTACAGTGCTTTCTCCTAAAAACGATGAACTCCATGGGTCAATACCAGTCCAAATCGAAAACCACCCTTTTCTCTCCAACTCTGGTTCTTTCTCTTGATGGCTCTACTCGTTTAGAGGCTCGATCTGTTTCTCAACCCTCTGTTGAGAAACAAACTTTGGAACCTGAAGTCTCATCTCAACCTGCCCTTGTGTCGTCTATTATGTTTCAGCGACTTTTTGATGGAGATCTTCCTATTGAAAAGGGGGTTGAATAAAATATTCTCACCGTTGGAGAGGAATGGATTGTGCAAAGTCTGGCCGGCATGAAGGGGGATATTCATCATTCATACTTCGATTTGGAGTACAAGTAGCCAGATCCAGTCAAATATGGGACGGTACCAGTGTTTGATCATACTCCAGAACCTTTCTTACACCCTGCTCTTGTCCAAGTTGAAGCAGTGGAGGATAAAGATATTGTTTCTCTTATCTGGAAAGGAAAAGGTTGACGAGAAGCAAATGAGCAAGAAACTGGCATCACTGAAAATACTGTTCTACCATCCTTAGCGTCACAAGTCTTACAACATCAAAAAGAGTCTGAGGTGGTCGTTTCCCACAAGACCCCAAGGTCTGAAAAGAGAAAAGAGAAAATGATTGATTCAGTTCCTCAGAAATTTTTCAAAAGCTACTCCACTCGTGAATCTCAAAAGAAGTTGTTGCATGAGGCCATGGCGACAAACAAGGCAAGCACCACTCAACACAGACGCAAAAGGAAAGCCATGGTATCTAAAGACAAGTCTGTTCAGCCTAAGGACCTGGTCAACATTTCACAACAGCCAGAAAATAGTTCCACTAATTTAGATGATATAGTAGGGCAGTGAACAAAATCAGAAAGGCTGTAGAAGAAAAAAGGGTTAAAACACATGAATCAAAGTCAAAAGGTGTCCTGAAACGAAAGAAAAAAACTCAAACGGAGTCTAAAGAAAACCTTGTAGAAACATTGGAAGACACGTGTGAACCTAGGTCTAAGCGTGAGAAGGGACCTGGTTCGCCTCTCAAAAAGGCAAGGGGTGGTAAGGTGCTAACTCGAGAAGAATGAGTGGCTGTTCTAAAAACTCAAAAGGTCTTGAATGGTAGAGTATTTGATCTTGTCATTTTGGAGAAACCATGCATGCGAAGTCTTGTCAATTGTGTTGACTTTCAAGATTGGACTTGCTTGTTTGAATGGCCTGCTCCGTTCTTGCATGAACCCAAGGTCCGTGAGTTCTATTACAAAATGATATTAAATGAGAATGGAAGCGTTGTCACTCAAGTTCATGGAGAGGATATTAATTTGGATTAAGATACTTTGAGAATTATTTTGGAAGTTCCTTGCAAGGGGATCAGTTTAATAGACGGGTGTACACCATCTAAATTGTATGTCAGATGAGGTAAAAGTGGATGATGTCTGGTACTCTGGAATTCTGAAAAAGTTTCTGAAGGGCGTGAATCAACTATACTTTGAGTTCGTAAACAAAGTCCTTCTTTTACGCACCGAAAAAAGAAATGCCGCCTCTTCGACTGACCTGCTTCTTATGGAGATGTTGGACATGTATGAAACTATAAACCTTCCTGGACTTATGCTGGAACACATGCATCGGATCATGACAGGCAGGGATGGTAAGCATGGAATGGCTTATGGGTACTTTCTCAACAAAGTGTTTGAACATTTTAACACGCCTATTGGTAAAGAAATTGCTGGAACAATGAAACATGCCTTCTCCATGTCCACTCTAATCGAATGTGAGTGCATTGATGGAAAAGTGAAGGATAAATAACAAGTTTCTGAACTTCTTCAACAGCTAGAGGTGTCAAAGCCCGAAATGGAAGAACTTATGACTCTACTTGCGGTAAAGGACTTGGAAATTGCCCGACTCAAAGCACTGCTCCAAAAAGATCTTTCTCAGGGACCAGGTCCCAGAGATGGTGGGCAGGCTGATGTTGACGCTTTGAGGACTGACAATGCTAAGTTAGTTGAAATGAATGCCAAATTGGATGCCGAAGTTGAAGTTATTTATGAACAATAAAGAAGAAGAGTATGAAGATTAATGAGAAGAAGGAGGAGACTAATAGAGACAAAGAGGAGTAACTTTATTTCTTGTTATTCAATGTTATTGTAGTTACATTGTAGGTCTCCTCTTTATACTAGTTGTGATATCTTATCACACTTAGTTATCCTAACCGACTTACAACTAATTGTAATTGACTAACTAATTAATGAAAAGTTAGTTACACAGTAACAGTGGTTAGGGAACACATACAAAGGACCAGGTTCACACATTTGATTCTGCCTTGTTCTTCTCATTCTCAACACTCCCCCTCAAGATGGGAAGTGAGAAGATGTTCAGAACTCCTAGCTTGCAGCTGAGATGTTGCATTTGCAATTTTGTGAGTCCTTTAGTAAGCAGATCGGCTGGTTGATCTTGTGTAGGAATGTACTTGGTAGATATACTAACCCTTGTGTGATTTTCTCTCTTATAAAATGACAATCAATCTCAATGTGTTTGGTCCTCTCATGATAGAATGGATTGGCTGTAAGTTGCATAACAACTTTGCTATCAGTATGTATGTTGATAGGTAGTGAAACTTCAATGTTGAGTTCCTCCATTAAACCTTTCAGCCATATAATTTCTGTTACAGTAGTTGCAATTCTCTTGTATTCAGCTTCAGCTGAACTTCTAGAAACAATTGCTTATTTCTTTGACTTCGATGAAACTAGAGACCCTTCATACTGCACAAAGTAACCAGTTATTGATCTTCTTGTTAGAGGGCAAGAAGCCCAATCTGCATCACAATAAGAAGTGATAGTATTCTTTAAGTAGCTGGACAGTAGTAGGCCTTGTCCTGGTTGTCTTTTCACATATCTTACCATCCTTAATACTGCAGTCATATGTGACTTCTAAGGCTGTTATAGAAATTGACTTAATGTTTGAACCCCATAGAAGATGTAAGCTCTTGTCATGGTTAAATAGAGTAGTTTGCCAACTATCCTTTGATAAGCTCTTTGATCAGTTAGTGGACCATCTTCTGTCATCTGTGTCTCTTCATCATACTGTTTAGTAGTCAATTTTGAGTTGGTATCAATTGGAGTTCCAGCTGGTTTAGCTGCACTTAGACCAGTTTCAGAAATTAATTCAAGTGCATACTTTCTTTGATGCATTAGAATACATTGCTTTGATCTGCCAAACTCAATACCTAAGAAATACCTTAACTCTCCCAAGTCTTTCATTTTGAAAGCTTGCTCCAACTGATCCTTTTCTTATATTAGAAGTAAATTACTTGTAGTGATCAACATATCATCCACATAGATGAGAACAAGTACCATGCCTATTGTTTTCTTTTTGATGAATAAAGAGTGATCATGTTCACTTTGTTTGAACTTAAATTTTAGTAATGTATGAGAGAGTTTTGCATTCCATTGTCTTGGTGCTTGTTTTAGCCCATAGAAGGATTTAGTGAGTCTACACACTTTATTCTCCCACTGACTCTCAAATCCCCGAGGAAGGTCCATTTAAATCTCATCATGTAAGTCCACTTGTAGAAAAGCATTGAACACATCCATCTGATGAATGTGCCATTGCCTTTGACCAGCAATAGTCAGTATTGTCATCACAATCTTCATCATCACTATTGGACTGAATGTCTCCTTATATCAATACCTTCCTTTTGGCTATAACCTTTTGCTACTAGCTTTGCCTTATACCTCTCTATTTCTCATGTGCTCTTATATTTAATCTTATAGATCCATTTGCAACCTATAGGCACCTTTCCCTTTGGAAGAGTAACTACTTCCCATGTATGATTATTTGGTAGTGCATCAATCTCAGATTGCATTGCCTCAGCCCACTTAGGATCAGTAACAACTTCTTTGTAGCTTGTAGGTTCTGTATTGGCAGGGATCTTAGACAGATATGTTTGATAGGAATGGTTTACCTGGTCATATGACAGGTATTTATCCAAAGAATATGGAGTATGTTGAGCATAGAGAGATACAAAATCTTTCATCCATAGTGGTGGTTTCTTACCCCTTGCAGATATTCTATTTTCTTATTATATTACCAATGGACCATGTACAAGAACCTGATCTCTATTTAGTGCAAGGTTGTTGGTTTCTGCAGATATCTCCTCAGATGAACCTATTCTCTGAAACTGAGGCTGATCAGCAATGGGTAACTGATGTAGTGAGTTAGTGACAGAAGTTGGTTCTCCATCATTTAAACCAGTGAATCTGAACAAAGGTGTATGCTGTTGATCTTGTGTTTTGAAAGGAAATATATCTTCCTTGAATATCACATCTTTGTGTACAAAGAAAACATGAGACGTTAGATCATATAACAAGTAATCTTTTTGAGTATTTGCATAGCTTAAATGAACAACCATTCTGGACCTACTCTTTAGTTTATCAGCTTCTTGTATAATTTTAGCAAAACACAAACATCCTAACACTCTGAGATGTGACACTGTAGGTTGCTTTCTAAATAACTTTGCAAAAGGAGTCTTGTTATTAATAACATGACTAGGAATTCTGTTTATAATATATACTGCAGCTTGAACACATAAACCTCAAATTTAATAGGAATGTTTCCTTGAAATCCAATAGCTCTTGTAAGCTCAAAAATGTGTCTATGTTTCCTTTCAGCAATACTATTTTACTGAGGGTATAAGCACATATAGTTTGATGTACAATGCCTAAAGAAGTAAACATGGTTGAGCACTTATTATTCAAGAATTTTGTACCATTATCTATTCTTATGCATTTAATAGTTTTATCAAATTGTGTTTTAACATGTACTAGAAATTGTTGAATAATGGTACACACATCAGATTTTAGTTTCAACAGAAAAATCCATGTATATCTAGACATGTCATCTACCACAGTAAGAAAGTATTTTTTTTCCATCATGAGTGGAGGTTTTATAAGGACCCCATAGATCCATGTGAACTAAATCAAAACATGTTGATCTTTTAGATGTGCTAACTGTGAAAGGTATCCTTGTTTGCTTAGCACAAGGACAAATAGTGCATTTATTCATTGTCTCAGTTATACTACTTACATCTGATGACAACATTTTCTTTAACACTGAACTAGATACATGCCCACATCTTCTATCCAACAAGTCTATATCAAGTTTAGAATCTACTCTTAATAATGGAATATAACAACTAGCTGCAATATTGACATATCTTGAACTTGTATTGCCATAAATAAAGAGTTCAAGAAGGAAATAAATCAAAGTGAAGTCAAGAAAGAAAATTGAAGACAAGTTCGAGTTGAACAAGGAGTTGAGGATGCAACAAAGTCAAGTTCAAGTTGAACAAGACTTTGAAGAGGTTTAATCTATAAATAGGGCAATAACTTCTTCGAAGAAGTTTGCGCACTTACATAGAGAGAAGATCAAAACACGATCAAGAGTTTGAGAGAGTTTTGAGATTTATTTGGGGAGTGTTGCGAGTTTGTGAGGAAAAAGTTGTAAGATTGTAGTTAAGAGTTTTGATTACAATCAAGTGTGTGTGTAGGATTTGTCTAACAAGTTTGAGAAACTTGATGGACGACAGAAGACTTAAACCTGGGGTTTTGTCTTGGGTAGCTAGGAATTAGAGTTTATAATTCCTTAGATTACCTAGGTGTGTAATCTTTATGTTGTTTGGAGTTGAGATAAATAATACAAAGCTGTGAACTAATTATTATTTTACGAAATTATTTACTAGAACTCACAAACAGTAAAGAACAAGTAGGTAGTACGTGTTCCTTTACAGAATAAAAGGGTCATAATTCCAACAATTGGTATTAGAGCAGGTTATCTTAATCAAGAGTCTAAAAACTCAAGATAAAGATCACTATGAGAAGTTGATTACAAGATGCTGGGAAAAAATGCAAAGGCCAAATGTATACTTGTA
Organism: Solanum verrucosum; assembly: GCF_900185275.1. NCBI lineage: Eukaryota > Viridiplantae > Streptophyta > Magnoliopsida > Solanales > Solanaceae > Solanum > Solanum verrucosum. The sequence continues at coordinate 1,788,962 of NW_026020183.1, forward strand.
TGTGGACTAGTACCTGATGACTTTAATCGCATCTCAAGTTGTACCTCTGCGAAACAAATATGGGATACTCTACAGAATGCTCATGAAGGTACAACTCAAGTTCAAAAATTTAGAATTGCTAGGCTATGCTCTGAATATGAAGCCTTCAAGAAGAAATCTGGTGAATCGCTTCAAGATATGATCACTAGATTCACTACTGTAGTAAACGAGCTAATCTCCTTGAGAAAAGTATACACCACTGAGGAACAAGTAGACAAAGTGCTTTGGACCTTGCCTAGATCATGGGAAATAAAAGTCACTGCAATCAGAGAAGATAATGATTTAACCAATATGACTTTGGATGAACTGGTAGGTAACCTCAAGACATATGAGATGAATGTTGACAAAAGAGGTGAGGGAAACAAAGAAAAAAAATCTTGGACTCAAAGCAACTGAAAGTGATGAATCAGATATAGATGATGAAAACTTAGAACTGATCAGCAGAAACTTCAAAAAACTCTTCAAAAGGGGCATAAATTCTGAAAAAAAAGGTACCACCCACTAAAGAAAAGAATACAGAGAAACCAAAAAGTGGAGGATGCTTCAAGTGTGGAAAAACTGATCATCAAATTAAGGATTGTCCTATGTGGGAGGTAGAATGGAGAAAAAAAGAGCTGAAAAGGAGAAGAGGGAACTTTTAAACAAAAGAAAAAACAAAGAGAAGGAGCAAGCTATGTATGTTGCCTGGGGAACAGGTTCAGAGATGTATGAAGACGATGTTGATGACATTGTCTTGATGGCCATAGAAGAATTGGAACCTGAACCTGATTCAGACTCTGAAGAAATGGAGGTAAACCTTTATGATCTCAAAGATAAGTTAGTAAATTTCTCTAAGAGAAAAATATCTTTTTTAATGCTCACATCTATAGACACAATTCAGGAACTAGTTAAAACCAAGAATCATATACTTGCCTCCCTAACCAGTTTAAAATTTGAGTATATAGATCTTGAAAAACTCAATGCTGACCTGAAAGAGAAAAATAAGCTTTTATCACAAAAAGTTCAGCAACTAGACTCTTGGAATCTGTCCAATAAAATTGAAATCCTAAAACTCAAAGAAACAGGTAAGGACAAAATCTGTGATAAGTCAAAAGATGATTATGAAGTTAAAAGACTAAAAAACGAATTATGTTCTGATAGAGAAAAATCAACAAAAATGAGACTTGAACTAACTAGGACTAAATATGAGCTTGAACAAGCAAATAAATGGACAAAGTCATCTATGATTGTATCACATCTGGGAAATAACCACCGAAATAAAAAAACTGGAATAGGCTTTAATCAATTCAGAATTGATAACCCTTTGTTATGCATCATCTGTGGTAATTCAGGTCACTCTATGATAAATTCCCCAAAATACAGATTCACCATTAACAATAAAACAAAAGGTACCTATAAGACACCTCAAAGGAACATGTATACTCAAAAGAAATCTAATCTACCTAAATGGATACATAGAGATCTTATTCATTCTTTTTATCAATACAAAGGACCCAAGCTAGTATGGGTTCCTAAATCTAACCTTTGAATTTGCAGGAAAAATGAGAGGAAGAAAGCAACATTCTATATGAACAGTTGTTGGTTGAGACACATGATTGAAACTAGAAGAAATTCCTCTCACCTGTAGAAGAAAAGGATGGAATAGTAGTTTTTGTGGTGAAAATTCTTTTTGGTCAAATCAAAGAAGTTGGAAAAATAGGCAAGACTAAAGAAGCACTTTTAAAGGAACATGTTGGAAATTGGGGATGATTAAAATCACATGAGTATCCATCAGTGGCTAATGAATATTTCGCATACTACCTTCTAATCATGAATTTTGTGCTCAGTCTTGTACATTTAGTTGTATGTCTCTATAGCACTTTTAAAGCCAAGCTACTCATGCACTATAACATTGTATTTGCATCTGTCACAAGAGAGAGGCTTAGTAAAATTGGAGAAAAATTCAGCATTTTTCGGAGATCTAAGGTATGTGCACTACAATTATTCATAATTAAATATAAAATCAATGCACATGTACCTGTTCCTTCCACATATATTCATGTCCTCAATACTACTAAACAAACATCTTCTTAAAAAGCCTATTTAAAGCCTTATCCTAGTGTTTCTCTACAACTCACACCCTTCTCTTCCATAAACTTCTTAACCAAGAAATCCTATTTTTCTAAAATTGTGGAATAAAGTGTTCTTCAAGAAACATGTCTATGCTTGATTAATTACAATTTATGTTTCTTAATGACATTCTTAGAGATTCTAAGTGTGCTGGTCTATCTGATGCTAGGGTTGAGATGACTTTGGTAGATAACGCCTCTACATTGGTGGCTTATAAAATATAGGCTGTGGTGTAGAAAGTAGGTTGCGCTGGTTCTTAGGGGGAATCTGTATTGGGTGTGTCTAAAATTACTGAGGAAGTTTTGAAAGATGTACCTTGTGAGAGGGAATATTTTGGGGACCCTATAGTTGAACAAAGTTCACTTTTTAGGCTCAACTTGGGTGAATCTAGTGAGGGGGAAACAATGGGAGACCCCTCTATCGAACCTAGTCCTTCTATTGGGATCCATATAAACTGGGATTTAGGGTTGATATAAAAAAATATTATAGTTGGCACTGCACCTGATAGTACCACGTCTAGGGAACAAATTGAGAGAACATGTTTCTCTACAAATGATGCTGAAGAAAATTTGTTCCTCTTACTGACTCTATTGAAATTAAAGATGACTCTATTGAAATTTGAGTTGTGAACTTTGGGAAACGGACAATGCTCTTAGGTAAGGTGATTACTGATTTAGGGGGTTAGAGATAAGTGAACTATTGTTTCTTCAGAGGGCACATGATTGATTGAACCAGTTCCTTAAAGGTGATACAAAACGAAAAAAAATAAGCTGAAATTGAAGTCATATGTGTCACGAACCAGAATGTCATGGACCAGGTGCATATGAACTATGATCATGAACTTGTAGGCCTGTTAAAGAAAAATAAAACACAAAGACCAAGGCTACCCTGAAAATTGAGAAGACTACTAATTTTGTTAATCCAAAAGATGCTTTTTGAGCTGCTTAAAGAGGACTTTTATTTACCCTTTCATGCCCGATCTTTTGCTATTGCCTAGCCACTCTAGCCTTTAACTTTCAAATTTTTTTCTCATCACAAGTGCTTGATTCTATCTTTAATTTTGATTACATTTGTGGTGTATATGCTTTTTGATTAATGCTAATGTTGGGTTTGAGTTTCAGGTTCATGTCTATCTCTTATGTTTGTGCAAATGCTTTGCTATAGCTAACTGAGTTTTTGATTTTTAAGTGTTTGTATAGGTGATAGCCCCAGTGGCCATGAGTATCAAATTTGCTTCTCTTAGTGTGGTGTATGCCTTCACGGTGTTTTATGATGTCAAAAGGGGGAAGTGCATGCATGCGTAATATTTATAACCCAATTGGTCTACCTTGATCCTCTAATATGTTTGCTTTGTGTGTTGTACTTTAAGAAACTGACATAACACAGATTGATCTATTCACACAAGAAGCAATTATTTGTCATCATCAAAAAGGGGGAATTTGTTAGATCGAGAAAGATTTTGATAATTGACAAATAAAGGAACAGATGAAAGGAACCAGTTGCGCGACATGTTCCTTTCAGACCGAATCCGACTGGGATAAGGAGAACGTCAACCACACGAATTAGAAGTTATAAAGCAGTAGAGGGATTACTTTTTCGACAAGCAACCAGTACAAAAAGTTTCCTTTTTATAAAGGAGTCCTACAAGGAAAAGGGAGTGCATAATAAGTCAAAGTGTAAACATAGTTATAAATCCTAAGAGAAGTAGGAAGCATGATCAAAGAAGGAAATAAGGGGCATAATAAAGAGTTCAAGAAGGAAATAAATCAAAGTGAAGTCAAGAAAGAAAATTGAAGACAAGTTCGAGTTGAACAAGGAGTTGAGGATGTAGCAAAGTCAAGTTCGAGTTGAACAAGACTTTGAGGAGGTTTAATCTATAAATAGGGCAATAACTTCTTCGAAGAAGTTTGTGCACTTACATAGAGAGAAGATCAAAACACGATCAAAAGTTTGAGGGAGTTTTGAGATTTACTTGGGGAGTGTTGCGAGTTTGTGAGGAAAATTGTAGTTAAGAGTTTTGATTGTAGTTAAGAGTTTTGATTACAATCAAGTGTGTGTGTAGGATTCGTCTAACAAGTTTGAGAAACTTGATGGACGGCAGAAGACTTAAACCTGGGGCTTTTGTCTTGGGTAGCTAGGAATTAGAGTTTATAATTTCTTAGCTAGGAATTAGAGTTTATAATTCCTTAAATTACCTAGGTGTGTAATCTTTGTGTTGTTTGGAGTTGATATAAATAATACAAAACTGTGAACTAATTACTCTCTCCGTTCCATTTTATGTGGCAACATTTGACCGGGCACGGAGTTTAAGAAATAAATGAAGACTTTGAAATGTTTACTAAATTACCCTTTAAAAAGTAGATTCACTTTTCTCTCTCCTCATAAATGTATTGGAGTATTATTTTAAGATTAAGTGGGACCAACAAGGGTAAAAAAGGAATTGTACCTTTAAATACTTCCCATATAAGGAAATGTGACATTCTTTTTGGGACTGACCAAAAAGGAAATGATGCCACATAAAATGGGACAGAGGGAGTATTATTTTACGAAATTATTTACTAGAACTCACAAACAGTAAAGAACAAGTAGTTAGTACGTGTTCCTTTACAGATTAAAGGGGTCATAATTCCAACAGTATGTATAGACCACCATCTTGTTTATCAATCATCTTCACCTTCCCATGTGAAAGATCCTGAAATATACAGAAGTTAGGGAAAAAAGTAGCAGAACAATGCAGTTCCTTAGTGAGATTAGATACTGATAACATGTTAAATTGAAATTGTGGTACTTGAAAAACTCTAGTGATCACATCATTATTAGGTAGAACACTTGAGACAATAAACTCAAGTATGGAAACATCCCTATTGGGTAAATGTACTTTCTTTGGCTTATCAAACTTGCAAATAGTGGACTTGTTTAAAGAGTCCAGGTCTGCCACCATGTGATTAGTAGCACTTGTATCGATAATCTAACAAGGAGTAGAACTAATATTGGTAGTAGAGTTGAAATAAGTGTTTGTACCTGATCCATTACCTACTACATTAGCTGAATGAACTTGTTCTGGAGCTTTGTTTAGAAACTGGAGCAATTGTTGATATTGATCCTTTGACATATGACAAGTTTCTAATTGATTGTTCCCTTCATTTGAAGACTGCCCATAGTCACTTGTAGTGACTTGAGTAGGATGACATGTAGTCAGATGTTTGTGTGAAACTTGTTCTTGAGACCTTGTACTTTCCATCATTGCATTATTTGCAGTTTTAGGCTCTTTCTTTTTGAACCTAAAATCTTGAGGATACCCTATTAACTTGTAGCACTTATCTCTAGTGTGATTCTTAAGTTCACAATAATCACAATAAAGATTCCCATATTTCTTGAACTTCTGAGTACCACCATTTCTTGAGTACATAGCTTAACTCATACGCTTGTTGGCCATAACTGGGGTTAGATCCTAATATTCTTCTTGTAGACACTACTGATTTTTGACTCTCATCAGACACGATCATTGAATATGCTTGATTTACTGATGAAAGTCGGCTCATCAACAAGATCTGAGACCTTGCTTGTAAGTAAGAGTCATTTAACCCCATAAGAAATTGAAATAATTTGAGTTTTGGCAAAAGGGACTGATGGACCCTTATACTTGGATGCGTTTGTATTGCGAACCCTTCTACTGAATCATTTGTCAACTGAACTCTTAAACTCAATCAAAATGAGCCCTTTTAAACCTCTCCAACCATGTGTGTAGCTCACTCTCCTTTACATAAATGACATGTCATATCCACATCAGATATATTAATGTCATGTCATAATTATTTTTAAAATTATTAATCAAAATTGTTTAATAAAAGGTAAAATAATAAAAAAATAATTATATTCTTTAAAGTAAAACCCATTAGATTTCTCCCATTCCCACAGTTTCACGGCCCAATCCGTTGCCGCCGCCGCCATTTTTGTCGGCGAAACTACTCATATTCCTTCCTTTACTGGCCTTCATCTCCACTGAACATCATCACCATTTTTCCTTTAATTTCCTTCTCCAACCTCCACAAAACCAACAACCTAAGCCACCGCACCAAATCTAGGTGAACATCATCACCATTTTCGCCTTCATCTCAGCCGCACACCATCACCATTTTTGCCGCAATGATTAGATTCTCGCACCTTCACCCACCTCGTTCTCTTCTCCGTTGACCAGCTGCGCCTCTCTCTCTCACTCCACTGCATATCAGTGGTGTCCGACGAGCACCACCAATGCCGCTCTCTCCCTTCGTCGGTGAATTAGTGGACTCAAGGAGGTGCCCAAGATCAACTAAATAGATGAAAATAGATTGTGGAAAAGATAGAAAAAAAAGGGTTGGGCAGGGGATGGATATGGCTGAAAAGGAGGTGTAATGGGTGAAAAAGAAGGGGTTTTTTAATTAATGGATTAAAAAATTATTTCTTTCATAATTGTTAATATTTTTTTATGTAAAAATGCTCCTCACTCGCCTTAATAGGTGTGTAGTTACACACTTTTGCCAACTCAGACATCCTAATGCCACATAAGCCTGGTCAATGTTCAGAGGGGTTTGTTAAATTGTGTTTTATTGAGTTTAAGGGTTCAATTGACAAACATGTAAGTAGAAGGATTCACAATACAAACTCATACAAGTATAAGGGTCCACCAGACCCTTTTGACTTTAAGTTTTTGCAGATGTACTACATACTCTTTGGATCTGTCACATTCACATGACGAGGTAAGCACCACAACCTCAAATTCCTCCCATAACCCTTTCAATCTTGAGAAGTAAACAAACACATAACTTGTTCCCTGAGTTATAGTGGCAATCTCCTAATGCAAATTGAAGGTTCTTGACCCATCTATCTTGTTAAACCTTTCATATAGATCCTCCCAGACATTTTTAGCACACGTCGCATACATGATGCTTCCAAGAAGCCCTTTCTCTACAGAATTCACAATCCAAGATAATACAACATCATTTACCCTTTCCCAGATACCTTCTAATCCTGGAAATTTATCCTTTGGACATGATCCATCCACTAACCCCATTTTATATCTTCCTAACAGGGCTACCTTCATCGATCTATACCACATATAATAATTCTCAGCACCAGTTAATTGAAAAGAAATGGTCTGATTTCCACTTATATCAGACTAGTGTAATCAATTGCTGAAGTTGGATTTCCAGTTCCAGTTCCTGAACTTGATTCTGCATTTGGGCCAAAAACTGTTGTAGCATTTGTACTGTTCGTCATTGCATTTATTTGCAAAATTGCGATCAATCTTAGAGGAATTGTTGATTGACTTATTCAACTAGGAATACCAGTTGATATGGCTCTGATACCATGAAGTTATTTATGAACAATGAAGAAGAAGAATATGAAGATTAATAGAAGAAGGAAGAGAAGAATAGAGAGAATGAGGAGTAACTTTCTTGCTTGTTTTTCAATCTTATTGTAGTTACATTGTAGATCTCATCCTTATAGTAGTTGTGATATCTAATCACAATTAGTTATCCTAACCGACTTACAACTAATTGTAACTGACTAACTAATTAATGAAAAGTTAGTTACACAGAACAGTAGTTAGGGAACACATACGAAGGACCAAGTTTACACATTTGATTCTACCTTGTTCTTCTAATTCTCAACAGAAGTCAAGTTGATCACTCTTAAACTTCTCCAGGTCCATGAAGACGCCAATAACTGCATGAATTTACTTCTCAAGTCCTTTGTCCCTCAACCCCACTCCTTCATAAAGTCCTTCCCGGTCTTCTCTTTTATCTCTGGCCTTGGCACTATGACTATGTTATTTTGGTTTTCATTGCGTTTTTAGTCATGTTTGATGCTTTCCTGTTAAGATATCGTTCTTTGATTTTAGTGTGTTGATTCGTCTCTCATTGTTTAGTTACTCATGTTATGTTTTTCCCTATGACTCTGAATTCATCTGTATTCTACTTGACATCTTGCTCTCGTTTACTAATCTGACTTTTTTATGATGTCAAAAGAGGGAATGAATGAATGTAGGCAGGAAAATATGGGGGAGTGGCGATAGGGGGAACCAACTGGGAATGGTGATAGGGGGAATACTACAATGTTTGTTTGTCATCGTCAAAGAGGGGGAAATTGTTAGGATTTAAAGTTTTGATGATACTCATAAGCATGTAACCTAATCCCGTATCTGATGGTGAAATTAAAGTCAATTGTGGAACAACTGTAAAAGTTGTTTCCTCTAACACGGTGGGTGAGCACCATCAACGAGGAAAACATACTCAGCCAATCAGAGAGCACTAGGTTGTTTTTTGGTTCAAAGGTAATATATCTCCTTTGATGTGAAAACAACCTAGTCAGTCATTCAAAGCATTTTTACAAAAAACAAATTCTTGTCTTTGAAGAACTCAATCGTTCAAGAACAGCAAAGGACCTGATAGAGCTATCAAGAGTGTCTTTAGTTGTTTGTATGAAAGTTGTGTTGTGAGTCTTAATATTGTAAGATCTAATCCTAAGATATAGAGGAGCTTAGATCGTTTCATCATTCAGTGGTCAAATGATAAACATAGCTCGAGTTAGCTGTGTGAAATATTGTTGAAGTGTATGTTGACTAGAGTTAGCTAACATAGTGGGTAATAGAGGTATTGTTTTGGCTCTTCTTGTAATAGAGTTATTACATGTTTGTAAGATCAAGAGCTTGTTCTTTGTATGTGTGTATGGAGTCTTTATTCACTTGTTGCTTGAAATAGTGAAAACAGTTGAAAACTCCTGTGAGACAGGTCGTGGTTTTTCTTCCTTGAGCAAGGAGGTTTCCACGTAAAACTCTTTGTGTCTTTACCTTGCTGTTGCGTATCTTTACTGCATTCCTAAGATAATATCAACCTGGTCCCTTATAGAACGTTGGACTAGTACATCTTATCACATACATTTTTGCATACTCTCTGTATCTCCTTTATGAACCCATCTGTGGCTCGTGGTTTGAACCACGGCTTGTAGAACACCCTCATGAAACTCAGAAATGGCTTATCAGCCTCTTCTTTCCTGTACTTAACTTCCGAATCTTAGTTCCCTACAAAATACATTAAATCTACTAAAAAGCTCTAAATAATTTACACCAATTCTAAGCTTTTAGCATCAAAAGTGCCGTAAAACCATGGCACATCAAAGCGTTATGCACACAGACACTTAAAGGGAGAAAGGATATAAAGTGACATTTCTCTACTTAGAACGAAAGACATTAGTTGGACTCATATCGTTAGTTTTACCTGCATATCGTCAGACTAAATCACTAGTCACATATATGAAATTACTGGGAAGACAGTCCTAACTTACTCTCATTATTAGAACACAAATAACAATAACCCAAAAATGGTTACTGGCAATACACGTTACAAGTACTTTTACGTGTCATGTTACAAATACCCCTTGGAATAAAGACTACCAATCGGGTAACCAAAATTGACATAGTTCTCACCATATTCTCTGTGGGATTCAACCCCAACCTTGTTTGGGTTCTATCTGCTTTATATCTCATTTTAGAGGTATAATTTGGGTGTATCAGTCTGTACAAGCTCATCCCTGCACCTGTCTTCTCTGTCTCTTTGTCCACGTCATTGGGGAACAATTCTTTTCCTGTCCTCGGCAAGATCCTTTCTTCTTATCGAAGACATCCCCTCAGGCGATTGATCCCTTTGGTCATTTGCCTTCAGTAAACCCTATCACCATGCACCCATTCCTCCGAGTGCCACGTGTTTTAACCAAGTTTTGCCCAACACAGTTTCTTAAATTTTAGGAGTATGTATTTCAGCAATATTTCCCAGTAAAATATGGCGGATCGTGTTTGAAAAGAGATACTACATAAAGATTTTTGGCCTTCATGACCATATTAAGCTCTACTTACCTTGGCATATTTTTCCTAGTATCTTATTATGTTGAACACTGTAACCATGAGTTGTAATACTTGTAGTCCTTGTAACTATCATGGGCATAAAGGTACATTGACCAGAGTTAATATTGTACACTATTTAACCACATGAAATAATTGTAGTATGATCATATCAATCTTGATGGAGAAAAATAAAGAACCATATACTCATTGAAAGGATGAAACACTTTTATCACTCTCTTCACTGTCAAACACACAGAGAGACTTGCATAAGAGAGTTTCTAGCTTATAAGCTCCAATCCCTCACCTAATACAAATATGAATGTTTAATATTAAGGAGAGAAGATCAAGGTGCTAAATTTCTAAGTCTGGTAATCAATTCTTATGGCTCAAGCCACATCTTTTTGAACTTGTGTAGTAACTAATTTAACGGTATCTTGTGTGGAACTTGGCTATAACTTTCCTTTTGACGTATTATCAATAAACTTATGGAGATTAAAGAATTTCACGTGTTTTTGAAGCGAACTCCCTTGGTCAGAAGGAAGGTAAATAATGTACTGATTGTTAATTTGGTATATGTAGTAGGCTACATGACATGAGGATGACAAACTTTTCCCTGTATTTTGATAAATTTAACACGAAAGATACATTACTCCATGAATATAATTTGCAGTCTTTGAGATACAACATTAATACTTAGCTTGAATCTTTAGCACAGAACAGTTTTAGCTAATACATCTCAAGTTTTACATGCGTCTCACACACAATATATGTTTAGAGGAACACCCTCTTTTATTTTCTCACATTTCTCTGACAATGACATAACCATTCCAACAACACGGCATTGCATAGATTTTGAAGAGGCAAACGTATCTTACAATATGAGCTGCTTTGGCAATTTAGAGCTCCAGCACAAAGTCTACAACAAAACAAAATCTGCTTAGTCACAAATATTGGTCAGTCTTCTGAACAATATCGCGGATTGGTTTTCTATATGAATAACTTATCTTTAAGGGATAGTCAGAGTAAACAGATTCTTTTTAATTATAAAAATGTGATTGGTTTCTACTAGATTCAAGATTTGAGAATCACTTACAATCTGCATCAGTTTTGATCCAGCATTCTCGGTTCTCATTTGAATCACCATCTACTGTGGACTGTTGCATGATAGGCTGACCCTTGATGCTGTCCTTTGAGAGGCGATGGTGAGGGATAATCGTAATATCGTCACGTGCAAGTGATAGTCCTCCACGGTCATGTGCCCTCTCATTTCTTAAGGACTTATCAGGCTTCTGTGCTGCTATTGAGCTCTCAGGATGGACTTTTCTGTGGAACATTTGTAGGATCTGCATAACTTGCAAGTATTTAGTTGGAGCCTAACATGTATTTGGAAATTCAACTAACAATAATATCTTATTTAGTGAGTGTCAGAAAATAGTAGGAAATATAATTGAAGAAGAAGAGGAGATATTATTGTCCATATACATATTAGGGAAAATACAAGCAATTCCTTTTAGGATACAACAAAGCCCTTTGTATATACCAGTAGATTTATTTTTCGGCTACTTCTAGAGAGTCCTTGTATTTATAGAACTTAAGCTATGACTTTTCATAATAGTCATGTTTTTTCATGAACATACAACTTTTCATAATAGTCATGTTCTCATGAACAAATGACTTTTCGCAATAGTCATGTTCTTTCAGGAACAAATGTGTTTGTTAAATTTAAGACCTCTATTTATTACAAAACATCCAACAGTGAGGTCTATTGTTATTTGCACAACAGAGATGTAATTGCAAAAAATGTTTCAACATTTATAGAAGTCAGATCATTTGGTTCCCTTTCACCGGATACTATCAAAAATTAGTATAAGTTCCTAGCATTTTGATATTATTGATCAAACCACTTTATGTGTAATGTGACGATACAAATTGAATCTCCTTCATGTCAAATCTTAGATGATCATATTTATGTTCATTTTTAGAGGAAATCCATAACGTAGAGAAAGACGAAAGCACCTACCTTATGGGGTTTTGGTTCTGCTGAAACAGAATCAACAGTTCCCCCGGAAGCTGATACTGAGTTCCGGGAGGAAGCATGAAGCATCTTTTTCTTCAGTATTTTCTTCATGAGATGCACAGCAGATTTATCAGAATCCTTATCTGTTCGCTTCTCATATTTAGCTCCATAGTTTTCTTCTGCTAGTTTAGTTTTCTGAAATAGCTCGCCAAGCGAAGGCCTATGTTCTTTCTTAGCAGAAGCAGAAGTTGTCTCTTGCAACTCAACAGTTGATCCAAATAGATAGCCTTGAAGTGGACAGACCGTTGTTCCGTTTCCATTGTTCTCTGCACTTTCCAATTGCTTTCCACTTAGTGTAATGGTACTACCTGTGTACGTCAAATGTATAACAATTACATTTTAAGATATTTAGATAACATAATCGCACACTTTAATCTATATTAATATACCATGGCTGCTTCTTCCAGTGCTAACATAGCTGTTTCTTCCTGAAGAAAGATTACAAGTATCATCTTTAGCTTCAGCTCCCAACACCTTCTCCAGTTCATCATTGATCAGCTTCAGTTCATTTTCAGTCACCTCAGTGTCCTTTTCAGCTATATTTTCCACCGAGATGGAAAATGTTGGTGTTGAGGGATCATCAAGAAGGGGATCAGTACCAAGTGTACCAATTGCAAGGAATCCATGGAACAGCTCAGAAAGAGCAGCAGATGACTCTTCTTCAAGATCGTAATGATCTGCCCTTGCTGCTGCCTCTAGACCAGCAAATGATTTTCTCAAGTGATTGTCTCTTTGAGTTTTACTCAAAGACTTATTGTAAAAATTTGACTTTGGGTAGCAATGTATATCATCCAGTGATGGCTGCCCAGTAAGACAAGTACAAGGATTTCCTAACCCAACAAAAAATGTCACCTTTATTCTCCCTGCTCTTAATCGTATTCATGGAAAGAAAATTGGAACAGAAAAAAAACACTTACCTACAGAAAATTCCTTTAGTGGTTCACTGCTATTCTGTCGAAACTTACGATGCATCCAACCAAGTAACTGCAACAAATTAAACAAGGATGAGCATGGATACACTACTACAATTAAGTTAATATATTGATTACCTTCATTTTGGGAATAGATAGCTTGCTGCACTGAACTTAAATGTGAAGAACAAAAGAACTGAAGCTTTAATTAGTTAGTGTGAGTTATTTATAAAGAGTTTATTGTGATGTTGGGCAGCTTTAGGAAGCATACATGAAGTCACAAAAGTTTGAGCTTGACTGTTTATTCTAATATCTTTTAATTCTTCAGGTAAAAATTGTGTGGAAAGAGAATTGTTTTATTTTTTTCCCCTTTATTTAACTGTAATAGTAATATATAAAGGCTCAGTTCAATTATATTTTTATTTTTATTTTAATTCTAATTCTAATTCTAATAGAAGCAAGTTGGTTGATTAAGGGTACCTATCATCGATATAGTCTTAATGTTTGGACAAATATAGACTGAACTTCCAGATGATATATATCATGTTTCTGAGGCACATCTCTTTGTATGCATCTAATTATCATTCAGACTTTTCATGATAATTAGTTTTTTTATTTTTTTTACTTAAAATATAGTTTACAAGTTATACTGAATGATTAGGCTCGTGAGAAAAGAGAAATATAATAGTAATTGTTTGGTAGCATTTTCAGGTATGATATGACAAGGTGGAATATATATTATTTATTATATGAATGGAGATTAGCTTAATTTGCTTTTATTGTAGTACTATAATCAGACTAATGAAACAAATTAGATTTTCTTCTTCTTGTGGTCCTCAGCAATAGGTCCACTGCCTTACATAGATTATCAAAATTGAAGAACTTAAGATGTAAACATGTTGCACACATGTTACTAATGTGGAAATTAACAATTCATTTGATCTAAATTATAAATTATTATATTTTGTAGACATAATACATAAATACCCCTTTAACTTGGATTTAGCTGATATTTATGCCCTCTAATTTTGGGTGTGCATAAGTAAACACTTAAATCTTGTATAAAATTGAGCAAGTAGACATACGTGTCCGACGTGGCATAATACACGTAGGACACCATGTAGGACGCAAGATTGTCATGTAGGACACTATGTAGAACAAATATGTCTATTTGTTCAATTTTATATAAGTTTAAATGCCTACTTGTGCATATACAAAATTAAAGGTCATAGTTGCCAGCTGAAGTCAAGTTAAATGTCATGTTTATCTATTATGTCTATTTTGTAGCATGTAATTTGTCCTTTTTTTCATCATGCTACTGTTGGTATGTAATCTGATAGTGTAAAATTTTATTATACACCATGGGTGTATAGGATTAAGTAACATCATGTTTTTTATTGATTTAGTGGATAACAGAAGGGAAAATTACAAGAATATACTATTTAAAACTTTAGTTAACAATATATACATATACTCTTTTTTATTTACAAAACTAAGTTTTTAATTATAAACATAACAAAATATTTAATTTTTTATTTGTTAAAAATATAGTTGGTATCCGTATCTATTACCTTTTTTAGGGGAGGTTATGTGCTAATTTTATGGGACTGATAATTATTGTTTACATTTTTTTGACTTTTTCAACCACAGTTTTACTCTTTTACGTTACTTTGTTTTTCTATATATTGATTTTCTCTCTCTTAATTTTTTATTCAATCAAATCATATTATTAGTGGAAGCCTTCTCTTACATTTTTACCATTATTTTCATCTAGGTAAAAAACATGTAGGTTTCATCAAGTATGCATAGTGTTTTCACAATTATAACTGCATTGTAGTTTCACCAAATATGCAACCATGTAATATATAAACATACATACATACCAATTATATAACCATCATTTTACCAATAATTATTACTATTTTATACCTTTTAAATATATCAATTATATAACCATCATTTTACCAATAATTAGTTTACTACTATATATAAATATACTATTTTATACCCATAATTATTACTATTTTATACCTTTTAAATATACTACTATATATCAATAGATATTGCATAAATAGTTTGAAAATCTTTATTACTGTAATAGGTTGAACAATAGTTTTCACCATGTTTGTTATTGTATCCGATAGCAACAATTGCATGACTATAAGAAATTTCATCATGTTGAAATATTTCACAACTACATATGTCATAAACGTTTTAGCACGATCTGTAAATAAATGAAGATATTATTAATATAATTACTACAAAAATTCATATACAAAGTTCAATTTAACCATTACAAAGTCTTATTCACCAATATATACTCAAATATACATAAAACACTTTGGTGTATCTAAAGTTGATTTTTTGGTGTATTTTTCAAAACTATGAATCTTCAATGGTGGTAACGGATCAGTGACAACATATTTGAGTTTCAACTCAAAACGATCGTGTCCACACCTAATTCAGAAGCAGTAGTATTAATCAAGTCTTGGTAATTGGTGTCCACATCATATCACTCCTTCAATCTTGAAATTCAGATACTTTCCTGCGACATTACAAATATTTGTTAGTCAAAATTCAAAAAAAATTGGTGGCAAATAACAAAAATACTCATTAACACATATGTCTAATACACCAATATAAATTGGACCAAAAAATACACCAACACATACATCACACTATTAGCTTGGTGTCAGTTCGTAGCAACAAATGTACCATCATATGTACCATATCACATACCAATCCAATTTTTAAAATTGATACATACATCAGGCTATTAGTTTGGTGTCAGTTCGTAGCAACAAATATACCATCATATGTACCAGATCACATACAATTTTATATTTTATTAGGATACCACCAATCAATATATGAACCTTTGTTTCTAATTATTATATTATATACACCAACTTAATAACTATAATACGGACAATAATGTAACATACTTTCGAACCAAATCTTATGAAACCTAAACTTTAATATAAAAAAATTGACACTTCAGTTTACAACCAAATCATATGTAGTTATTGTAATTAAACCAAAATTTTGAGGATCCAGAACATAAACCAAATTAGATGAATTCAATTTCACCAAAATAGACAAACTAAACCAAACGAATAACTCTCGAAAAGTACAAAATAGATATTTGTGATAAATCATACATAACCACGTAATAAAACACCATGCGAACTATTTTATACAATTACCTGATGAGTCCCATCGTCCGTTATGTTGAATTGGAATTCTTATCAGAGAAGGGGAGTTTTGTTTTGGTAGGAAACCTCTATTGGAAGATAATATATAACAAATTTGAATAAATAAAGAAGGTAAAATAATTGGAGAAATTTATGGAAATAGTGATAAGCGTGGCTAATTTGGAAATCTTTTTTTTAAATTTAAATTCTACTTTTGAAAAAAAAAATTGCTATATGAATAAAAAAAATATATTGCTATTTTGGTGTAAATACGGTTCTTAATTTGTATACTAAAAAAATCGGTCCTAACAGAACACATGGAACTAGTATTGCAATATATATTTGTAGTGTTTGTCTGGACAGTGTAGTGCTGTGGATGGAGGTCAATCATCATCAGAAACTGCCAATGAAACAGGTATATATTTGTCCCTTTGTTTCATATGAGAACAACCCTCTTGCATTGCTCCTGCCACCTTCTTACCTACTGTTAAAAAGTGAATATACTTTTTCACTTGGACAACTTTTCATATATTACTATGTACCAGGGAAGAAGAAACTGATTGGAGTATAACAAAGTCAGATCAACAAACAGTTTTAGCAGGTTGCATCCCTTATATTTAACCACGTTAATTACCTAGATATATGCTAGTCTGCAATATAATGAATCTTATCAAATTTTAATCTATATATATATATATAGAGAGAGAGAGAGAGAAAATGCATAAGTACCCCTCCAACCTATGCTCGAAATCTCAGAGACACACCTAACCTTTACTAAGGTCCTATTACCCTCCTGAACTTATTTTATATATAATTTTCTACCCCTTTTCGGCCTACGTGGCACTATCTTGTGGGCCCAACGCGTGTTGACAATTTTTTCAAGGATAGTGCCACGTAGGCCGAAAAGGGGTAGAAATTTATATATAAAATAAGTTCGGGGGGTAATAGGACCTTATTAAAGGTTAGGTGTGTCTTAAGGATTTTGGGCATAGGTTGGGGGTACTTATGCATTTTCCCTATATATATATATATATATATATATATATATATATATATATATATATATATATATCTCGAGATACATTGAGGTCAAAATTAGGTGTAATTTGTTCTAGATATATTGTATCACAGTGAATTCACATGTATCTGGGATATATAGACAAATCTCACTCGCCTTCCTCATGTTCTCACTCGCTTCTCTCCCTATTTCAATGCATCTAGTAGGAAAAATATGTATCCAGATGTATTTGACTTGTCAAATTATTAATAAGTGTTATAAAATGTAATAATTTCAAACTATAGGGAAAATTAATAAATATGGTAGAAATATTTGTGTAGTTATTTATCCTACTTATTACGGTAGTTTTCATGACCAAATAGAATGGAAAATTCTATTGAGCTATTATTAATTTAGACAAGTTAAACTCTTTCTATAACAGTAAGTATCTTCACGCACAAGCTCTAGTATCATCTGGATCAAATTATCTATATGTATTTTGCCCTAGAAATAAGAAAGTAATGTAATTTCCTATATCTCTAACGCTTTGATACACATATAAATGTTCCTTTTGAACGTAGGATTGTTGCAAATGCAGATTTTGCAGGCCAGCTTGATCATCAGAGTGTATGTGTGTGTATGGGGAGGAAATATTGCTAGATTACTCGTATGTGTAATGATACTACACTTGGGTCTAACTCAACCATAAAAACTACATCATGAGGAGAAGTTTGTTCAAGTCCATATAAGGAGATGAAGTTAATTTCTCATCCCTCTACGGATGTGGGACTTGTTAACATAGTTATTTTGTAACATAAAACATTTTCTATATATACTAAACACACACGTACATGCCATGTTTTATGTTTTATGCATAATCCGACACATTTGCAGAGTCATGCATCCATAAAACAGAGATCAATGCCTTGTGGTAGTAAATTATTAATACGTCTCAATCTTCATTATTTACTGATTTTTTTAATGTCAATTATAACACAGTCTCAATCTTAATTTTACTGTTGAAACATTTTACTTTATTGAGAGTTGGATAGGATGTCACATGATTTCTATTATCCTTATTGTATGATTGTTGGTGTTCATATATGTGTCCAACTGGACAACAAAATGTAAACAAATGAAAAAGCGGTGGGTGGAGGAACCCAGTGTCAAAGTTGGTGTACTCATTTTACAAAGAAACGAGCAACTAAAATACAAACTTAAACACTTAAGATGCGACTATAAACCAACTCATGAGCCACAAATATTTACCTACATATATACATATGGTTGTCCTTGTGTTCAACTAATGCATTGGCAAACCATCTCATTTGGCAAATTTCAATGACACAAATTGGGAAAAATACTTGAATTGTTTCCTCCACTTTTACATCTTATTTTCTTCTTTTTAACGATACGATTGTGAGGGTGAAGTCGACAAGAGGTGTGTACTAACTAAGCCAAGTGGCGTAGCCAAATATCTCACAAAATGTGTTCAAACTTTGAATAGCAAATTTTAAAAAATGATGATTAGGTGCATCAAAAATAAAATCAAATCTAAATATATAATATTTAATTAAATTATAATGTTTTAAGTAATTTTTAATTAAAATGATTTTTTTATGAAATCAAAACATGATTTTTAAAATTGGATTTACGTTTTTGGTTCATCTTAGTTTCAGGACCTTAGGCCCAATTCTTTAGAAAAGGTTCATTTCAAGTGATGAATAGACCCAGTTTTAAAGCAAAGTTAGAAGGCTACAAAATAATAAAAGGGAAAATTACGCAGTTAAGCAATTTTATACTACTTAATTAGTTATTATAGCTATAGTTTGTTATAATTACCATCTGCGACTAATATTAACCATTAATTACGTGGGTTGACTTCGAGTTTGTATAATTAGACACGTTTGTATAATTCGCCACATTTGAATAATTCGCAACTAACGATTCTTCGTTTGATTTGAATTTGTATATGACGATGATTTCCTTTGGTTTTTCAGTTTTATCACCATAGACATTCAATCTTTTTTTTACTAACTTTTTAAAGTTTGCATAAACGTGTAGTTTCGGATTTTGTACAATATAATTTATATAATGTAACTTGTATAAAATAATTTGTATAATTGTTTAAAGTTCATATGTTTATATTGAAGACACTACAATTAGTTAGCTAGTTAGTGATTAGCTGAATTAGTTAGTTAGTTAGTGATTAGCTGGCGTGGCAGAGTAGTTAGTTAATAGTACAAGTTAGTTATAACTAACTTGATCAGTTGTATGAAGCCATGTATATATATATATATATATATATATTCTGTATAATGCTTAGTAGAGCTCATTCAATACAATACACAATTTTATTTTTTACTGTTGATCTTCTTCCTCTTAGACTCAGAATCACATAACCTCCATTGGAGGAATTAACATGGTATCAGAGTTAGAGATCGAATCAATAATAATGGCGACTGAAACTGAGCTCGTTATTCCTTACACACACCCTCTCTACTTGCATCCATCGGATATTCCAGGATTTGTGCTTTGTCCTGTTAAGTTGACAGGGTCGGAGAACTATGGGTTATGGCGGAGGTCCATGCAAATTACTTTGCAAGTGAAAAGGAAGCTGGGTTTTGTGATTGGAACCTGTAAGAAGGCAAGTTTTGAAACTAAGTATCATGATCAATGGGATACTTGTAATGCAATTGTACTTTCATGGCTTATGAACACAGTAGCTCCTAATCTCTTAAGTGGAATTGTCTATACGTCAGATGCATCACTTGTTTGGGAAGATCTGCAGGAACGATTTGACAAGGTCAATCGTATGAGAATCTACCAACTACACAGAGAAATTGCTACAATTGCACAGGGAATCGATACTGTTTTAGTTTACTTTACAAAATTAAAGGAATTGTGGGCTGAATATGATGCAATGGTGATATTTCCAAGTTGTGAGTGCCCAAAGTCAAAGGATTATGTTTAGCATTTGCGACAACGACTAGTTCAATTCCTTGGAGGTCTAAATGAGTCACATTCTCAGTCGAGGAGGCATATCCTTATGAAGACTTCTGAGCCAGCTCTCAATCAGGCTTATGTAATGATAGTGGAGGAGGAGAGTCAAAAATTTAATGTGGATCGTAATACCTTAGGATTGAAAGCTGTATTTGAAGGAAATGATATCACAACACTCTTGACTACTGCGAAACATTTTCCAAAACCTCGATACAAGAATCCTAATGCCTTTTGTGATCACTGCAAGACGAAAGGTCACTTGAAGAGTGATTGTTTTCAACTAGTAGGATATCCTCCTTGGTTTAAAGGAAAAAAGAAAGAGGGATACAATGTGCAGTATAATGGATCTATTTCACCTCATACTCCACCTGTGTTTAATCCTCAGTATGGTGGTCATAATGTAGGGCATATGCTTGCACCTCTTTATGGCAATTTATCATTTACTCACAATCATAATGCTGCAGGTGATGTTGGTAGATTTGTTGGGGGTAACAGTCACATAGGAACTCAGACTCATGGTACTGTTGTTTTTCATGGATCTTCTACATCTAGAATTCTAGGATTTGGTGTTTTTACTCAAGCATCTGCAGATATGTGCATTCCTGGATATGGAAATACAGGCACTCATGGTCATGGAGTTGGTGGAATAAATATGGTTTTCACAGGATCTCACTCATCTGAAGGTATTGTCAATTGCTCTGTAGTACATAACTCACCTGGTTCTAGGTGGATAGTAGACACAGGGGCCAATAATCACATGACATATACTCTCACTTTGCTTTGTGAAACTCAATATTTACCTCCAAATGAGTTCAACAAAGTTCATCTGCCTAATGGTCAACAAGTACCAATTGCTCTTACTGGGAAATCTAGACTCATGCAGGGAGATATATCTCATGTTTTGTACATTCCTAATTTTAACTACAACTTGTTATCAGTTTCTAAACTGACTAGAGAACTACAATGTTACATGGTGTTTTATCCTGATCATTGCCTACCGTAGGACTTTCACACTGGGGAGGTGAAGGGGACTGGTAGTCTAGAGAATGGTTTATACTATTGGTCACACAATGATGCTTCCACTATTGTTCCCTCAATGACTTTAAGCATGGTGGATACTGTTGATTTGTGGCATAGAAGGCTAGGGCATATTCCTTACAAGATTCTTCAGTAAATGCACATACCACATGTATCAGTTACTTCCAAATTATCTTCTTGTCCTGTTGGTCCATTGGTAAAACAGGGTTGCCTTTTCCTCAAAGTACCAGTAGGTCTAATAAAGTGCTTGATCTGATTCATGGGATGTTTGGGGTCCATACAGAACCCCTACTAATGATGAAAATAGATATTTTCTTACCTTAGTAGATGATTGTAGTAGGATGGTGTGGATATTTCTTCTCAAGTAGAAAAGTGATGTGTTCATTATACTGAAGGATTTTTTTACTCTAATAAACAGGCAGTTTGATGGCTTTATCAGAGTTTTCAGAAGTGATAATGGTTCTGAATTTTTTAACTTTCATTGTAATGAATTGTTCAGTTCTGTAGGCATTATTCATCAAAGCTCTTGTGCCTACACTCCTCAACATAATGGGGGTTGTAGAGAGGAGACATATGCATATTCTAGAGGTTACTAGAGCTATTAGGTTTCAAGAAAATTTGCCTATTAGATTCTGGGGTTTATGTGTACAGAATGATGTTTACTTAATCAATAGAATACCATCCACTACCCTTGCAGGGAAATCTCCATTTGCTGCATTTTTTGGAAGGGAACCTTGTTTGAAACATCTCAGAGTTGTTGGTTACTTATGCTATGCTGTTAATCATAGTACCAATGGTGACAAGTTTGATCATAGGTCTATTAAATCAGTGTTTGTGGGCTATTCTACTACACAAAAGGGGTATAGACTATATAATCTGTCCACCAAGTCTTTTTTTGTTAGCAGGGATGTCATTTTTATAGAGGATGAATACCCTTTCAAGTATAATCTGACTGAGTTCCCTGAAACCTCTCTAAATAATCCTTCTGACATGTTTGTTTATGATGATCAGCATATTCCCATTTTATTGCCTGCAATGCCTGCTACACCTTCTGTTATAGGTGTTACACCTGAGTTGCCTCTCACACCCACTGCTTAAGCTCCACTTTCCTTACCTTCTGAGGTCCCTATTCCTACCAACAATGAGCCAAGTCTTAGAAGGTCAAATAGATCCTCTAAACAACCTGGTTGGCTACATGGTTTTGTCCACACTGTTGCTAGTTCTCCTTCACATCCTGACCTTTGTTCTACTGCTTATCCTATCTCCACATATATATCTTATGCATCTATATCCCCTGCTTATTTTCAGTCATTATGCAATTTCTCTGCTATAAGGTAACCTAGTTCTTATGAAGAGGCCATGCAAAACCCACAGTGGATTCAAGCCATGGATCAAAAACTGCAGGCCTTACATGACAATCACACTTGGGAATTGGTTATACTGCCTACTGGAAAGAAGGCTATAGGGTGTAAGTGGGTCTATAAATTCAAGTTTAATGCTCAAGGAGAGATAGAGAGGTATAAATCTTGACTAGTAGCTAAGGGTTACACACAACAAGAGGGCTTGAATTACCAGGAGACCTTCTCTCCAGTTGTCAAGATGGTTACTGTAAGGGTTGTTCTTTCTTTGGCTGCTATGCATGGGTGGATTTTACATCAGATGGATGTATTTAATGCCTTTCTGTAGGGTGATTTAGTTGAGGATGTCTATATGGTTCCTCCACTGGTCTACTTAGCAAGGGGGGTCTCCTACGGTTTGACAGCTCAGGAAGTCACTTTATGGCTTGAAACAAGCATCTCGTCAATGGAACCTAAACTATGCGAGGCACTTTTAAGTTCAGGCTTTATGCAAAGTCATCATGACTATTCCTTGTTTAGCAAGAGTTCTCGTTCTGATTTAGTTCTCATCCTAGTTTATGTGGATGATCTTTTGATCACTAGATCATGTTCTCAGTTAATTCATGACACCAAACTGATGCTTCAGACTCATTTCAAGATCAAGGACTTGGGGGAGATGCGATACTTCCTTGGTCTTGAAATTACCAGGAACAAGGAAGGTATCATGGTAAGTCAAAGAAAGTTTCCCTTAGATTTTATCTCAGACTTTGGTCTTGCAGGGACCAAACCAGTTAGTACTCCCTTGGAGGTTAATCAAATGTTCCCTAGTCAGGAGTTTGACATGAATTATGAACCTCAGGAAGCACATGAAGATATGATACTCAATGATCCCTTAGGCTATCAGAAACTGGTTGGTAAGTTACTTTACCTCACCATAACAAGGCCGGATATCAGCTATGCAGTACATAATCTCAGCCAATTTATGCACAAGCCAAAGAAATCTCACATGGAGGGTGCATTGAGGGTGGTCAGATACTTGAAGAATGCACCAGGTTTGGGAGTTATGTTATCATCCAATGCCTTCAAGCAACTCTCAGTTTATTGTGATCCTGACTGGGCCACTTGTCCTATGACAAGAAAGTCTGTGAGTGGTTTTGTGGTGAAGATTAGAGACTCTTTGATTTCATGGAAGTCAAGAAAAAAAATATAGTGTCAAGGAGCTCGGTTGAAGCAGAGTATAGGAGCATGGCCAATGCAGTGGCCGAAGTTGTATGGTTAATGGTTTGTACAAAGAGCTGAAAGTGGAATTGGAATTACCAGTAAGGCTATTTTGTGATAGTAAAGCAGCCCTTCAAATTGCTGCTAATCCTATATACCATGAAAGGACGAAACATATAGAGATTGATTGTCATTTCATTCAAGAAAAGATACAGGAGGGCCTTATTCAAACAGATCACGTACCTTCAAAAATGCAATTGGCAGATGTGCTGACAAAGAGTTTGGGAAGAACTCAACATGATATTTTACTGTCCAAGCTTGGTGTATATAATCTATTTGCACCATACAGCTTGAGGAGGAGTATTGAAGACACTACAATTAGTTAGCTAGTTAGTGATTAGCTGAATTAGTTAGTTAGTTAGTGATTAGCTGACATGACAGATTAGTTAGTTAATAGTACAAGTTAGTTATAACTAACTTGATCAGTTGTATGAAGCATTGTACATATATATATATATATATATATATATATATATATATATATATATATATATTTGTATAATGCTCAATAGAGCTCATTCAATACAATACACAATTTTTTTTTTACTGTTGATCTTCTTCCTCTTAGACTCAGAATCACAGAACCTCCATTGGAGGAATTAACAGTTTATGTTTGTATCAATTCATTATTTCGAGTTTTATCATATTTGTATAATTTCAGACTTTGTATTACTCATACAAAAACACGTGAATTATACAAACGTACCCGCGAATTATACAATTGAGATGCAAATAATACAAATTATTCCCCTCCCTCACTCGCCTCTCTCCTCCCTCTCCCAATCTCGCTCACCAGATATACAAATACATATGTATATCAATTGTATATATACAATATCTAACCGATATACATATACAATTTATCTCTCTTCTACTCTCTGCCCTCTTTCGCTCGCCTCTCTCCTCTCTCTCTCAATCTCGATCGTCACTCTCCTCCCTATAACATAATCGTAATTAACAAACTATAGTTATGAAGCGTAATTAAGCTATTTTTGAATAGCAAATGCATGTGTTCATAGGAAATCAAACTTTGACCACAACTCGCGTCGAAGAGCTCTATGACCACCCTGGACCACTGAGTTATTGTTGTTCATTGTGTCTATGGTATTCAAAATGCTATATATATAAATATAAAGTACCACATTTGCACCATCGTAGCTCCAACCTTGCACAGGGCGTCAATCTAAACATTATTTTGTCTAAGTTATGTGAACACTTTAGTGGCATAATCCATGATTTAGAGTTTGATGTTCCAAATGAGTGCAATATTTATTATATATACATTTTGAATTTTTTATATATGTACACATAAATCACAATCTTCTAAGGTTATATAAATCCTTTTTGTAGAAGCTATTTATAACCATTATACTTTTGACTTTTTTAGATTCATAAAACTAAATAAACATATGAAAATCTTACTATAAGAGTAAGAATACTTAATGGTTACAAGTTACAATTTATTTATTTTCATCACGGAAGTCAATACTTTTTATTTTATTTTTTATATTAGTGCTTTCAAATCAATCATACTTTTGTCGACTCTGAAATGTGGTGAATCACAATCGCTAAAAGATATCCTAATTTACAATATATTCTAAGAAGTGATACAGTTTATATATGTTCCTTATAATGATTTGAATAGAAATGAATTTTGATTTTACATGTAATTTGGAATTTCGGCTTTTGACAATACCATTATATGTAGGAGCTTTGCACATGTGCATTGTGTCAATTGATATAAAACGATACGAAGAACATTTTTTTTTAGAAAAAAAAAACCAATTGTTAATTGTAACGACCTCTCAGTCAAAATTCCAAAGAAATGTTGAAAAGCGTTGTCACCCGCTATAGCGGCTTGCACGAGACCGAAAATAGGAAATCCTCCCAAAAGTGCTCATTTCGCAATACACCTTCAAACCTTGACGTTTCAAATCAATCCCTTCATGCCAAGTTCAATATCGAGAGTTCTACTCAACTGAATTCACTTCCGAAAAGTCCTATGGACTCCTTAGCGTCTTACCAACAAGGAAAACCAAGTCTACTCAGACGTTCATCCAACCCCTTCCTCGGATTACCTTGGACCTCGTCTTGCTCAGATTTCACCCGAGTCTAGCCTAATCTGGAATTTCCAACTCTTCAAACCGTAAGATTTCTTATTCCTTTTCTTTTACAAATAGTTCATCCATAACGATAGAAAGAGCCGTTACAAAATCATTTAATTAACATCACTAAAGAAAATTATGATCAAATAATGGGTTTGTGTACACTATAGGGTCTTTGTCATTAGTATTATATAAAAGAGAGTTTTGGCTGAAACAGACAAGTCTTTGTCGACGTGTCTGCAGCTTCAGCAAGGGCATTTTTAGAGAGTTTTGGCTGAAGCAGGTAGGTCTTCATCAACGTGATATTTTATAATTAATGAAATAATTTTAAATTAATTAATTAATACCAATTTAAAAATACAAATATTAAGTTTATGCATAACATATTTTTTTGTAACTAGTACCACAGAATTTGTTAAAAGAGTGACATAGTAAATATTTTATGTAAGTTGTAGGAAATCTAACTACTTTTGAGCTAGAAGTATTCACATATTCTTATATATGTTAAATACTAAGTATGTCTATCGTTTTACACTTCTAATATCTACTTCTTTTAATTATTATATGTGAAATGGTCTGGTGGACCCCTTGTACGTGTATGAGTTTATATTGTGAACTCTTCTACTTACCTCTTTGTCATTTGAACCCCTGAACCCATCGAAACTGTCACGCCCCGAGCCTACACCCTGGATGTGGCCAGCACTCGAAGACCATTGCTGGCTCCCAAGCGAACCCTTGGCTTGACTTTCTTAATTCAGCGGAAACCTAACTCAACAGAATTACTCAAAGCAATGCAAGGTTATTAAATAACCTAACTGATAAAAATCTAGCCAAAAAGGCAACTCGAGTCCCAAAATAGAATATTTACATATATACATAGATGAGAGACTCAAAACCAACTGACCGACTGTCTATGAAGCCTCTGTATCACTGAGATGGATTTTGGGACAGACCCCGCAACATCATAATAAAACAAAACTAAGAGAACAACATAATCGAGTCCTCCGGAACACAAATAGGCTCACCACTGACTCTGGAGTGCTCAGCTGGATCAACGGCTTACTGAATGCTGACCCTGGGTACCTGTGTCTGCATCGTCATAAGATGCAGGCCAACTGGCATCAGTACATTGAATGTACAAGTATGCGAGCTGGAAAGCTAAACCACAACTTAAGCTTGGAAGGAGTACAAAGGAACTTTTACCTTGGCTCTGTTCAACTCACGAATAACTGAACTCAATATATAAAGCAATAAGACACATGCAATATATAAAGCTTGTAAAACAGTGTAAACAACTTAGTTTGTCAAGGATAAAACGATAACAAACTCAACTTTACTTATATAAAAGTAATATAACTTTAGTGGGAGATTCTTTAACCGACAATCACCACTATGTGCCCTAGTGGTGATACAACGTTTTACCTCACGTTGCCCAAGGACCATCCTATACCTTGCCGTGATATAGGAAGCTAACTTTACTAAGTGGATCCACTAGCTTAATCTTACGGAATCATCTAAAAAGTATGACCGTTCACGTTGGCGCATGGTTCTTGCGGAGAGTTGAGTTAATATGAACTCGTGTCCCCAATTCGGTGCTCAAGACTACTCCCAAAAATACTTAGCTCATTAGTGTTTTAAACACATCTTTCTTTATTTGAGATAATTACTCAAAACTTTGCCCGAAGGCTCACTTGGAATCGATGTTCCTTTTTCTTGAAAACTAGCCCAAAGGCTCTTTTGGAATCATAGTTCCTTTCTTACTCAAATGTAAAAACATTTAGAAACTTCTTTGGGAATACATAGTTCCCTAATAACTTTTGAGAAATGAACTCAACTTTAAACTCCTGACTTAGCTTGAAACTCTTGACTCTTTACTCTTTACTTGACTTGAACTCTTGAGCCTTAAAATGAAGTTAAAGCATTTAATAAAGACTTTTGAACAACTTTAAAGACTTACCTTGACTCACTTCTTTAACTTCTAAACTCAACTCTTAACTTCACTTGACTTGGAAACTAACTCTCCTTGAATTGGAATCATGAATTCAAGGTGTTTGATCACGTGTTAAGGACGAGTTCTTGATGTTTAAACGTACCAACGTACCTTGGGGTGTTGGAAACAACTAGGGAACATAGGTACAATACCTAGGAACATGCATGAGAAAGTGGGGAAGGAATGGAAAGACTTGGCGCTCCTCTCAGAGCGCCAGACCAAAAACTTCAGAAGGGTTTGGTTGGGGCTCTGGTAGGGGCGGCGCCCCAAGGGCTGGACCTCATAGTCCCTTTTGGGGCGCGCTGGCTGGCACGACGCCCCAGCCCTTTTCCCCGAAAACTTGACTTTTCTCCTTCATTTTCCAACTCTAAACCTCCCTTACCTTCAATGGTTTCAACCCCAAACACTAAGGATCATAAAAAACCTCAGCATACACTAGATTCAACTCAAAAACACCACCGGAAACATACACCAAACCAACAAGAACTACAACACAACACAACTACAACTTCAACAATTCCAACCAACAACTTCAACAAACATAATCAATCTTTTCTCGAAATTAAACGAGCTTGGCGTGTGGGGGAAAGAACCAGCCCAAAACTATGAACTCACATACCTTAATAGGGATCACCTCCGAAGAAAACCACGACGATCTTTATGAAGTTTGCTTCTACTTCTCCTTTCTCTCTTTTTCTCTCAAGAACCCTAGCTCTTACTCTTTTAAGAAGGGAAAAACTGATAAAAATCAGACTTACACCTTAATATATATCCAAAGACAAGGCTAGGGAAAAGACCAAAATACCCTTACAATTTCTGGACAGACTTCCCTGCCAACTACCCAACTTCCGAAGGGCATAACTCACTCATACGAACTCGAAAACGAGTAAACTCAGCGGCGTTGGAAAGATCATTCCACGGACTTTGCAAACCTGACTAGAACTACACCTAGATCATTCTGAGCTAGGAGTTATAACTGTTCAAAGTTGGCCAAAAATTCATTATTTTCCATACTTAACCAAATTTTCCAGATTTTTGAATTCTTTCCAAAAATGAAACTTTCCAATTCTAAGCATCTTCATAGTTATTTCAAATTGTCGGATGTTACAATATCTCCCCCTTGGCAACATTCGTCCTCGAATGAGATTACTCTAACAAGGCTAAGGGTGTAACATCAAACTCAAACACCCAACAAGCAATCATTCAAATAACAGCAACATGCTCACTACAATTTAAAGAGCACTAAGAAGGAAATTAGTACCTTGGTCTGCATTTCCTTCGGATTCAAAGAGATATGGGTATCTCTTCTTCATGTCCTCTTCGGCTTCCCAAGTGGCTTCCTCAAAAAATTGGTTCCTCCAAAGGACCTTAACTGAGGCTACATCTTTCGTTCTCAACCTACGAACTTGACGATCTAAAATCTGAACAGGAATCTCCTCATAAGATAAGTTATCCTTGATCCTAACACTTTCAATCGGCAAGATCAATGAAGGATCACCTATGCACTTCTTCAACATGGAGATATGAAATACCGGATGAACCGCTGCTAGTTCCTGCGGCAACTCCAACTCATATGCAACATTGCCAATTCTCTTGGCTGTGCGGTAAGGTCCAATATACCGGGGACTAAGTTTCTCTTTCTTACCAAACCTCATAACTCCTTTCATGGGTGAAACTTTCAAATATACCCAATCATCTATTTCAAACTCTAACGCCTTTCTCCTAACGTCAGTGTAGGATTTCTGGAGACTTTGTGCCGTTTTCAATCTCTCTTGAATCACTTTCACCTTTTCCATAGCTTCGTGAACTAAATCTGGTCCTATCAACCTTGCTTCACCAACTTCAAACCATCCAATAGAAGATCTACATCTTCTCCCATAAAGAGCTTCGTATGGAGCCATTTGGATGCTGGAGTGATAACTGTTGTTGTAGGCAAACTCAATGAGAGGTAGGTGATCATCCCAATTACCTTTGAAATCGATCACATGAAAGGCAGTGCTTAAGTTCACATTTAAACCCAAGCCTTTCT
Organism: Solanum verrucosum; assembly: GCF_900185275.1. Lineage (NCBI taxonomy): Eukaryota > Viridiplantae > Streptophyta > Magnoliopsida > Solanales > Solanaceae > Solanum > Solanum verrucosum. Next base: position 1,818,951 of record NW_026020183.1, read on the forward strand.
AAAAAGATTTCCAGAACTGTGCAGTGAACTGTGCACCTCTATTTGAAATAATGGAAATTGGGACTCCATGAATTCTCACCACCTCTTGAATATACAACTTGGCATAATCTTCTGCTGAATTGGTAGTCTTTACCGGTAGAAAATGGGTTGATTTTGTCATTCTGTCGATAATCACCCAAATAGAATCATGCTGTCTGCGAGACCTCAGCAATCCTGTGATGAAATCCATATTGATCATCTCCCATTTCCATTCCGAAAGTTCTATCCTCTGAGCTAAACCACCGGACCTTCGGTGTTCAACTTTCACTTGTTGGCAATTTGGACACTTAGAAACAAACTCTGCAATGCCCTTCTTCATGCCATTCCACCAATAAACCTCTCTCAAGTCACAATACATCTTCGTGGAACCCGGATGAATGGAATATCTGGAGCTATGAGCTTCCTCCATAATCCTTTCTTGGAGTTCATATATCATAGGTACACACAATCTACCTTGATACCTCAATACTCCATCTCCCCCTTGTTCAAAAGCTAATACTCTTTGCTTTTAAACATTTGCCTTCAACTCAAGCAAATGGGATCTTGGTCTTAATTCTCTTTCACTTTTGACACTAGTGATGACTCGGCCCTACTCGTCACTTCTATTCCCCCTTCAGGAGTCTTTAAGGCTGACTCCCAAGCGTGCCAGTCTGTGAACATCTTTTGGTAACTCTCTCTTCTTTTCTTTAATATGGGCGGTGCTACCCATAGACAACCTGCTTAAAGAATCAGCAACAACATTAGCCTTACCTGGGTGATAAAGAATACTCAGGTCGTAGTCCTTAAGTAATTCTAACCACCTCTTCTGTCTGAGATTAAGCTCTTTCTGAGTAAGCACATATTGAAGGATCTTATGATCAGTGAATATGTCAACATGCACACCATACAAGTAATGACGTATATCTTCAAAGCGAACACTACTGCATCCAACTCTAAGTCATGGGTTGGGTAGTTCTTCTCATGAACTTTCAACTGTCTGGAGGCATAAGCTATAACTTTGCCATTCTGCATCAAGACACAACCCAAACCAACTCTAGATGCATCACAATACACCACAAAACCTTGAGTACCTTCTGGTAAAGTTAAAATTGGAGCTGTAATCAACCTCTTTTTCAATTCCTGAAAGCTTTTCTCACAAGCTTCAGACCATTGAAACTTCACTGTCTTCTGAGTCAACTTTGTCAAAGAAGATGCAATAGAAGAGAACCCCTCAACAAACCTTCTATAATAGCCAGTTAATCCCAAGAAACTCCTAATTTCTGTTGGAGATGTGGGTCTAGGCCAATTCTGCACGACCTCAATTTTTCGAGTATCAACTTTAATACCATCACCGGACACAATGTGGCCTAGGAACGCCACAGACTTAAGCCAAAACTCACATTTAGAGAACTTGGCATACAACTCCTTATCTTTCAAAGTCTGAAGGACTAGTCTGAGATGACTAGCATGGTCTTCTTCATTCCTTTAATAGATTAGTATGTCATCAATGAAAACGATAACAAACACATCTACATAAGGTTTGAAGACTCTATTCATAAGGTCCATGAAAGCTGCCGGTGCATTGGTAAAACCAAAGGACAGGACCAAAAACTCGTAATGACCATATCTAGTCCTGAATGCTGTCTTTGGAATATCACATTCTCTTACTCTTTACTGGTGATATCCTGATCTGATGTCAGTCTTCGAAAAACAAGTGGCACCCTGTAGCTGATCGAAAAGATCATTAATCCTCGGAAGAGGGTACTTATTCTTGATGGTAACCCTATTCAACTAGCGGTAATCTATACACATCCTAAGGGAACCATCTTTCTTTCTCACAAACAAGACCGGAGCACCCCAAGGTGAGACACTCGGTCGAATGAAACTCTTTTCTAAGAGATCTTTCAACTGCTCCTTCAACTCTTTCAACTCTACTGGTGCCATTCTATATGGAGGAATAGAGATAGGACGAGTATCTGGAATGAGATCTATGCCGAACTCTATCTCTCTCTCAGGAGGAATTCCGGGTAGATCATCAGGAAACACTTTTGGAAACTCTTTTACTATAGGAACTGACTGCAAATGAGGTATCTCAACACTAGAGTCAATAACTCGGACTAAGTGATAGATACAACCCTTTGAGACTAACTTTCTTGCCTTAAGGTACAAAATAAAACGACCCTTAGGCACTGCTGAACTGCTACTCCACTCTATGACTGGCTCATTTGGAAACTGAAACTTGACTGCTCGAGTTCTACAATCTATCGATACATAACAAGCATGAAGCCAATCCGTACCTAGAATGACATCGGAATCTACCATGTCTAACTCAACCAAATCAGCCATGGTGCTCTTGTGATTGATGGAAACAGGACAATCACGATAGACTCTTTCTGCTAGAATATACTCCCAACAGGTGTAGAAATACAAAAGGGTTCACAAAGTCTTTCAGGAAGAACATCAAACTTATTTGCAAGATAAGGAGTTATAAAAGATAAACTTGCTCCTGGGTCTAGCAAGGTATACACATCAAAAGCAAAGAATTTGATCATACCAGTGACAACATTCGGAGAGTTCTCTTGCTCATGGCGACTGGTGATTGCATAGAGGCAATTTGCTCCTCCACCGGTACTAGAAGTAGCTCCTCTAGGTGCCATCTTGTCTGGTGCGACAACTGAAGAAGATTGGGCCCTACTGCCCAGATTTCCACTACCTTGCTTGTTTTTTGGGACCCTCTTGTCCACACTTAAAGCAACCCGTCTGGCCTTGACGACACTTCCCTGGATGAACTCTACCACACCTAGCACACGCAAGAACCTGGTTACTTCCTTGTGCCACACTATTTTGAGACTGTGCAGGTCCAGCTCTGAAATTCTGCGAATTCTGTCCAGTGTACTCACTTTTATTTCTGGGTGCAGGTGCACTAGCAGATGATGGAACATGTCCCATTTGCCTTTGTTGAAAGGCCAAACAGTTCACATTACCTTTCTGCTGCCCGGACTTATTACCGGTCTTAGCTCTCTTATTTCTGAACTCTTCTCTGTCCCTCAGCTTTTCTTCCTCAACTTGCTGCACATAGACCATCAACCTTGATATGTCCATGTCCCCGATAAGCATTGCATCCCTACCTTCTTTACTCGACAATCGAGACAGTCCTGCAACAAACAAACTCATTATGCTCCTCATGTCCGCAACCATCTCCGGAGCATAATGGGAGAGTTGTGTGAACTTCAGACTATACTCATTAACACTCAAAGTCTCCTGCTTAAGTGTGAGGAACTCACGTACCTTGGCCTCTTTCAATTCTTGAGGAAAGAAACGCCCCAAGAAAGCTTCCTTAAAATAGGCCCAACTCGTAGGTGGTGCATTCTCAACTCTGCCCCATTTCCATTGGTCGAACCAAGTTCTAGCAACATCTTTCAATTGATACGCAGCTAGTTCAACCCACTGATCAGTATCTGCCACATGCATCATATCAAAAATCTTCTTCAACTCCTCAATGAAGTTCTCTGGCTCCTCAGTAGTGCTTGAACCCATGAAACTCGGAGGATTCATCCCCAAGAACTCACGAATCCTAGAAGTGTCAGCTCCTTCCTATCGAAATTCCCTCTGCTGACCAATCTGATTTGTTACAGCTTAACTCAGAATTCTAATTGCCTCTCTGAACTCGGTATTAGAAACTTCCCATTGTGGCTGCACTCCCGCGGCATAAGGTAACTCTTTCTCATCAACATAACGTCTAGGAAGATGCCCTCTACTAACTCTTCGTGGAGGCATGACTATCTGAAACACGCGCAAGCATGAATTAGAAAGAAACTTTTTAGAGATCAACTCTAATGCATGAGATGATTGTGAAATAAATAAGAAATATTCCTAAATGTTGTAGCCTCCCAATTATAGATGTGGTGCGCTTCACACCGATAACTAGGACTCTAAAGACACGGCTTCATAGACTCCCTAGGACTCTGGAACTTGCTCTGATACCAAGTTTGTCACGCCCCGAACCTACACCCTGGACGTGGTCGGCACTCGAAGACCATTGCTGGCCCCTAAGCGAACCCTTGGCCTGGCTTTCTTAACTCAATGGAAACCTAACTCAGCAGAGCTACTCAAAGCAATGCAAGGTTATAAAATAACCTAACTGATAAAAATCTAGCCAAAAAGGCAACTCGAGTCCCAAAATAGAATATTTACATATATACATAGATGAGAGACTCAAAACCAACTGACCGACTGTCTATGAAGCCTCTGTATCACTGAGATGGATTTTGGGACAGACCCCGCAACATCATAATAAAACAAAACTAAGAGAACAACATAATCGAGGTCCTCCGGAACACAAATAGGCTCACCACTGACTCTGGAGTGCTCAGCTGGATCAACGGCTTACTGAATGTTGACCCTGGGTACCTGTGTCTGCATCGTCATAAGATGCAGGCCAACTGGCATCAGTACATTGAATGTACAAGTATGCGAGCTGGAAAGCTAAACCACAACTTAAGCTTGGAAGGAGTACAAAGGAACTCTTATCTTGGCTCTGTTCAACTCACGAATAACTGAACTCAATATATAAAGCAATAAGACACATGCAATATATAAAACTTGTGAAATAGTGTAAACAACTTAGTTCGTTAAGGATAAAACGATAACAAACTCAACTTTACTTATATAAAAGTAATATAACTTTAGTGGGAGATTCTTTAACCGACAATCACCACTATGCGCCCTAGTGGTGATACAACGTTTTACCTCACATTACCCAAGGACCATCCTATACCTTGTCGTGATATAAGAAGTTAACTTTACTAAGTGGATCCACTAGCTTAATCTTACGGAATCATCTAAAGAGTATGACCGTTCATGTTGGCGCATGGTTCTTATGGAGAGTTGAGTTAATATGAACTCGTGTCCCCAATTCGGTGCTTAAGACTACTCCCAAAAATACTTAGCTCATAAGTGTTTTAAACACATCTTTCTTTATTTGAGATAATTACTGAAAACTTTGCCCGAAGGCTCACTTGGAATTGATGTTCCTTTTTCTTGAAAACTAGCCCAAAGGCTCTTTTGGAATCATAGTTCCTTTCTTACTCAAATGTAAAAACATTTAGAAACTTCTTTGGGAATACATAGTTCCCTAATAACTTTTGAGAAATGAACTCAACTTTAAACTCTTGACTTAACTTGAAACTCTTGACTCTTTACTCTTTACTTGACTTGAAACTCTTGACTCTTTACTCTTTACTTGACTTGAAACTCTTGAGCCTTAAAATGAAGTTAAAACATTCAATAAAGACTTACTTTATCTCTGGGTGGTAAGGCTCTTTTCTTTTTTCTCGGAGGATTGGGTTGCTCCGGAGCGCTGGTCCTGGTGATTGCATGGTTTCTTCAATTCTGCATTTCTGAATCGTCAAACATGATGGCTCCTTCGGGGGCCTCTGTGGTGTTGGAAACAACTAGAGAACATAGGTACAATACCTAGAAACATGCATGAGAAAGTGGGGAAGGAATGGGAAGACTTTGCGCTCTTGGAGCTCTGAGAGGCGCGGAGCGCCAGACCAAAAACTTCAAAAGGGTCTGGTTGGGGCTCTGGTAGGGGCGGCGCCCCAAGGGCTGGACCTCAAAGTCCCTTTTGGGGCGCGCTGGCTGGCGCGACGCCCCTGCCCTTTTCCCCGAAAACTTGACTTTTCTCCTTCATTTTCCAACTCTAAACCTCCCTTACCTTCAATGGTTTCACCCCAAACACTAAGGATCATAAAAACCCTCAACATACACTAGATTCAACTCAAAAACACCACCGGAAACATACACCAAACCAACAAGAACTACAACACAACACAACTACAACTTCAACAATTCCAACCAACAACTTCAGCAAACATAATCAATCTTTTCTCGAAATTAAACGAGCTTGGCGTGTGGGGGAAAGAACCAGCCCAACACTATGAACTCACATACCTTAATAGGGATCACCCCCGGAGAAAACCACGACGATCTTTACGAAGTTTGCTTCTTCTTCTCTTTTTTCTCCTTTTCTCTCAAGAACCCTAGCTCTTACTCTTTTAAGAAGGGAAAAACTGATCAAAAATCAGTCTTACACCTTAATATATATCCAAAGACAAGTCTAGGGAAAAGACCAAAATACCCTTACAATTTCCGTACAGACTTCCCTGCCAACTGCCCAACTTCCGAAGGGCATAACTCACTCATACGAAGTCGAAAATGAGCAAACTCAGCGGCGTTGGAAAGATCATTCCACGAACTTTGCAAACCTGACTGGAACTACACCTACATCATCCTGAGCTAGGAGTTATAACTGTTCAAAGTTGGCCAAAAATTCATTATTTTCCATACTTAGCCAAATTTTCCAGATTTTTGAATTCTTCCAAAAATGAAAATTTCCAATTCTAAGCCTCTTCATTGTTATTTCAAATTGTCGAATGTTACAGAAACTCAATATTTTAAACACAATTTGCGACTTGGCATCCTACTTGGCAAGAGTCCACACGGAGTGTGTGAAATACACAAAACAGGAATGTGAGACCTTCTAAAAAGGTTAACGGTCCTTTTTGAAGCTTTAAAGACCATATTATTCCTTCTTTGCACTCAACACCATTTTTGGACAAAATTGAGCATTTTTTCCTGCCTCTTTCTCGATCTTCTCTCTCTAAATTTCTTTTCCTTTATTTTTTCCGTTCGATCTACTCATCTCTTTTTTTCGTGCAATTACAATTTGTTGTATTTTCTTGATTTGATTTTGTTGGTCTTCACCATGACAGTTAGATATTGATATTGTGGATTATATACTGAACTTAAGACATCAAAGACACCAACTAATCCTGAAAGAATGTGTTGGCGTTTCCAAAAATATGCATATGATAATGGATGTGAATTATTTCGATTGGCTAATGCAAATGATTCAACATGCCAAGAACAATACAACCTGAAGTACCCATCAACAAATTCATAGCAAGGAAGACAAAGAAGGCATAGAAGGCAAACGAGATCGAGCACTAGTATTGATATCACTGTTATTATGAGTATTGTGATTTGGTTTCTAGCTGTTGTTTTTAAGATGTATTGATTTGTATTATATTTGTGAAATGATAATGAAATGGCGTAACAAAGTCATTGACTTCAATAATTGATTGTATTTTCTTTAGAATAGCCCCTTAACACAAATCAGTTCAGAAGAGCAATTTAACAAAGACATTGACTTCATTGAAACACAAATTCATAAATAAAAATAAATTCTTCAGAACAACCCCTTAACATATTCAAGCACAAATTCATAAACAAAACCAAAGTCTTTGGAATAGCCACTTAACCATAGTTGAAAATGAAGGTAGAACCAAAATAGTTGGGATGAAGTCATTAAGCTAAACAAAGAGAAATGTAATATATGTCTTGAGTGCTTGGTGTGACATGAGGTTGTTGTGTCTTGAGTGCTTCTATAACTCTCTTCTCGTAGTTGCCTTTGAAAAATTGTAGTTTTTCCCTTGCACCTTTGTCCATTGAGTTTGTAACCAAGCTCGATCAATATAGGACTATGTAACACTCTATTAGTAGTTCCATCCTAAAAAAAACAAAAAAATCCACTTAAAGATGAACTAATATCAATTAATTGTCTCTAAATGATAGAATACATACCCTCGCAATTGCACTGTCACTTGATCAAAATAACACACTATAACCGGTTGTTTTTATATATTTTTTGTCTTGGTCTCTTATATCCAAGAGTTGTACCATCTCTCAAAGTTATGATACTCTTTCTTTTTTCGTCCAACAACATTAGAAGTTGATTGTTGAGTATCTAATGAAATTGTTGCAAGCCTCACACCAATTGATGTAGCATTGGTAGGCCTTTCTCTAGATGATGGGGCAGTTACAGGCCTCACACTAGTTTATGTAGTACTGGTAGACCTTTTCCCAGATGCTAAGGCAGTTACAGGCCTCACATCAGTTGATGTAGAACTGGTAGGCCCTTCCCCACATGCTAAGGCCGTTGCAGGCCTCATGCCAGTTAATGTAGCACTGGTAGTTCTTTCCACAGATGTTGAGGCAGTTGTATGACTCAGGTGTCACACTTGCACCTACATTTATACTTGGTTGCCTTTCAATTGCAACATTTTTAAAATCAGATGTAGTTAATGGTCTATCACTTTTACAAATTTCAGCAGTTGAAATTTTAAATTTTTTTACAAACATATCTTAAAATCAAAGTACAACTAACAAGAATAAAATTTAGTAACAGAAAGACATCAAAGCACAACTTATAAGAGTTGAACATCCTTTCTTGTTATGTTCGAAAGTCTTGCACACAAGACATTTCATTTTTCTTCCCTTCCTTGTAGCCTTTTCAAACTTCTTCTTAACAAGCTCATCACTATCTTTTTTCTTATTTTTATCTGGTTTTCCTGGCATGACACTAATTTCAGGCGGTTCAATGACTGATCTTGTGCTTTTTGGCCACATCTTTATGTTTTTCATAGATTGAATAAACTTATTATATGCTTTCATGTATGTTTCCTTATTATACCAGTCATCAACAAATGACTCAACAACCCAATAATTATAATGAACTTTTATAAGTGCATGAGCACAATAAATTCCCTTTAGTTATCATGACGTGCAACTACACACCTTTTTTTATATCAACATGTTTATATGATGGATCAGGAATCTCAAAAATAATATTACCATTAAACTTTACCTTACAATTATCTGCATGTTCAAAATTTTGTCTAAGAACTTCCATAGACATTGGTAATACATCAGTTATTCATTTTTCTAAAAACACTCTCACTTGATTCATCATTTTCATGACTTTGACTCTTATTTCCTCTAGCATAGTGATGATTGATTTGAATCTAGTACCCAAAAGTCAACTATTGAAAGTCTCACATGTGTTGTTCTCAACTACATCAACCTTGCTATGTTTTTAAAAAAATGCTCTATACAACATGCTTCTTTTTTATGTTATAACAAATCTTCCACAATGTCTTGTCCTAACTGACTCATGTCATCAAGTTTTAAGTGTAAAAAGACCTCAAATGATGCCTTGAAAACCTACCGAAATTTTCTTCTCCTTTCTCAGCCCATCCGCTCTTTCTTTCAGTTGGCTCATATATGCCTAGCTCACCATCTAATTTCAGCATTTGACAATAATTTAGTAAGTGCTAGATGAAGACCCTGTCAAACAAAGAACATTAGACATATATCATTGTTAAATATCAATTACTACGGAATGTTAAAATAATAAATTTAACAAATAATTTAGTAATACCTTTTGTATATCGTACATCACTGTTAGTCGTTCACATTCAGTTTCTATAAGCTCTAAATCATGTTTGATGCACTTGAGAAACCAAAACCATGTGTCCTTGATTTCTTTATCAACTATTGGCCATGCTATAGGGTACATTTAATTATTTTCATCTTTGAAAATGCAAGATAACAATTCACCTTTGTATACACTCTTGAGAAATGCTCCATCTAAATACTTAATTCTTCTATACCCTTCTATCCATCCACCTTTTAAGGAACCAAGACAATAAACATATTTTTCCTGAAAATTGTGTTCTTGGATGTCTTAATAGATAATAGTTTCAAGATTTGTGGTCTTTAATTCCTCAGCATTATCCTACAGCCTAGCAAACTCCTCTCTGAAATCACCCAAATGTTCATTCATAACTATCTATTTTGCCTTTCTACATCTTGTCTTAGTAACATACAAATCATATTCCTTCCTTAACAAAGATTGAATCTCATGCAGTTTGATGGTAGACTCACTCATAATCCTTTCCTTGTAATTTTACTAATTCAAATTGGGGTACACAATTTGTTTCTTTTTCTTTTACAACACATGTGGATAGGAAATATGTCTTGACACTGAAGTGTTACCATCAATACTTCTAAGAATATTTCAAGGACAATTCTTTTTCTTACATTTTACCTTTATCTTTTCTTTTCATTAGGTTTCAACTTAATATTCACACCCTTATGAATAGAGTAAGTTTGCATTGCCTCCCTAAACTCAATATGATTTAAAAAAATCATATACAATTAAAATAAAACCTTTTTGACAGTTGGGTCAAAGTAGATTTAGGTACTTGAATTTCTAGGTGGTATATCTACCACTTCATCATTATCAATAAGATCCCCTTCATTTTCACTAATGTCACTATCAGGATTTGAGCTATCTAAATAAGGGTCATCACACCCAATTTGCCTTCAAATCTTCCCCTCTTGTACTTATAAATGTCTTCAAAACCAGCATTTATACCCACAAGACGAGATGGTATCTCATCTACATTTACCCTATCAGCCTTCTCTTTAACATGTTCTTGAAAATTAGATTTTCTAGCTTAAAGCAACTCCTCATCCAAATTACTCAAATCATTAATATTTTCATCAACATCATAAAGTGAATCAGAATCAGAAGGAAGCTCTACATTTATTCTAGGAGGGTGCTCTTCAACTCTAGGGGGCTGATCTTCAACTCCAAGGGACTGATATTCATTTAAATCCCTATCTTCATTTTCATCAAATGATTGAGATGAAGACATGTCACTACTATTCTTTTGTGGGAGGAGGACACATCAGCCCTATCTTTTTGTGGGTAGGAAGACACATGAGTCCTATCTTTTTGTGGGGAGGAGGACACATCAGCCCTATCTTTCTGTGGGGAGGAGGACACATCAGTCCTATCTTTTTTGTGGAGAGAACGATACATCAGGACCATCTTTTTGTGGGGAGAACACATCAGCATTAGTGTTAGGCAATACATGTAGCTTCTCAACGACTAACGGTTTACTAATTTGATGTACCACTAATACATCAAAAGTCTACACCATTCTACACCATTCAAACTATTAAAAAAATTTAAAACATCAAAATTAATATTTAACATGTAATAACCACCCTTCTTGTTGACTCTACATTCAAATGTTTCAACATTTTCAACATTTAATTTCAATGCTAATTTATGAAATAACATGATATGCAACTCATCTACATCTATGTTAATCTTTTCAAGATTAATGGTTCCATTGGCATACCTTAGCTCAGGATCATATACAAAACAATCTCCATAGTGAATTTGAAGTATCACTATTGTTGCAGCCATTTACTTATAAAGTGATAAGAAAAATAACATTATCATTGAATTTGTAGGAAAATATTTTAATTTTAGAAGTAAAAATAAGAAAAAGCCCTAATTTTTTTTAAGGTATTAATGTGTCAAGATTTATACACACGTTTGATATATAACAATGGACCACTAACACAATCAATACCTAAGACAATTGACGAAAACAATATTAATTTCAGTTGAAATTGAGATTTTACGAATAAACCATAGAATCTACTTGAATTCACGAAATATGTCATTGAATTCACTTGAAGTCATAACACCCACTACAAAAGTATATTACACTGACATTAGGCACAAAGCAAAGTGAAATCCCCAAAAAAATTCAAAATATTTAATGATAATCGACCCTAAAATCAAACAAATACATAAGGATATAAAAAAAGAAATAAGAACTAATAGATAGCTTGAAAAACTGAAAAACTTACAATGAAAATCAAAGATAAAACATCCTTGAACTGAGCTCTTGGGTGAAGAAGAGAAACCGTGGAGGAAATGAGCTCATGGGAGAAGGGGGAAAATCGCGCCCTTTGCAAACAGAAGTAGAGGTGTCTAGATGAACTATGAAAAGTGAGTTTTTTTTGTTTCATACTAGTCATTTTTTTACGTGGATTAAAATATTCCTATGTGGATTAAAAAATTTGTTTGTTTAGCCAACGTGTGGGTGTTTGTGCAAAACGCACAATACTAAGTCAAAATTTGTGTTTAATATATTGAGTTTTAATGGGTTCAGGGGTTCACATGACAAAGGGATAAGTAGAAGAGTTCACAATACAAACTTATACAAGTATAAGAGTCCACTAGACCATTACACCTTTACTATATAAAAAAAAGAGTCATGATTGAAGCAGACAAATCTTTATTAATGTTCCTGTTTGAAGAGTAATATGGCAGAAGTAGATAGGTTTTTGTCAACGAGTATTAAGTTAATGCACAACATGAATTTTTCACAACTAGTAACACATAAATAACACATATTGACTAGCTAAAGGAGTGACGTATTTAATATTTTACGTAAGTTCTAGGAAATCTAGCACCTTTTGAGCAGGGCCCTAATATTTTATTTTTTTCATCATATATACTTTTATTTAAAATTTACTTTTCTAGCTTATTAGGTGTGAAGTCATTAGTAATTGTTTTATAATCGATTTGTTTTAATAATTTCTTTTCAATTGATAATATAACAAATCCATTCAATCTCTCTTGACACATTGTTGATCTCAAATAAGTTTTAATCAATTTTAGTTTTGAAAAACTACTTTCGGCTGAGGCAATGGTTACATGAAATGTTAACATTATTCTATAAGCAATATGAGTATTTGGAAAAGAATCAACTCTTTTTATTTGATTGAGTATTTTTATTAGATCATTATTTTCTACTTGTATTATCTCTCTTAACACTTTTAATTTAAAAAAAATCTAAGTCATCAATATCAGAATAACTATTATGTGTTAAAGAAAGTTCAAGGTTAAGACAATGTCATTTTTAAATTCTCATCATCTAGTGATTTCAATTTACCACTAAATAAGAAACCAAAAGTATTTTTTGATATGCTTCAATTGATTCAATTCCTTATATATATATATATATACTAGTTTCACAGCACATGTGTTGCACGTGTATCGTATAATATAGTATATGATATTGTAAAATGGAAATAATATTACTATGTTAAATCTTGAAAGAACATAGGAAAAGTGCTTTAAAATTTTATTAATTGTCACGACCCAGACCGTCGTGATTGGCACTCACACTAACAATCCGGTGGGAGAACCACTACTACAACCCAAAACAAGTAATCAATCTAAAAACTAAGGCATATAAGTCAAATACTAAGGAAAGAAAATAGATTTTCCATAAACTCTAACAAAAGTTCAACAATAACTAAACAAATGCAGAAGAATTAACCTAGAACCTAAAAGTCAATGTACCAAAACATCTAACAAATGATCCAAGTCTAAACAAGAAGATACTAATGAACTAATCAACTAACTAAAAAAATTGTCTAAGTTCAAAAATAGTGGACATAGACAAAAGAGAATCACATGGAAGCCCGAAAGAATTGGCTCACCCTTGAATTTGAAGCGACGATCACTGATCTTCTAAGCGAGGTCTGTCAATAGTCGTGTGAAGATGCCCTATACTCAACAAAAATAAGAGCAAGTGCAGAATCAGTACACAACTACAGTGTAATGGTAAGATCACGCGGCTATCCCACTAGTGCAACATAAACAAGTCAAATACCATTATAATCATATAAATATATATATCAACATGAAGAATCAACAACGCATACACATTTTATATCACCTCATTGGTCCTCTCGTGGAACCTAAACCCAAACAGTTAGCATGCCAGAACGTGGCAATCCGATCCCATATTTATGCCTGAACATGGTACCCGATCCCATAATTATGTCGGAACATGGCAATCCAATCCAAGTTAGTTTTGTCGGAACATGGCAATGCGATCCCATTCACACACCATAATCACAAACACAAGTACATCATCAAGATCATACATTTAAGTCATGATTTCATGGAAATGATATTCATCTATCTCATTTACAACAAGTGTGATCAACATTGCAACATTCGTACATACACAAGTATCATAATGAAGCAAGAACACGCATACATCACATAAACATAGAATCATAACCATCACCTATATCGAAACGAATCCTTCCCTTTCCGGATTCGTCCACTTGTTCTTGGTCTACAAACAATCAATATAATACGGAAATCAACAAACAATCACTAATTATCCGAATTACTAACGATTCTATGAACCCTAGATCAAATTCATGATCCCAATTATCCAAATTAGGGTTGTTTCCACCATATAATCCATAACAAAACCCTCCCCCATCAATATTCACCCATCCTATTACGTTCTACGGATCGAAAATGGATTCGGGGAGTGAATCTTACCTTTAGCCTCAAGAATGGTGAAAAACGAGCAAGAGTCGCCTGCGAGTCGTTCTTTAGCTCTAAAAGTCAAAAAGTGCATAATGAGGTCATTTAGGGGTTTATTAACAAGTTTAAGTCGTGTCAGGCCCGCTGCAGCGGCTCTCATCCTGTTGTAGCGGCCTCGCCAAGGCAACCAGAAACCCCACCCCAGCGGCTTCCGCTTAACAGTAAGTCCTTCGTCTTCCACCTACGATTTTGAGTCTCATCGTATGCGCCACAACGACCACCATTCCTCTATAGAAGCCCCGCCAGAGTGACCAAACTCCCGCCAAGGTGGCGCAAATGGAACCAGAGAGTCAATTGAAGGAATTCCAAAATCTCATATCACAACACACCTCTAACCCACGACGATCAGAAAATACCCTTTAGGCTAAGATCGATTCCAGGAGTTCTACTCGGCCGAATTCAATTTTGTAAAGTCGTACGGTTTTGGTAACGAGTTATCTAACTACTGATGTAATCAAAATTCAAAACAACTCACATGATTGTTACCAGATTTTCCCACATCTCAAGGACTCTGATTTTCTCCAAATCTGGACAAGGTTGGAAAATACAACTACTATGAAAAAGTTTTTCCGGCCCCAAATTTCCCCCCATTGGCTTTTCTATAACGACGGAAATAAGTCGTTACAATAGATACCAATTTACCCATCACTCATCCCCGAGTGAAAAAACTTAGGAAAATAGGCGAAGGAAGGAATGAAGTAGTACCTGATTCAGCGAACAAGTGGGGATACTTCTCTCGCATGTCCTTCTTGGCATCCCAAGTAGCTTCCTCAACTGGACGATGCTTCCATTGAACTTTCACGGACTTAATCTCTTTGGTCCTCAACTTACACACATCACGATCAAGAATTGCAATCGGTTCCTCCTCATATAGGAGGTCTTTGTCTAACACAATTGAGTCCCACTTGATGATATAATCCTCGTCGCCATGATACCTCTTCCACATGGACACATGAAATACCGGATGGACACCCGAAAAATTAGGAGGTAAAGACAATCTATATGCCACCGATCCCACACATTCAAGAATCTCAAATGGGTCAATGTATCTAGGACTTAGCTTACCCTTCTTGCCAAATCTCAACACCCCTTTCATGGGTGATACCTTAAGAAGAACATTTTCACCGGATTGAAACGCCATGTCTCTTACCTTATGATCTGCATACTTCTTTTTTCTACTCTGGGCTGCTAGAAGCTTAGCTTGAATATCCCTCACCTTATCTTGAGCATCCTTCACTAAATCAACCCCCAAAGGTTTCACATCGCCAGCCTCAAACCAACCTATGGGTGATCTACATCCCATCCCATAGAGTGCCTCGAATGGTGTCATGTCTATGCTGAAGTGATAACTATTGTTATAAGAAAATTCACACAAAGGTAAAAACTTATCCCAATGTCCTCCAAAATCGATCACACGTGCTCTCAACATGTCTTCCAATACTTGAATGTCCTCTTCAATTGTCCATCCGTCTGTGGATGAAAGGTTGTACTAAAAGTGAGTTGTGTGCCCAATTCATCATGCAAAACTTGGAGACGAATTGGGTACCACGATCTGAGATGATAGAGAGGGGCACCCCATGCAGCCTCACTATCTCTTTCACATACACTTTAGCCAATTGTTCAACGTTATAATCTATTCTGACTAGAATAAAATGGGCTGACTTAGTCAATATATCAACCACAACCCAAATAGAATCATACTTCCCCAAGGTCTTGGGAAGACCAACCACAAACTCCATGGCTATTCTTTCCTACTTCCATTCCGGAATCGGTATTTTTTGAAGTAAACCGACAGGCCTTTGATGTTCATACTTCACTTGTTGATAATTTTGACATTTCGCCACAAACTCCGCTATGTCTTTCTTCATGCCCTGCCACCAATAAATTCGTTTAAGATCTCTATACATCTTGGTCATGCCTGGATGAATAGAATACCGTGAACCATGAGACTCTGCCAACAATTTCTAAATTAAGCCATCTACTCTAGGAACACATATTCTTCCTTTAACAAAGAGTACACCTTCCACATCAAGGGTGGTCTCTTGTACCTTACCACCAGCAATCTTTTCTCTAAGATCCTCCAAATTCCCATCCTTCACTTGTTTGACCTTGATCTCCTCAATGAATGCGGCCTTAACTTCAATGTAAGCTAACACCCCGCCTCTTTCAGAGATGCCCAACTGCATGAACTTAGACTCTAAGGTCTGAATTTCTTTGGTCAATGGTCGCTTGGTTACACTCAAGTAAGCTAAGCTACCCATACTCACCGTTTTTCGACTCAAAGCGTCTACCACAACATTAGTCTTGCCCGGATAGTATTGAATGGTCACATCATAATCTTTAAGTAACTCCATCCATCTTCGATGTCTCAAATTTAGGTCCTTTTGAGTGAACACATGTTGCAAACTACGATGATCAGTAAACATTTCACACTTAACACCATAAAGATAGTGCCGCCAGATCTTAAGAGCAAATACTACCACTGCCAACTCCAAATCATGCGTTGGATAATTTCTTTCATGCACCTTCAATTGGCGCGACGCATATGCTATAACATTCTTATCCTGCATTAACACAACGCACAATCCAGAATGAGAAGCATCACAATAAATGAAGAGTCTGTAAATTGGACTCATTTAGGGGTTTGCTTTGATGGGAATAGTGTCCTCAAATGTTTATTTTGTCTCAATATCTGATGAAAACTCTTAAGTTTTAGGTATTTGAAGTTTTAGCGAAAGTATGGACACTTAGGCGCAAAACGGAACAAAAAGGCTGAAAAGAACGAAGAAGCTGAAGCCTGAGCATCGCCAAGCACACTTGGCGATTCGCCGAAGAGACGCACTCCTCCCTTTGTTCCAGTACGCGAAGCCCTTACGGAGCAGGATCAAAAAGGTGATGAAAGGAGCAGTCGGCGTTTCACCGAATAATTTCACGAAGCAGTACTATCTCACCCAATGACTCAGAGCACGACCATGTTGAAGGCTAGTGCAAGACGGCGACGAACTACACCAAAGGGATAATCGCTGAGTTAA
Organism: Solanum verrucosum; assembly: GCF_900185275.1. Classification (NCBI taxonomy): domain Eukaryota; kingdom Viridiplantae; phylum Streptophyta; class Magnoliopsida; order Solanales; family Solanaceae; genus Solanum; species Solanum verrucosum. Next base: position 1,836,129 of record NW_026020183.1, read on the forward strand.
TCGGTGATTCCGACTAACCTTGCCGAAAGATCCGCTAGCACTATTTTCTAAAGTCTATAAATACTAAACTTGTTATTAATTTTAGGGGCGTCGAACATTTATTTTAATTTTTCAGAATAGAATCGTAATTTTTAGATATTTTCTTTCAAGTTTGGAGAGGGTTTTGGGAGACTTGAAGAAAGAAGGATTTTATCTTCCCCAAGTTGGAAGTGAGTCTTCTCCATTCTTCTTCCTTTGCTTAAATCAGGTTTAATTCCTTATACCCATTTGATTTTAGTATCATTTTAGGTATATTTGTTATTTCTTGATGTGTGGCTAAAAACCCACCCCATTCTTGGGGTGTGATTTAGCAAATATGAGATATTATTATTGGGTCTTGTATTACGGTCACACCCCAAGAACTTGTATTGCGGTCACACCCCAAGAACTTCTCCCCATACTTGATTTTCTTGATATTTTTGCTATTTTTATTACACTTGTGAAAAAACCCCCATTTGATATTTGACACATTTGTGTCACCCCTTTTAATTTACAATGTTTTTAATCGTTAATGTCTTTAGCTACGACTAGTTTGAACTTGATTTTATTTTTCTACTAATTCTCAAAACCACTTCCTTGGGACACGAGCCCAACCTTTAGTTGGATTACTATATTATCGACGATCGTAGACACTCGTACTGTAGGTTAGTGTCGTTGGTCACAATAAGCATCAAAATGGCGCCGCTATCGGGGAGTGGTGTTATTTGAGAATTTTTAGATTAAGTAGAATTTTTGTTCTTCTTAGTTGTAGTTTACTAACTTTATTTTTAGTTTTGTTTTGCTTGTTTATATATTGAAACAGGAAAGATGAGCATGAATGGTAACTGTGGGTACCAAATGGACTAAGTGCTATCGTTTCTCTACCCAAAGCCAAAAGAGGGGTGGCCTTATGAAAATGAGGCCAACCTCACTAATGGAACTTGAGTGAGAACTTGCGTCGTGCCACGATGTTAAATAAGGCATTGTTTGGGAGGCAACCCAAAACCTTTTTTATTGCTTTAAGTTACTTTGATGAAATAATGGTGTGTTGATTGTGCAGGTGAAAGTGTGGAAGTTGAATGAGAAGTATAGATTGGCAAACGGAAAAACCGGTCGACGAACTCAACGAAATTATTGGCGAGTCGTCGAGTATATCTGCGATATCGATGCAGACCACCGTTTGGATCTTCATCTCGATGGAAGATCCTGTAAAACTCGGCGACATAATTGAACACTCTGCGAATCACCAAGAGGTTCGGCAATCGGGACTAATGTCACCGAATGGACAAGAACTGGACGGTCTTTCAGCCAAAGGTTTAAAAAGTTTTAACTTCATTCTCTTTCCATCACTTTTCCACCTCCACAAACTCACACCTGCACTCTAGTTTTATTTTTCTTGCACTTTCAGAGTGTTTTGGTTAGTTGATTTGTGCACGGAATTAGATTACATTGCTTCCTAGCATTTCAATAACCATTTAAGCAATGCAAAACGTTAGTTTCTCAAACCCCGTGATTGTGTTGTCAAAATTGTACTCATTTGCAAATGCTATGATGAAATCTACTGAACCTCTTCGATTGGATTCAATTGTTTATGTGTCGATTTGTCTGCGATAACCTCGCCTGAACTGCCTTAACTGTTAAAACCTTATTTTCTAATGCATCGAGTAGGGTTAATGCGTGATGGGTGGTATTCGTATGTTATGGTTCTTGGTCAAATTTGTGCTATTTGTGCTTACATTGTGTTTTCGGGGATTGAAGGGGTGATTTCGAGAAGTTGGGTCAAAAGTAGGCACAATGGGTCATTCGGCGAGCTGTGACGAGCACATCGAACCACTCTGCGGTTCGCCTAAGTGCCCCATCTCGCCCTTATTATCATGTTTTATTTGTTGTGGCTGCTATAACTTTCGGCGAGAAGCACGGGATCGCCAAGTGTACTCGATGACTCGCCGAATGTTATCTTAATCGCCCTTTATCTGCACCCCTAACCCTTCTGCATTGTGACCTTCGGTGAACTAATCGTGGCTCGTCGAAGGTATTCGACGACAAGCTGAATAGACTGACCATCTACCTGCAACTAAATATCTCTGCTCAGTTTGTCAAAAACGTTTTAATGTTATCTCAAGATTTTGCAGATATGGCCAAATCCAAAGTTGCAGGAAGAGACGTGCCACCCCGACACATAAGAGCACAAAATTTCAGGAGAGATGCAGAAAAGCCGAACAAGACCAAAGCAAAGAGCAAGAGCAGGGAAGCCAGTTCCAGTAGAAGGATTCCCATTGACTCTATTGTCCCTTCGTGGACCCGAGGGTTCATCAATGTGGTGCTTGCCTTTGGAGCAGCTCATGATTTGGATAATATGGTTAAGGCTAATCTCCCTGCAGCAGCTGAAGCAGAGAACCAGAGTCAGAATGATAATACTCAGGGCACTGATGCCTAGATAAATGGAGCGACTACTTAGACATGATTCCCTCTTTACCTCCCTCTCTGTCTTTCTTTATTTTAGATTCTGAATATTTTGTTACTTGCATTTGAGAACAAACGCATTTCTTTTGTGGTAGGGTGAGGCCCACACCTTTTGTGTTGATATTTTTGTGTTGATATTTGTGTTTTTGTGTACAATTGGGTTGTTTGTTTTAAATTGTTCTTATTGCGATTGTTTGAGCTTGTGGCTCCGCTTATTTTTAATTGCAAAATGATTTTGACCCTTGCGAAAAATTTTGAATTTTTCGCACATTTTTTGCCACCCCTCATAAGTTGATGTGGCTGTTCTTTTGCAAAAAAATTGAGTCTTAATTTCGATCAATACCGATGACTTGAATAGTGCTCTCAATCGAACGAACATGAATGTACGGCTACGACGAGACCAAATGAAGTTACATAGACAATATGTGAACTCTTTGCATCTCGTTGTGATTAGCCATGTATCGAATTGATTCTCTTGTAATGACCGTTCCACACTCTCGAAAGTGTGTGGTCTTGTTTGACTTAAGTGTGGATGCCTTGTGTGATTAGATTGCTTTGAACCTTGCATGAATAAACCTAGAATTTTCCCTGTTAGTCTGATTGATTTAGAAAGGTGTGCTCTTGAGATGATCTTAGGCAACTTTAAAGAGTGTGAGCCAAATTTAACATATACCTCTTTTGTGGCCTACCCGTGAGCGTGTGAAACTCTTTTGAACACCTTTTGAGCTTTACTTTTCTTTGGAAGAACATTGATGAACTCTAGACCTTACTTGACCCACTACCTATAATCCTCTTGATTTGTGGTTTAGCAAATAGCCAACTTAGGCTAAAAGTCTAAGTTGGGGGTGTGGTAAAAAGGAAAAGGAGAAGTCAAGTAGTGCAAGAAAAGTCTCCATTAACCCCTGGTGTTGCAGAACAATGGAAACCCTTGAAAAAAAATATTTGTGGAATAAAGTACCAAAGAAATTGGGTTTCCAAGCAATCCATCGAGGTGAATAAAAAGATGACTTAGAAGCACTAGAAAACGAATTAATAAAGAAAAAGAAGGGAATGCCTTGATAACACCACATCTCACGAGGATGAAAAGTCATTGTGCCTAAATGACCATACCTTTGCACTCATCCCCATTACAAGCCTTAGAAAGACCATTTTGATCTTGAGTAGGCCGAGTTGGAAGTCGATTGGAAAATAAGGGCAAACCTATGGGTAAAAACATGCATTGTGTTCCTCTTTTTGAGTGTGAGTGTTGCATCTGATTTCTGATCTTGAATTGATTAACCTTTATGTGTGAATATGGAATCATTCTTTATGTGAGGCCACTTAAATACTTCCTGTTGAGCTTGATTGCACAAGTAGCAAGTATTGCGAACATGAGAATCTTTGGTAATGGTGTGTCACAACTTGATCTTTGAGTACACAATTGATCCTTGCATAAGTAAATTTGAGTCTGGTTGTGTGCATTAATGATTTAGTCTTGTGTAGCACTATTTAAGATACCTTGTTAAACGGCTGAACTTGAGTTTGCTTGAGGACAAGCAAAAGTTTAAGTTGGGGGTGTTGATGAGTCCACAAATTAGACTCATTTAGGGATTTATTTTGATAGGAATTATGTCCTCAAATGCTTATTTCGTCTCAATATCTGATGAAGACTCTTAAGTTTTAGGTATTTGAAGTTTTAGTGGAAACATGGACATTTAGGCGCAAAAAGGAACAAGAAGGCTGAAAAGAACGAAGAAGCTGAAGCCTGAGCATCGCCAAGCACACTTGGTGATTCGCCGAAGGGACGCACTCCGCCCTTTGTTACAGTACGCGAAGCCCTTAAGGAGCAGGATAAAAAAGGCGATGAAAGGAGCAGTCGGCATTTCGCCAAATAATTCCGCGAACCAGTATTATCTCGCCCAATGAAACAGAACACAACCATGCTGAAGGCTAGTGCAAGACGGCGACGAACTACACCAAAGGGTGAATTGCCGAGTTAATCGGTGATTCCGACTAACCTCACCGATAGATTCGCCAGCACTATTTTCTAAAGTCTATAAATACTAAACTTGTTAATTTTAGGGGAGTCGAACATTTATTTTAATTTTTCAGAATAGAATAGTACTTTTTAGATATTTTCTCTCAAGTTTGGAGAAGGTTTTGGGAGACTTGAAGAAAGAAGGATTTCATCTTCCCCAAGTTGGAAGTGGGTCTTCTCCATTCTTCTTCCTTTGCTTAAATCAAGGTTTAATTCCTTATACCCATTTGATTTTAGTATCATTTTAGGTGTATTTTGTTATTTCTTGATGTGTGGCTAAAAACCCACCCCATTCTTGGGGTGTGATTTAGCAAATATGTGTTGATATTATTGTTGGGTCTTGCTTGCTGATAGTTTAGATGTATTTTAATGGTGATTTCACCTAGTGGTTGTGGTTTAATTTAATGGGTTTGTAGTTGCAAATACAAAACCACCCATGCGTTTTCAGCTTGCCCGAGAGGGAGGTCGCGAAACCAAGACCACTAGACTGATGGCCTAAGGAGTGGGTCGACATGAGGTTCAGCTTGAGAGGGTGAGCCCTAGTCCCATATCCTAACACTCAGCTCGAGAGAGTGAGTGGGTTAAGGAGTAGGTTGGCCTTCATGCGGAAAATGGGTGTCCGAGAGAAACGCATTTGAAACGGGGTAAGTTGCCCGAGAGGGAACTTATTTCCATCTAAAGATTAGCATAGTCACTATTATCTTGCAAATTTCCTATCGAAAGCATGTACCCAATGATTTATCTCAACTTGTATTGCGGTCACACCCCAAGAAGTTCTCCTTATACTTGATTTTCTTGTTATATTTATTGTTTTTATTACACTTGTGACAAAACCCCCATTTGATATTTGACACCTTTGTGTAACCCTTTTTAATTTACAATGTTTTCAATCGTTAATGTCTTTAGCTATGACTAGTTTGAACTTGATTTTATTTTTCTACTAATTCTCAAAACCACTCCCTTGGGACATGACCCCAACCTTTAGTTGGGTTACTATATTATCGACGATCATAGACACTCGTACTATAGGTTAGTGTCGTTGGTCACGATAAGCATCAATAGACTATAAAATCCTTACCTTCCACCGGTAATACTAGGATTGGTACGGTAGTCAAAAGAGTCTTGAGCTTTTGAAAGCTCTCCTCACATTTTTCAGTCCATTCAAATGATATCTCCTTTTTGGTCAATTTGGTCAAGTGAGTAGCAATTAAAGCAAAATTCTTAACAAATCGACGATAGTAGCTAGTGAGTCCCACAAAACTCCTAACTTCCATCACAGAGCTAGGCCTAACCCAATTCTTATCCACTTAAATCTTTGAGGATGTACCATTACCCCTTCTTTTGAAACCACATGCCACAAAAATGCAACTGATTTCAACCAAAATTCACACTTTGAAAATTTAGCATATAATTTTTGTTTCCCAAGAACACCCAAAACAGTACGAAGATGGTTGGCATGCTCTTCTTCACGTTTCGAATAAACCAAAACATCATCAATAAAGACTATCTCAAAGGAATCAAGAAATGGCTTGAACACCCCATTCATCAAATTCATGAAAGCTGCAGGTGCATTAGTCAAACCAAAAGACATAACCAAAAACTCATACTGCTCATAACGAGTTCTAAATTTCGTCTTAGGTATATCTTCCGATCTAATTTTTAATTGATGGTAACCAGACCTTTGATCAATCTTAGAGAAAACTGCTGCCCCTTGCAACTGGTCAAATAGATCATCTATTCGAGGCAAATGATACTTATTTCGAATAGTGACACTATTTAATTGTCGGTAATCTATACACATTCTCATGCCATCTTTTTTCTTAACAAATAAAACTGGAGCACCCCATGGGAAAGAACTAGGGCAAATAAATTCCTTGTCAAGACGCTCTTGGATTTGAGCCTTAAGATCTATTAATTTTGCCAGAGCCATGCGATATGGGACGAGTACCAGACTCTAAATCAATGCAAAAATCTATATCTCTATCCAGAGGCATACCAGGCAAGTCATTAGGAAATACTTCACTAAATTCAGACACCACAGGAATAGACCCAATGGATGGAGCCTCAATCTCAACATCCCTAACATGAGCCAAATAAGCCAAACAACCCTGTTCTACTAATTTACTAGCCCAAATAGAGGATATAATCTTAGCTTGCTTAGGCTTGTACATCCCTTCCCACTCTAATTTTTCCCTTCCTAGAATTTTTAGAGTTACAGACTTAGTATTACAATTAAGCATAGCATAATAGGGGGACAACCAAGTCATGCCTGAGATTATGTCAAAGTCAATCATATCCAAAATCATCAAATCAGCCCAAGCCTGAAAACCCATAAACACAATAGGACAAACACGATAGACATGGGTAACTATGATTGACTCTCCAACTGGGTAGAAACACGAATAGGGGAATCAAGAATATCACAAATCATCTCAAAATCAGAGGCAAATCTCACAGATACATATGAATAAGTAGCATCCGGATCAAACAACATATTAGCCATGCGGTCACAGACAAGAATAGTACCTGTGATCACCGCGTCGGACGCCTCCGCCTCAATCTTGCCCGAAAAAGCATAACATTGAGTCCTATCATCTTGTCGAGCTACTTTCCTGCCTGGTTGCGCGTTACCCCTACCTCAATTACCATTACCATTTCCTCTACCTCCACGGCCTCGTTGATTACCTCCTCGTCGACCTTGTGGACGTCCTCTACCATTATTATCGTTCCCCACGGGTACCACTACTCTAGACTGTTGCTACTGCGCGGAATCTAACACTCTCCTCACATGCCCAGGTTCACCACAGTTGTAGCAAGTACGATCAAAAGATAGTCTGCTGCCCGTCGAAGGCACGACACTCTAACTATCCTAAAAATTATGAGATGGAGTTCCCGAGTAGTTACATGTAGAAGCGGGCATCACAGATTGAATTGTCTTTGCTGCAAGTGTTGGCCTTTCAGACCCCTTAGAGTAAGAGCCTTGAAAGTTACCCGAATTCTTTGCCTTTTTTGCCTAAGCCTTAGCTTGACCGTCTCGCCTCACCCCCTCTACTTTCTTAACATAGTCTGGCACCTCATTAAAAATCCTCCCTGTAGAAGTCATATGAACAGATAATACTTGCAACTCAAAATTCAAACCTCTAATAAACAAACGGATCCTCTCCTCCTCAGTAGTAACCAACTGCGTAGCATATCTAGATAAATCATGGAATTTTGCCTCATAAGCAGCCATAGACATACCACCTTGCTCTAAAGCCATAAATTCATCATTCTTGCGATCCCTCAAAGTTCTAAGCACATACTTCTTTAGAAACATAGCATGAAATTGGATCCAAGTAAGTGGAGGTAAAGTAGAAAATCTGCATTCCATATAAGCTCTCCACCACTGCTTGGCCTCACCTTGAAGTTGGAAAGTCACGAACTCAACCCCATGTTGGTGAACAATACCCAATTGATGCAGCCTCTCATAACAGTCTAAGATAAACTCATAAGCATCTTCAGTCTCAGAACCAAGAAATATCGGAGGCTTAAGCTTCAGAAACTTAGTCAACATATCATGCTCGTTCCCAGTCATAACAGAACCCAACAAAGGACGGAAGAAAGCATCAGTACCTACATTTCCACCCGTCTTGGGCTTAGTGCTAGCAACATGAGGATTAGTAGGAGCTTGAGTTGCTTTAGCAGATGGAAGCACTCCAGGACTAGCCAACCCTTTCAAGAATGCCATAATTTGTTGAGCTAACACCGGATCGATGGGAGGAACAACTGCAGTCTCTGCTAGCACCTCTTCTTCTTGTCCATTTCCTCAACATCGTCAACCTCAATATCCTCTTCTATCTCCTCATTATGCGCATAAGGGTTCTCATTCATAAGAAAATTATCAATCGGTACCTCATTCATAGCAGGGGCTACTCTCCTACGGCCTCTACCCCTAGCTCTTCCTCTACCTATGCCTCGACCACAACCTCTCGCTGCAAATTCCTCAGCTAAAGCATTGACTGGAGCTATGGGCCTAACACCGTTATACCTAGTATTAACCATCTGAGGCCAGAAGAGTGAAGGATGTTAGATACCAATTTGAATCGACAGATACCAATTGGAGTCAAGTCATAGCACGAAAAGAGACAAGAGAAAAATAGAGAGATTTCTTAAAGTCCTATAGACTCTCGAAGAAAAGTAAAGGCGTCCCCGTATCGTTTCGCGAGACTCTATTAGACTCATTTCAGTATACCGAGATCAACGAACCTAGGCTCTGATACCAACTTTTTCACGACCCAGACCGTCGTGAGTGGCACCCACACTAACAATCCGGTGGGAGAACCACTACTACAACCCAAACCAAACAATCAATCTAAAAACTAAGGCACATAAATCAAATACTAAGGAAAGAAAATAGAATTTCCATAAACTCTAACAAAAGTTCAACAATAACTAAACAAATTTGGAAGAATTAACCTAGAACCTGAAAGTCACCAAAACATCTAACAAATGGATCCGAGTCTAAACAAGAAGATACTAATGAACTAATCAACTAACTAAAACAATTGTCTAAGTCCGGAAATGGTGGACATAGACGAAAGAGAATCTCATGGCAGCCCGGAAGAATTGGCTCACCCTTGAATTCGAAGCGACGATCACTGATCTTTTAAGCAAGGTCTGTCAATAGTCGCGTAAAGATGCCCTGTATTCAACAAAAATAAGAGCAAGTGCAGAATCAGTACACAACCATAGTGTACTGGTAGGATCACACGGTTATCCCTCTAGTGCAACATAATCAAGTCAAACACCATTATAATCACATGCATATATATCAACATATACAATATTATCAACATGAAGAATTAACAACGCATTCACATTTTATATCACCTTATTGTTTCTCTCATGGAACCCAAGCCCAAACAGTTAGAAAGCCGAAACGTGGCAATTCGATCCCATTTTATGTCGAAACGTGGCAACTGATCCCATAATTATGCTAGAACATGGCAATTCGATCCAAGTTAGTTATGCCGGAATATGGCAATCCGATCCCATTCACACACCACAATCACAAACACAAGTACACCATCAAGATCATACATTTAAGTCATGATTTCATGGCAATGATATTCATCTATCTCATTTACAACAAGTGTGATCAACATTGCAACATTCGTACATACACAAGTATCATAATGAAGCAAGAACAAACATACATCACACAAACATAGAATCACAACCATCACATACCTCAAAATAAGCTTGAAACCCTAAGAAACTTGATCCTTCCCTTTCCGGATTCGTTCCACTTGTTCTTGGTCTACAAACAATCAATATAATACGTGAATCAATAAATAATCACTAATTACCCGAATTACTAATGATTCTATGAACCCTAGATCAAACCCATAATCCCAATTATCCAAATTAGGGTTGTTTTCACCATATAATCTATAACAAAACCCTCCCCCATCAATATTCACCCATCATATTATGTTCTACTGATCGAAAAATGGATTCGGGGAGTGAAAATCATATCTTTAGCCTCAAGAATGGTGAAAAATGAGTAAGAGTCGCCTGGGGGTCGTTCCTTAGCTCTAAAAGCCGAAAAGTGCATAATGAGGTCGTTTAGGGGTTTATTAACGAGTTTAAGCTGTGTCGGGCCCGTTGTAGCGGCCCTTATCCCGCTATTGCTGCCCCGTCAAGGCGACCAGAAACCCCGCCCCAGCAGCTTCCTCTTAACAGTGAGCCCTTCGTCTTCCACCTACGATTTTGAGTCTCGTCGTACCCGCAACATCGACCATCATTCCGCTGTAGCGGCCCCGCCAGAGTGACCAAACTCCCGTCAAGGCGGCACAAACGGAACCAGAGAGTCAATTGAAGGAATTCTAAAATCCCATTTCACAACACACCTCTAACCCACGACGATAAAAAAATACCCTTTACGCTAAGATCGATTTTGGGAGTTTTACTTGCCCGAATTCAATTTCGTAAAGTCGTACGATTTCGTTAACGAGTTATCTAACTACTCATGTAATCAAAATAAAAAACAACTCACCCGATTGTTACCAGATTTTTCCACACCTCAAGGACTCTGATTTCGTCCAAATCTGGACAAGGTTGGAAAATACAATTACATACTACGAAAAAGTTTTTTCGGCCCCAAATTTTCCCCCGTTGGCTTTTCTATAACAACGGAAATAGGTTGTTACATTAATACAGATTGTCATAGAGTTACTTGTTTTATGATGAGATCAAAATGACCAGATATCATTGAAACATTTCAAGATACAATTAAAGTTTAAATATGGGGACAAAGTGACATTTGTTTAGTAGTATTATCTTTTTCCTCATTCGATTTTGAAAGTAAATTTAACCAACGAATTATAGAAAAAGAAATATCAATATTAAAAAGGTCACCAATTGCCTTTCCTCTTGAGGTTATGACCATAAATGATGGACACCATTTAAGTACAATTTTCTCTGAAATATTCGCACTTGAAATTTAGTATGTGCATGACACTAATAACGATTACCATAAATATTTAAAATATTTTATCTTTACAAGTAGTTTATCATTACAAAATATTATTACTCAATTCATATTTTAGTAAGGCAATCATAGAGAGATAATTTTACAAAAAAAGTGTACTTCTATAATGAATGTCAACACTTTAGTAGAATGTTATAGAGACAAAAAAATATAACATAAAAAAATTGTTCTAAAGAAAATTAGGTCGTTACACTCAATTTTTGTTTAAGATATACATATTCCAGTAGCATAATTTAATGTTAATATATGAACAACATCACCTATGGTGAAAAATATTTTATTTCTTTAAGTTTCTACCTTATCTTTGCAAAATTGTAGTCTTCTCCTCTTTTTTTCTACCTCATACATATCATTAAGTTCTTGTCTAATGAAAGTATCTAGTATCTTATAGAAGTTGTATCGTGATATAAAATATTAAACTTTTTGAATAAAAAATTTATAGATGAATAAAATTTAAAGTATTATTCATAGGATCTTTAATTTGATTTATATGATCAATCACTATATTTTATAGCTATTTTTATATAGCTAGCACGAAGTGTATCATGTGAAACAACATTTTCTAAGATTAAAATAAACACAAAACAATAGTAAAGTCATACTTAAAATTATTTATACTCAATATAGATATAAAAATGAAAAAATATATGGACAATTCATAGCCAATGAAGAAGGAAGAGGAAAATATATGTTCATGCTATATTCTCCCTAGTGTTCTATTTGATTGAAATCTCTTGCCACCAATAGTTTACTTTCTCCGTTCATTTTGACTTACATATCTATTAAAAAATATTATTATGATGACTATATTATCATATTATAAGTAAAAATAAAAATCTATTTTTGAATTAGTGAACTTAACATCAAAACTAATAATTCAATGGACTACGTTTATGCCTTATGTTTTAAAAAAATTAGGAACAAACTCCTTCGTTTGAGGGTGAAAGAATTAAAAATGGAAAAAAAATATCTTACCCCAATCATGTGCCTTTTTTGTATTTGATTATTATCGAGGAAAAAACAAAGAAGAAACAATTGATGCATGATTTTCTACAATTTGTTCACCAACTCTTTTTTATGTGGTACCTCAAATTTCATTGAATTTCAAACTTAATCAACTGTTGCAAATAACACTTGAGATTTTTAAAAAGAAGAAGAGTAGAAAACATACAAATATCGTAGTTTAAAAGTTAGAGGAAACCCCTCTATTTATAGCTAACAAATAGTAGTATGAATAGGTGTTATTTGTGCCTTATCAGAAAAGTCACAACCCTTGAAAAATGTCACAACTCATCGAAAAGTGACAACCCTTTGAAAAAGTCACAACTCATCAGAAAGGGCACAACACTTGGAAAAGTCACAACCCTTTGAAAAAATCGCAATCCTTCGGAAAAGTCACAACTCATCGAAAACGTCACAAACCATCAAAAAAATCTCAACCCCACAATTCATCGAAAAAGTCATAACCCTTTAATGTGAAAAGGTATCTACTTTTAATATAATACAATTAATTAAATCAATAAATTAAAAACCTTACAAGAATGTTGAAATCATTAAGAAGAAATCCAGAGTTTAAGTACCACCCTAGATGCCACAGGCAACACATCATACAACTTAGCTTTGCTGATGATCTCTTGTTGTTTAGTCGAGGAGATGTACCATCAACTACACTCTTGTATGAATGTTTTAAACAATTCTCAAAGGTGTCTGGACTCACAGCAAATCAGGCAAAGAGTTGTGTGTACTTTGGTGGTGTGTTAGAAGATATGCAGTAATTGATTCTACAACATACAGGTTTTGTAAAGGGCTTACTTCCTTTTAGATATCTTGGAGTACCTTTGAGCTTAAGGAAACTGTCAGCAGGGCAATGCCAACCATTAATAGACAAGATAATGGGCAGAATTACATCATGGACTGTCAAATTCTTATCCTATGCAGGCAGGTTGCAATTGGTAAACAGTGTGCTAACATCTATGCAAGCTTTTTGGACACAAATTTTTTTGTTACCAAAACAAGTACTGAAAAGCGTTGAAACAATGTGTAAAAGGTTTTTATGGAATGGAGAGACACAAGTTAAAGTGAAGGCACTTATTGCATGGGACACACTGTGCTGGCCAAAAGTGGCAGGAAGACTTAATGTTACTGATATCTACATGTGGAATAAAGCAACTATACTAAAACACTTGTGGGATCTAAACAAAAAGAAAGATAAACTATGGATTGTATGGGTTCATACCTTTTACCTCAAAGGTAGGAAGCCATGGGAAGTAAGATCAAACCAGGCTTCTTGGATAGTGAGGAAAATTATATAGGCAGGACATTGGCTTGAAGAGAAGGGCTTGCAAATTGTAGAAAACATGGAGACAGATGACTTTAGTATCAAAGCAATGTATAAGAAGCTAAGCGGTGATTATATCAAGGTTCCTTGGAGGAGAATGACTTGCAACAACCAGGGGAATCCTAAATGGATCTTTACATTGTACTTGGCAATAAATAGAAGACTATACACCAGAGATAGACTGGAAAGAATAGGGGATCACAAATGATATCTTATGTCCACTCTGCAAGGAAGCAACTGAAACTCATCAGCATTTATTCTTTACATGTATATTCTCAAGAAGGTTGTGGCAAAAGCTCCTGAATTGGCTATCAATTAATAGAGTTAGCAATGGATGGACTGAGGAACTGACATGGGCTGTAGAACATGCTTCAAGCAAAACAATACAAGCAGAGATTTACAGAATGACCTTAGCTGCAACAATCTACTACACTTGGCAAGAAAGGAACTACAGAATTTTTCAAAACAAGGAGAGGAACACAGAGATGATCACTAAAGTAATCATCCAAAGCATACATACATTGTAGAGCTAGTATGATACCTAAGTTTTTAGGTTTTATGCACAAGCTTAACTTCTATCCTTAGAATAGGTGCTAGCAAGAAGGAATTTTGATTAGCTGGACTCTGAGAGTGGAAGTTGTCCACATCCAGAGTTTCGAACTTTGTACATATTGCAAATCTGGTAATAATAAATTACAGTTACCAAACAAAAAAAAAAATAATCAACTTTAATTTAAGGGACTTTGCGATTCCATTATCAATATTTTCATCAAATTACTTCTTACGAAATTCAGGTTCTATATTCATATCATATGCAATTTCCTTAGTAAAAATCATAGCACTCATAGTAGATATAAATTATTATTTTTAAAAAAAAATAACATTATAAGTAATTTTCTTATTAAAAAAAAATGGGCTCCCCAAAAATATGAGGCCCCAAGCGATGACTTTAGTGGCCTAGGGTTAAGACGACCCTGCTTTTGAGTTACAAGTATTCACATATTTTTATGTTAAATAAATATTGATTGTCTTAATCGTTTACACTTCTAATGTCTTCCGTTACATTTATCTACTTATTTTCTTCGTTATTTTTATTTAACCTATTTTGGTTAGACATTTTTTTTAAAAAAAAGAAAAGATTTTTTGAATCTTGTAGTCTTAAATTAAAGATATGTTAAATATACTAAAATATTCTTTATTTTGTGATTTTAAATATGTCACGTGAAAAAATGGAACTAGAATGTTGTTAAGAAGGAAAAGAGTAATTCTTTTTTTAAACGGACTAAAAAAACCAGGTCAAACAAATTAAAATGGAGAAAATATTCATTAACGTGACATATACGTTCAAAAGACGTACACTTAATATTAAAATTATTGAATAAACTTACAAAAAAATCAGTGTAGAACATATTAATAGCCTATCTTAGATTACACTTGAGTACTATCACGTTTTCCCAAATCAACAAAAAAAAATTAAAATTGACTAGTGAGTAGTGACAATTTCATTATCATTATGCTTTGCATCTTGGATAAAATAGAGGGTCCAATTTTGAAGGCCTTGCTTCCCGTGGGCAAAGTGGGTGTCAATGGGATAGATAGACCTCTTTCTTATCTATAGACTATATACTATAAGAAACTCCTGATTTCAGAGTTTATCGTAGTCTGATATAGTGGCGGAGGTAGAATTTTTATTGAGGGGATTCAAGAAAATAAGTAAGCACGCTAATAGTATCCACATATAAATTGGTTGGATCAAATATAAACGGGTCAGGTAGGATATAAGTAAGTAGATAAAATTCAATTTTACGTCAACAAGAACAATAAAACATACGAACTCGTGCAACCAAGAACATTTAACAGAATCTTGAACACAGTTTACCACTGAACCAAGCCTTTAACTTATGTGGGGGGGGGGGGGGGGGGGGGTTATATATTATTAAAATAGGGAAAAGGGTCAAAAATGCCCTTAAACTATGTGAAAGGGACAAAAATGCCCTCCGTTTATAGTTTGGCTCAAAAATGCCCTTAGCGTTAATACTTTGGTTCAAAAATGCCCTTAAACTATATGAAAGGAACAAAAATGCCATCCGTTTGTAGTTTGGTCCAAAAATGCCCTTACCGTTAATATTTTGGTCCAAAATTGCCCTTATTGTTATTTAATGGGTAAAATATGCTCATTTTTCAAATAAATATTTTTTTTAACACATTCTTTTCTAATAATGTTTTTTTTTTTAAATTAGCAAATGTTTATCCTACTTCAATTTAGAAAAAAATAAAAAATGAAAATATTTCTTATTTTTTATCGTTATATAAATATAAATTAATGATGGATATACTATAATCTTATATATGACATATATTATATGTCCAAAGGGTACATGACGTTATTCTATTTTAATTGATAAAATGAGATTAAGAAGAAAAAAAATATTTCCTACCTTTTTATTTGTTAAAGTGATTTTAGAAGAAAGAAAACAAGAATAGTGTTCTTCAATAATATTTTAATTAGGACGAAGATGTGTTTAAAAAGAAAAAATATATATTTATTCGGAAAAGGGCATTTTTGACCCATTTTGTAACTATAGGGGCATTTCTGGACCAAAGTATTGACGGTAAGGGCATTTTTGAGCCAAACTATAAAGGGATGGCATTTTTGTTCCTTTCACATAGTTTAAGGGCATTTTTGAACCAAAGTATTAACGCTAAGGGCATTTTTGAGCCAAACTATAAACGAAGGGCATTTTTGTTCCTTTCACATAGTTTAAGGGCATTTTTTACCCTTTTCCCTTAAATATATAATCGTAAATCAATAAATCGATGCTATTTATAAGGGGTAACTTTCCGACGAAGGGGATTCAGATGAACCCCCTAAGTTCCATGTAGCTCCGCCCCTGGACTGGTATGTAAATGGTCCCCACCGGCCTCTCATTAGCACTACAGTCGTCCCTCTTAAAATCACGATTTCAATCGTTGACATTAAGTTCATCCATAATTAAAAATTGAGGTTTTTATCCAATCCATGAAGAATAATTGATTAAACTAGAACAGAAATCACACACAATAGAGAACAAAATGATACAAATTTAACTAAGTTCCATCAAATCTACATCCTAAAGGAAAAAAAAACATAGAGTTTTAATTTCCATTATAAAAATATGAAACCATACAATTGATCCCCAATTACAATCTCTTTCCCCAGTATGAATTAAGTCCCATCAAACATAAAAAAGAAGAAAGAAAAACAAAACAATATGAGCAAACAAATTGGACAGGGCCCTTTTCCTCTCACTTTACATAAACCATGCAAATCAAAGTTAGAATCATCACAGTCGAATCTGTCTATGTACTTCTCTTTTTTCTTTGTTGGCAAGTTATTACTTCTTCTGACAATACACACCCTACAGTAGTCTACACTTTATCTTTCTGAATTTTTTTAATAAAATAAGTCAAAAAAATATCTTATACTATTAGCTGCTCCCATTAAATGTCCAAACACAAGCACACAGCCTTGGATTTACATCTTTTTACCCATCTATAATTTGTTGATTCCCCTCGAAAATTGAAAAAGCAACCGCATGGACCCTCCAAAGAATGTGTTGTGTCATATTATCGCCACAAACATGACTAGTTGGAATATACTTGAGTTAATTAGTGTCATATTCGAATTTTATAAATATTTTATGTTTTAAATATTTATTATAAGGTAATTTATAAGTACTTTTTGAACTTTTTCTCAATTCATGTAGTTCTTAACATATTATATCAAGTTTAAACTTATAATTTGATGGTACAACCGTACAACAAGTCTTAATAGAATATAAACCCATAAGCATATAGTATAACTCAAATAAAATTCAAATCAACCATGTTTATTTCACTACATGAAATTTTTTGATGATCATTAGAGGCAATTAATTAACAGTAATAACTTAATTGTCGCTAAATATATATTTTTAGTGGCAATTAGCATTCTTTGTATATGTTCTTAAAGCCTTTAGTAACATTAGTTCTAATGACACTTAACTAATGTCGGTAAAAAACTTTAGCACTCTTTATTAATGTCTATATTTATTGCCGCTAAAAATTATTTTTGCAGTAGTGTTTTCTCTTATTAATAACTAGTGAAACTATCTGCGCTTCGTGCAGCTATATGAAATATCTATAAGATAATAATATGAAATATGTAATATTTAGGTTAGTATCGAATATATAAATAATATTAATATTTCTCTTCATCTGCGATATTGTAGGTTTTTTCATTTTTTTTTAAACATATAAAATATAATTTTTTTTTGTATATATATATAGTAGAACAAAATATTCACCGTGGTGAAGTAAATGGAATAAGAGACAATATGTTGAAATAACAATATATTGTATTACGTTGAAAATATTTTATATGTTTTAATTTTCTCTATCTTTTGTAGGAGTACTAATTTTCTATTCAAACTCTGATTTCCTCAAAACAAAATTGATTTTTTTATTATGTCCTTATTATTATATTTTCTTATTATAATTTTTTAAACATTAATTAAATAATCATAAGATTTATGAAAAATGAAACATACAAAAGTTATGAATAATATTTAATATTAAAAGTTACAAGTAAGATGAAGAGACATGAGTTATAAATAATTCAAATGTATAATTTTATTAGACATTAAATGTATTACTAATTATGCATTTATTTTATTTGTAAAATAAATAAATAAAAATAAGGGGTGAAAATACAAAAAATGAACAGAGAAAATATAAAAATTGGTGATTACATAAAAATTATAAATACATTTTAAAGCAAAAAGAACGGTGACGAAAATAGATTGTTACATACGCAAAAAATGGCATCATGAAAATAATATTTTATTTTTCAATTACTTTTTTATAATTATAATAAAAATGAAACTCCTAATCATCATAATTTTTTTTGTTGTTAAAATGAGATAATTATATTAATTTTGCTTCATAATGAAGAAAAAGTAGAATAATAAAGGATCAAATGATTAGCATTGACAATATAATACATTTAGCTAAATTATTTATACAAATCAAAATTTAAAAAATTCTAGCAAAAGTAACTAATTTGCTAATACAATTCAAAGTAAAAAAATAATCTTTAATTATGCTTCATTTATTTTTCCTTCTATCATCTTCCTTTGCAAGTAGATCTGCCATCATGTTTTGATCCATATGTCAAACTCTTCATTATATGCAACCAACTGAATTAAAAAAAAAACATCATATACCAATTAAAAATAATTATGTCAAAAAAAATAACGAAATTTAAACTATATGTAATATATTTGTATATTGTCTTTTCAATAGTACTAACAATACTAAATAATTATTATTTCTTGAAATCTAACAAATATTATAATCAAACTATATTATATTCAGAAAACTAACTATTAGAAAGAGCAATTGCATACAGACAAAATATTGTTAAAAATTACAGAGATTTTTTTTAATCATACTTGCTTGATGAATGATAATACAAACATTAAAAAATATTAAGAAAGCATGTCTAAGTACATAAAAATAAAAAGAAAGACTTGAGAATGACTTTGTATGTGAATCTTCATGAAAATAAATATGAATATATAGACAAAATAGAGGAAATGAAAAAATAAGGACTTGAGAATGATATATTTATTAACTTCATGTTCTTTTTTTTTTTTTTTGTTACATGTTAGTTTCATTCACAAACCAAATACGAATTTATATAGACAAAAATAAAAGAAATAAAAAATAAAAATTTGCGATGAAATATTTCTTACCTTCATGTACTTCTTTTTTGTTACAAACCAAACCAATATGATGAAAAGAGAAAGGTTAATTGTGAATGTGAATCTTCATGAAACTAATATGAATTTATAGGCAAAATAAAGGAATACCATAAGACATCATAAACTTACAAATTTAAGTTTGGAGGTTATGGACATAAAAATTATGAGAGTTATGAATATTATTAAAAGTAAAAATTAAAGAAGGACAAGTCATGGGTAATAACTCCTTGTGAATAAATTAAAAAATAAAAATAAAAATTCTTAAAATGTAAAAAAAATTATTATCATTTCATGATTCATGATTTGAAGTGAGATAAAAAAAAGAATGTGGAGAGTTTTTTATTGTAAATGTTCCTACATTACTAAAATATTTTTTTGTATAAATTAAGTAATATATTTTTACAATACAATAATTAATTTGAATTAAAAAAAAGTCAAAAAAAGATAAAGTATGTTTCTCCTTTTATTATAAGTGAGACAAATAAATAAATAAAAAATATGAAGAGTTTTTGTTATAAATGTTCCTCCATCAATAAAATATTTATTTGTAATAAATTTAAGTAATTTATTTTTATAATATAATAATTAATTATTTTTTTTAAAAAGCTAAATGCAAATGGAGGCCATAGAGAGGTGCCACATCACCTTGTCTATGGTCCTCCTTTATATATATACAAGGGAACTTATCCGCGCTTCGTGCGAAATAAAAATAAATTACACCACCCGTTTGGTCATAAGAAATTCTAAGAATTTGAAATTTTTTACTTTATTTGAATATTAATTTGACCATGAAAATTCGAATTTAACTTTATTTATATTTTGTTTTAAGCAAATATAAAAAAAAAATTATGTATAAAAATAGCTTTTTGACAGACCTTTGATTATATATTTGTCCACCCAGGTTATTTATATATATTTAGTCTTTGCTACTCAGGAAATAATTAAATGAAAACATGATATAAAAAATTTCTCAAAAAACATACTTTATTATATCACTCAAAAAAGAATATAAATTAAAAAAAAACTTTCATCAGTTTTCTACTCATACTCACCACTCCAATATTTTGAATTCATGAATTGAAGATGTTTCATGAAATGTTGCTATTCATTTGAGTGTAGGTGTAAATATAGCGATGTTCAAATTCTTTGATTAAGTTATAAAGTTTTTTAAATTTTCAAAACTCATAATACACAAAGTAATACTATAACGAAAATAATATGTTCAATAGCTATTTGAGAATTTTTAGAAAAGACAACGAAAAAAATATTATACTTCATCAACTTGGTATATAAGCTAATAATCCAAATTAGTATAGGAATTGTATGACGTATTAATAAAATAAATTGAATTGAATTATCATATTGAAAAAAATCAAAACAAACATGAGAACAAAGAGGCTATAAAAATTCAAAAACCACTTCATAAGACCATTTATTACATTTTCTTAACATAAATTTATGTTAACATATTTATTGAATTTCAATTAACATTGCAAGTTCATGTAAGTTACAATCTTTTCACCTCACCCATTTTCTCGTATTCCTCGTAAATTTAACATTCTATTATAAATATTAAGTACCAATGTTTTTGAATGAATATTAAATCATTTTCAATTTTTAATTTTTTTTATTATGTGTCCAATTTATTTCACAATTAAAATATTAAATGAAAGATGGGTGCAAATAATATTTTATTTCATAAAAAGGTATTATATCATCTTGTCTATTCCTATCTATATAAAATTATGCGTTAACTTAAAAATATCTAAAAAATGTCAGTGCGTATGTTTGGCCTTATTAATTAATTAAGAATGTGTTGGCATAGCCTTTCTAATGCCTTATTAATTAATTAAAAATGTGTTGGCATAACCTTTCTAATACAAGTCATGAAGCTTTAAGACCATGATGATTTGGATGGTGGTAGAGCTGTCATTATTTTTGTCTTGACAATTATTTTTTCTTCTTGAAATTATTCATTTTTTTATTATTACTTTTTTGTATTGTTAGGTTTTTTTCTTCCTCTTTTTGAAAATCTAATGAAAAAATTAAGTTTTTTTATTGAAAAAAAATGTTTTTAATTATTATGAAAGAACACATGGAAAGAAATCAAGAATTTTTTTAGAAAAAGACATTATGAAATTAATATAATATAAATTTATATCACTCATATCATTTGATGAAAATTTATAAAGTCAAAAGAATTGATGGAAAATAATTATAGATCATGAAAAATTACAAAGAAATTATTTAAGAAAAAAAATAAAGGCAAAGGAAGAGCATACAAAAGTTATTGCATGTTGAAAACTCACACGTCAAAGTCTCAATTCAACATAGAAAATAATCACCTACTCAAAGTTATTGCATTCGGAAGTATAAATACATATCAAAATCTTAAATTAAAAGTATAAAATAATTATGCATTTATATTGAATAAAAGAACAAAAAAGGCAAAGAATAAAATGTTTTTTATACCTTAGTGACTTAGTGTAGGTTTACTTTTCCTGTCCATCGCATTGGACATAAAGATAATTTAAACCATTGTCAATTTTTTCTTCAACTGAATGAATCAAAGACAAACTGAAATAGGAAATAAAAAATAAATTACTTGAAAAGTATTATATTTTCGAAACTCCGAAACATTTTTCACACTATTGCATATTTATACTACTTCTAAAACAACCAAAAACGAAAGAAGTGGGCAAATTATTACCTTGAAAATGCAGCTTCATAACCAAAATCATATATATATATATATATATAAAGCTAGATAAAAAAGAAGTGATGTGGCAGCTCTCAATGGTCAAGGATCCAATTTATCTTTTTTGTGGTTTTTTTGACATTTTCTATAAGAGCAAGATCATTAATAAAAGTTAGCATAAAAACAATTATCAAAAATCATTAAAATGTGTTTGTGGATACACTTAATGGCGGGAGATAATCAAAATTATTATGAAGTTATTTTAAAATTTTCAATAAAATAGGAATCATGAAAAATCTAAGAAAAAATAATTAAAAGATTCATTTTTGACATTTTGCATAAATTAGTAAAAAAGCTAAAGACAAGCTAACTTGATTATGTTAAGATACAATGCTAATTGTTACTGTTTTCTTAGTGAAATTAAATAAGCGAAGATGAAAAAAATGAAAAGAAAATAAGATAAAAGGGAGAATCAAAAAATATTATTGAAATAAATTCAAAGAAACATAGAATTATAGGAGAGAATTTATTAAGGAAAAAAATTAATAGAGATAATTATTCCAAATATACTTATTACTTAACCATTCATCCTCCATTATAATTATTCTAAATATTTACTTAACTTTTTCTCTTACACTTTAATTACATGGAAATATTATTTATCATTAATAATTATAAATATTCATATTATTTGTGAACAATTTTTTTTTATATTTACATTATTTTTTAAAAAATCCAAGAGTCTAATTATAAGCTTTTATTAAATATTATAAGAATTGTTTTTTTAATCTTTATAACATAAAACCTTTTATCATTCTTTTATAATTGCTCATTTATTACTTATTTTATTATGTATTTTAACCACAATATATAACAACAATTTTTAATTTTTTTTGTTAATCCTATATCACCAAAAATTATTTTGCAGAACTAAAATCATGTATCACTGATTTCCTTTCCAAAGAATCAACATATAGAGAAAAACCTTTAAAATTTAATATACAATTGAAGTACTCTTTTAAATCTTCAAATTATAGGTAGCTTATCTATTACAAATAATTTTATTTCTAAGAGCGTGTTTGGATGTGTTACTATGTTAATTTTGTTAACATTTTTAAAAAAAATTAAAAGACTAAAAGTCCCAGTTTAAATTTTTTACAAAATATCAAAGGTGACCATATTTAATTTTGAGAACTCATTCAAATGGATAATAAAGTCATAAATTCTTAATTATTGTACTATAACTATCATAAAAAAATAGGTACTATTCAACCAAAAAAAAAGAAGTATAGGTATTAAACAGTGCTAATTTGAGGATTTTTTTTCTTTTTGATAAAATCAATTCATGAATCAAGTTAAAATTACAAATATAAATGTTAAAAATTGTTATCTAATCTATTTGAATTTGAAATTGTTAAAAAAAACTTTAAAACTTTTATTCACCGCGCGTAGCGCGGCTAAGTTTACTAGTAATATTTAATAGCAAAAGTCTTCATGTAGATTTTTGTCTCTTTGAATTCGTTTGTAACAAATCTCATATCTATTGGGAGACAATGAATTTTCATCGTATATAATTACATTGAACAATTACAAAGTATTAATACATCTTTTTCTAGTCTAGAAGGTAAATGCAATTAGATGTGGCTATTCAAGAATCAAAACATATTTCAAATTAATCTAAAGAAGTAATAATATATGTAAGAAAGTAGACAAAAAATGTAGAGAGATAAAATAGAAGAGTTTTATTATTCTTCTGAGTATATTCAAGTGTTTCTCAAATCTTCAAATGCATAACATAATCCTAGAGACCTCTATTTATATTGTTACATAAAGACATATAAAGAGATAATAATAAACATGACATTAATTCTTGAGAATGTGGGAAAGATTAAGGGGTGTGGAAGATAAAAGAGGAGGTGGTGGAGGTGTGAGTTTATTCACATAATGGTGCAATTACATCTTGAAATTATGGACATCTACATTAATATAACATATTTACAATAAAAACATTAATTATTCAACAATTATATAAATATTAACTACATTAAAAATGAGGAGAAAAACTAACAATTGCCCAAAAAAAAAGGAGAAAAAAGATAAATAGGAATGAAGGTCATAGATAAGTGCCACATCACCTTGTCTATATATATATATAATATATATATATATATATATATATATAAAGGAGAAACATAGAGAAGGTGATGTGGCACCTCTCTATGATCTCCATTCCAATTTTTCCTTTTTCTCTTTTTTTTGGGGCCCTTTTTATATTTAAAATATTTAATTTATTGTGAAAGTATTATTTAATTTATTATAAATAAATATTATATTAATGAAGGAATATTTATGTATATCAAAGACTCTTCACATGCCAAATATTTTTTTATTTTTTTATATTATATAAAAAGAAAAATGACAATTACAACTCCATTTATTTTATATTTTAATGTACAAAATTGAATGTCTAAAAATTTACTACTCCACTCAATTTCCATAATTTGAAAAATTAAAAGTCTCATCAGTTTTTTTTTCCTTGTGGGTATTTTCTTATTATATAAAAAAGAAAATGACAATTATATATATGTTCCAGCTATTCGCAAAATCATTTACCCAAAGGACACCTAGACATATGTAGAACCACAAACATCTACATACGCAGATAGTTTGCAAAACCAAAATGAGAAAAAGACATATAACTACATCACACGAACCTATATCGAAAATATACACAAAATCCAAACTTATTTAAACCTTAACCCCAAATCAACTACAAAAGAACCTGTTTTCACTTTCTAATTCATAATCTATGTATTCTATCTTCGTGTATTTTTCATCGTCTATTATTATTTCTGATATTTGTTTTTTCTTTGGACTTTTAGGTAATTTACAATCTCTAGCTATATGTCCTAATTTTCCACAATTATAACAAGTACATTCCGTTAGTTTTCTTTTTGGTCTATATGGCCTTTTGGTTTTGTAGTTTTTTACATAGCACCTTCTTCTTGGTTTTTTATATTTATATTTTGATCTATATTTTTTATTATATTTCTTTCTATTTTTATAATAACTATCCGTACAACCAAATTGAGGTGTTGTTTTATTTTTGCAACATGCCAAGTTTTTTACCAATATTTTTTTCATTTTTATTTATTCTTTATGTTTTTCACATAGTTCCATAAACCATCGTTGCAAGAATTTTATTCTAGCTCCTAAGGTATCTGTTAATTCTGCTTCATTCCAACTTTTTATTACTTTTGAATTAAAAGGTTCTGGTAATTTTGTAAAATATAATTTTCTTATTTCTTTACTTTCTTCTATGTTATATGTTCCTTTATAATAGTATTCTCTAAATGCACATGTATATTCATCTATGTAACACATATTACATATTGCTAATTTTGTCATTAGATTTCGATTTATGATTTTTTTCTTTATTTTGTTCTTCTACCTCTGTTGTCATACTACTAAATTCATTTCTTATAGCTATTTCGTATTTATATAGTATTTCCATAGATGTAGTAGCTATTCCTCCATCGAATTTTTTATTTCTTCTTAAAGTTGTTAAGCTTTCACTTGTTAAATTTTGTAGCCATAATTTTACTGTTCATATAAGTGTTCTTTCTATGTATCCTGGTGCCTCTGTTATTACTATCTTGTTATCTATTAATTTTTTTTATATGTATCACATCTATAATTGGATTGTTTTATTTATATCTGCTACACAGTCTAAATCTAAAAAATCATGTTGTCCAATTATTGGTTTAGGCGTCCATTTTTTACTTAATCTTTTATCCCATGTAGTTTTTTCTTTATCATATTGTTTATAGTTTTCATTATAATATTTTGGATTAAATTTTTTTGGGTCTTTTACTCCTGATGTGCTAGATTTTTCGTCCATGTCTACGTCTTCTGTATTTACTTCTAAATTCTTTGTATTATCTATGTTTGCTAAAAGTTCCGTATATATTTCGCTTGTTTCCGAATGTTGTTCTAGATCATTGTCGTTTATTTCATCAACTCTTATTTCGGGTAGATTATCTTGGCTATTTTCTTCTTTTTCTTCTAATTCATCTTGTAATTGCAAATTTTCTTTAAATTTAATTATCTCATTTGCTAATTTTGTTTTTTGTTCTTTTTCTTTTTGTTTAATTTCATACATTTCTTTTAATATTGCTAGCTCTTTTTCTAGCTCTATTATTTTAATATTTTTTACTTCTTCTAATTGTTGTACTTCCTTTTTTGCTTGTTGTTTTATTTTTTCAATTTCTGTTTTTTTATCTATTTTTTCATTTTCTTTTGTTTTTTCTCATCATAGCAGTTAAATTATCTTCTAGTTTTACCGTTTCTTTTTCTAACATTAAATTTAGATTGTCACCTATTTTCTTATATCTTCTTCCTAGATTAGAAAATATTATTTTTATTGTTAATCTGTCATAATTTTCGTATGCTTTTTCATCTATTGCGTATTCTTCCTTATTCATTTATAGATTGTGTTGAAGTTTATATTCTAAGTTATTTATTTGTATTTTCAGTTATAAAATAGTCTTTGTTTGTGCTATTATAGATTTGTGACAAATTCCTGCAAATATATTACTGTTAAGTCTACTTTGCCTATGTGCTAATTCTTGTCTTTTTGCTATAATTATTTCATTAAGTTTTTATCTATATTCGTTATTCTCGTTATTCATTGTAATTTTAAATATTGAATATATTTATATTCTACTTTAGATATATTATCTATTAATTGATTTAATTTTTCGTTATCAGTTTTTGTGATATTAAGTTGTTTATATTTCGGATATAATTTGTTTAATTTTCTTCTTATTTTTCTTAACTTTCTACTAGTATGTTTCTTACCATGTTTCTTAGGTGCGGAATTCATCTTATTGGTAGGTGAGGGGTTCATGACATTTTTGGTAGTGTAGTAGGTGTAGAATTCATGACTTTTTTGGTAGGTGGTAGTGTGGTTGGTGGTAGTGTGGTAGGTGAGTTATTTATTTTAAAGATTTTTATTATAATATTCTTTTGTTAAGTGTCTTAATCTTGAATCTCTTTAATATTATTTATGATATATTCTAGGTATAACATATCTTGGGTTCTTTGGTACATATATAAATTTTCCTCCATTAATTGTTCTAATAGTTTTATGTCTTCCATAGATTCTATCCAATATTGCAAATACTCGTAGTTCATTTTAATCTGAATTTATTTCTAAATCATACCATTCTATTCTTTCGTAGTCTAAATCATGTAGGTCTATTTCATACCATTCTTGATTTAATATATCTTCTGATTCGTAATCATTAAATATTTTTTCCCATATTATTCTTCTTAATTCAATTATTTCTATATTTTAAAGTACATATAAGATTAAAGTTTCGTAGTTTTTTTATCATTTCATCATGCATGTATGTAGTCATGTTCTTTATTATGCAGGTTTTTTATTTCAAATTATTCCTTCCTATCATATTCATAATTGATTAAATTCATATTAGATCTTTATGAACTAGATTATATTTATCATGTTTCCCTGTTACTACTAGCATTGTACTTTAGCGGATACTTCCTTCTTATCAGTGCCTCAACTTTGTTAACTCCCCTAAACGGCTTTTCTCGCCTACCGATTTTAACATTAGGATGGCATAGTATATAAGTTTTCTCCCTGTTTCCAGTGTGCTAATAAACTAGAAATCATGATTCAAATAATTCTAATAAATAATAACTAACATAAATTTATTCAATCATATATATGATATTCAGGAATATATGAAATTAGTTCCGCATATTTTTTGAACAATATACCTTTGCCTCTTGCTTAGCCATGCTATCTGAAATATCTGATTGGATTTCAAATTTTTTCCATTAGTATTTTAAATATTTATCTTAGTTAAGAGAGTGTTTTATGAAAGAGGATTTTTATTTAGGTGTTGCCTATGTGCTAATTCTTGTCTTTTTGCTATAATTATTTCATTAAGTTTTTATCCATATTCGTTATTCTCGTTATTCATTGTAATTTTAAATATTGAATATATTTATATTCTACTTTAGATATATTATCTATTAATTGATTTAATTTTTCGTTATCAGTTTTTGTGATATTAAGTTGTTTATATAATCCGGATATAATTTGTTTAATTTTCTTCTTATTTTTCTTAATTTTCTATTAGTATGTTTCTTACCATGTTTCTTATTATCCATAACTCTGATACCATTTTTTTTTCTCATTTACATATACCTTCCTTTATATAGAAAGGATTTGCTACTTTACATCCTTTCACAACACTACACGTACATACTACTTAATAATGTACCTATATAGTATAATAATGTGCCTAATAATATGACACATCTACTTATGACACACACCATACCTACTACTTATGACACACCATACCTTACTTTACACTTGTCCACCATTCCTATCTACTTACTTTAATATGCACATGCATAATAATGCATACTTGACTAATTTACATCTTATCTACACATCTTTTTGACTACTTTACGTTATTTACTTTATCTTTTTTGCCCCTTTGTCTTCTATTTGCATCTTATCTTCATCATCTTCTTTTACTCTAAATCGACATCTGAAATTATGTTATCTTCACCGTTACATTTCGAACATATGTGATCAGGATATTTATGTCCAATTAATTTGTAATATCTGGTTAATAACTCTGTCAAAATAAATCCTGCCTTTAGTGCTCTCCTCGTAGGTCATTCTTCTAGCTTAAGTAATGACAAAATTCATCTCTGGACTTCATCCATATCTGCTTTCCTTAGCTCCCTTGAATTGAAATAAATCATTAGCTGATCTCTTGCATAGTAGCTCCATATAGCGTTTCCGTTTAAATAATTATTTGCTAGCTCCTGTATGATAGTTGATATACCAATTATTCTTTTGTTGGCATAAAAACTTGGTATCTCTATTTTGCATATCTCTTCTTGTTGTCCAATGTCCTCGGGTATAATCATATCTTTAGTTAGTCCTATCTTGATAACCTATATTGGAGGTTTTATTTCCTCGTATAATATCTCCGCTGGTGTTGTATAGAATTTTATATAAAATAAATTTCCTTTTGTAACTCTTTTGTATGTGACGAATGCCTTGTGTAGTTCTGGTATACCACTAACTTCTTCTCCGTCGTATGTGTATACGGTATTTAACAGTCCGTAGTTGTAACATGTTCTTACTAAATTAGCGTTAGTTTTTGGCTGTGCAATTAACTTGTTATATCCTTGTAGCTTTTGTGTCAAATAATCCTGGTTTGGTTCTTTTGTAGTTGATCTGGGGTTAAGGTTTAAATAAGTTTGGATTTTGTGTATATTTTTGATATAGGTTCGTGTGATGTAGTTATATGTCTTTTTCTCATTTTGGTTTTGCAAACTATCTGCGTATGTAGATATTTGTGGTTCTATGGCCATATGTCTAGGTGTCCTTTGGATAAATGGTTTTGCGAATAACTGGTTTAAGTTCGCATTTTTATGTTGTTTATCGCTAACTTGTTTGCTTGTACCTGCAGCTGTATTTAAACAAACATTATGGGTTTTAAGGAGTTTCCCACCGTCTCCTTTAGCTCTGGGTTTTTTTCGTCTTCCGATCAACGTAGCTCCGCATTTTTATAGTCATGTTGCTGACTAGCTTTAGACTTTAGATTATCTTCATTAGTGTAACGACCCTAAAAATGAACTAGTGAAACTAGAGCCTCACATGTGAGTTTGGAGTTGAGAACTTGATGAAATGATGAGAAATGACTGTGACGTCCGGAAACTAGTCATTTGAACTAGTGAGTTGTAAGGGTCAACTTTAAATGGTCATATCTTTTAGCTCAAAATGAATTAGGTGGACCTTTACCTATCCAATTAAAGGTCTTTGAGTCCTTTTTCCAACGCCACCGAGTTTGCCCAATTCCGACCTTGGAGTAAAAAGTTATGCCCGAAATATTGAAGCACTGTCAGGCTGAAAAAAAAGGGAGAACTAAGACGGGAAGGGGTAGAATTTTTAAGTTAAGACTTTATGGGTCCTTAGTCCTTTTCCAAAATTGACCCTATGTTATTTTATTCGTTTCCTAGCAACCATAAGACCTTTTTATGACTTAATTCCTTTCATTTAAGCCACTCCTCTTAGGATTAAAAAGAAACCCATCTCCTTTCATATATTTCTCTCTAACTCAAGGAAGAAGAGGAGTTGGAGCTAGGATTGAAGATTTCGAGTGCTTCTTCTTCAATTTTCGTGGGTTTTCAACTTAGAGGTATGGGGATCCTTATCCTTGATTATTCTTTCTTTCAAGGAACCCAATCAAAAGGTTTTCAAGGTTTTTCAAATACACACAAAAACCTATTTCGATTCTAGCATGGGTTCTTGCATAAAAAGGTTTTAAATGATGATTTATATGGTTATTAATGATTATTAATGGTTTTTAGAAAGAAATTCCCATGAACCCATGTCTTCTCAAATTCTCTAAATTTGGCCTAAAGTGGGTGTATTGATTTTGTGTAATTGATGGACGATTATTGTGTAGATTGTTGTGGACTGTTCATATATGTATTTATCTATGTGGAATTGTTAAGAATTGTTAGTGAATTGAAGGATGTGGGATGTTAGCCTTGAATGGACAAATTGTGAATTTGTCTTCATGTTGATTATTGGCTTATGCTTAGCTTAGCTTGTGTAGTTGAATGTTGTTATTATCATTGTTATTGTATTGTTAATTGTTGGAATATAAGGATGATGAAGATAGCCATGGAAAGAGGGTAAGTTGATCAAACTTGATAAATATTGTATAATTGGCATGGAATTGAGTATTGTGGCTTATGGCCTTTGAAAAGGGTGGTAAGATGGCTTGATCTCTTAGTATTAATATAATTGTTATTGGTTGGTTTGATCCACCTTTGGTGGAGGTGATTATTTGTTGTATTATTGTGAATTGAGGCCATGAAGGGCATTATGTGAATGTTATTATATTGTTGTATTATTATACACATATGAGGCTATATGTAAAGTCCTATATGAAGCTATATGTAAAGTTCTATATGAAGCTATATGTAAAGTTTTATGTGAAGCTATATGTGAAGGTATGATGTGAATGAGTTTTATGTGAAGCTATATGTGAAGGTATGATGTGAATGAGTTTTATATGAAGTTATATGTGAAGGTATGATGTGAATGAGTTTTATATGAAGCTATATGTGAAGGTATGATGTGAATGAGTTTTATGTGATCTTGTGATGATCCTATGTAAAGTGGATAGCATTGTGAGTTAAAGTATGATTTCTCATGATGTATATATGAAATGATGTTGGATTATGAAGTATCCTTAAATGAAAATGTTGTGACTTGATTGGTAGACTAAAGTGTCCCTCCTTGTTACTTAAATTCTTGAATGCATGAATGTGTGAAGTGGGCAAGAACTAAGAAATGGTGCCCTTTCTATAAATGCTAAAAGAGGAATTCTAGGCCAAGACTTGAATCGACAAAACTAAGAAATGGTGCCCTTTCATAAGTCTAGCTTTCCTAAGTAAATGTAAAACCATGAAATCGGTAGACCTAATGGTGGTAGCCCTTCTCATGTGTGAAATGATGAACCTTGGACCGGTAGGCTTAAGGCACCCTTAATGAAAAATCGGTAGGCCTAAGGCACCCTTCCAGGGGGATTTAATGAGCTATCCTTAATGAACCTTGATCGATAGATCCTTGTGGTGCCCTTCTTGGTAGATGTGCTATGGGTCGGTAGACCTAATGATGGTGCCCTCTCTGGCACATACATGTGAATGAAATTACTTTATGGGAACTAAGGCTAAGCACCGAGTGGATATGGTTAAGATGGTAGCTCTCCCGAGTATGAGGCAAGAGTATAATAAACATCTTTGGATATCCCCTAAACTATGTGCCTACATGGGTTGCTTACTAGTTCTACCTTTGGCAAGTAGAACACCTTCCACGGTGTAGGGTTTTATGACACCGGATTCCATGTCTAGCTCGCATGGTCTATGTCGGTTAATGCCTATTCCCATCATGTGGGATGTGCACTTTAGTTATTGGATAGGTTCTACAACGTGTAGGTAGTAGTATGGGATGCTATCTACACATGGCACGAGTAGACTTTGAAGATACTAAAGTGAGTTCCCTAAGTCTAACGACTATTATGTGAAAGTCCCCTTATGTGCTTGAATGTCTCCAAAATGGTTTCTTAAAAAATGTTGGTCTATTGATGTTATGTTGTAAAGGAAATGTCCTTATCTAAGGTAATCTTGGGGAACACTTAAGTGTGCTTGAAGAGGTTGTATGGGCGGTCACTTCTTGTCTCACTCAAGTGTGTCTTAAGATTATATTAGGTAGAGGTCCTATGGTAATGAAATGACATGTGTTCTTTTAAAGTTAAGCATGGGTTGTATATGGACATATGTTAAGTATATGCATGGTTGGCTATGGTCTTATATGTTAATGTTGACTTGTATTATGTCTCTTATACTTGTAAAGGAAAGGTTTTATCAAATGATATGAAAGCATTTACTTCCTTGAAAATGTCCTTTTTGGCATGTTATTGCATGGTCTCCATACTTAGTACTTAATTGTGCTAACCCTTTCTTTCCCTTTTTGGACTAAAGTGTAGGGATTTGGAGATGATGACATGTCATGGCTATTTGATAGGTTTCTAAGTGTTGAAGATGAAGACTTGGTGAGTCTTCATATATTCGAGGACAATACCCCATATGTTCTTTTATGTCTTTTTAGTATTGTTTAAGTTGTGTATGGGATTGGTCCCGAATTTTGTACTCTAAAGTATTAGATGGTTTGAGACATCATGTATAAAGTCTAGAAAGTCTTCCGCTTGCTATTGTTTCTTTTTTTATGAAATGTGTTCTTGGTAAAGAAAGTTTTTAATTCCTTATGGTTTTAGTGTCTATGCGATGAATGAATTGCTAAGAGGCTTGTATTAGACCTCTTCGAGGTCGAGTACGCCGGTTACGACTAGGGGGTGATCCCGGGTCGTGACAATTAGTCTTTAGCTTTTGTATCTCGTTGTCCATACTATCCACTTTTGTACAAAGTGTAGTAATAGCTTTGAGTATTTTTTCGATTGTATCTTCTTCCTCAGTCTCAGTCTGAGTAGCTTTGTCGTGATAGGTAATCTGCAATAACATTCTTATAAGTTTTTATTACTTTAATTGTAAATGTAAAATTTAATATATTTAATATCAATCTCCTTATTATTTTTTTTGTTATCGAATCTTGTATTTTTCTTGTTAGCCACCATTTTACTTGTGTATTATCTGTTCTTATAATAAATTTGTTATATACAATATATGGTTCAAATGATAATAAACACTTATACACTGAATATAATTCTTTTCTATTTATTTTCCATTTTATTTTTGTATTATTAAATGTTCCTGAATAATACCTACAATGATGTTCTATCGTATTGCCATCATATCTGTATTTTAATATTCCTCCATAACATTTTTCACTCGCATCTGATTCTACTATATAAGTAACTTTTTTGTTTTCGTCCGGAAAATATAGTTTAGGTAGGTTTTTACACAATAATTTTATTTTTTGTATTTGTGTTTGGTCTTTCTTGTCAAACTGGTATTCTACATCTTTCTTTAATTTTTGTTGTAATGGTTTTAAATTCTCTGCTAATTTTTGTATGTATTCCCTTACCTGGTTTACTAGTCCTAAAAATGATTTTAATTTCTTTTTCGTATCTAGCTGTTCATTTGAGTTAATTATTTTTTGTACTGTATGCGTTTGCATTTTTATTCCATTTTTATCTATTTGTATTCCTAGGAATTCTATTTGATTTTTCATTATGTCTGCTTTCTTTTTACTTAGACTTATGCCTGAATATTCTATAATATGTATGAATTTTTCTAATAATCTTATGTGTTCATCTTGGATTTTAGAATATAGTAATATATCATCAATATATACTACACAATTTTCTAATTGTTTAAAGTAGTTATCCGTAAAGTGTTGATATCTATCTGGTGCATTTTTATATCCGAATGGTAATACATTCCATTCATAGAATCCTTGTGGTACAGTGAATGCTGTTAGTTTTTTAGATTCTTCTTTTAGTTTTAAGTGATAAAATCCTGATTTACAATCAAATTTGCTAAAATAATTATATCCCTGTATTTGTCTTATCTTTAGTATTTTATTCGTTTTCGGATAATTATATGTTTTAGTTTTTGCATTTAAATTTCTATAATCAATAACCATTCTGCTTTTTCCTCTTTTTTGTTCACTATATTGGAAAATGTCAGGAATAGAACTAGCCCCGGGAAGTAAAATATTTACAGCTAGATGTAAAAACTTATATGTTTTAACAACAAAACATAAAATAACAGCAAAAAATAAAATAAAATAAATAAAAATAGAAAATCCTTTTGAAAGAATAGTCACAGTCATAGACAAGAATGACTATAGTTATAATGAAATTAACATAGAAGAAGATTTAGAAATAGTAAAAGAAAGATTAAGCACATAAAAAAGAATAAACATGAATTGTGAAATACCACAAATCTCATAAAAAATGAGTACCTCAAGAAGAATAGATAAAACTCTACAAAAATCAATGGAAGAAGAAATAAAACCACATCATTACTACATAACCGGAATAATGGAACAACAAAAATATTTAATATTAATAGATACAGGACGAGAAGAAAACTATATTACAAGAGAATTAGTGACGGAAGATGAAATAATAACTATTGAACAATCATGCCCCGAACTACCAAAAACATTAATGTATACCGAAGAAACTACAGAAAAGGAAATAATCATTGGAGGAGTACCAATAGTGATAAAATTGAAAATATATCAAGGAGATGAAAATATCATTTTAGGAATAAAATGGCTAGAACAAGTAAAACCATATAATCTAGAAGACAAACAATTAACAATAAATTATGAAAATAAAAGAGTAATAATAAAAAGGACTTTAGTATGATAAAAATATGAAAATATATATACTTGCAAAGATAATAATAGAAGGATATTACAACCGATATTATACACCAATGATAGATACGGGAGCAGAAGCTAATATATGTAAATACAATTGTTTACCAGAAGATAAGTGGGAAAAATTAAAAACACCGATAGTAGTAGCAGGATTTAATAATGAAGGAAGCATGATCACATATAAGGCAAAAAATATAAAAATAAAATATGGGATAAGATATTAACTATAGAAGAAATATATAACTTTGAATTAACTACAAAAGATATGCTATTAGAAATGCCGTTTTTAGAAAAATTATACCCACATATAATAACAAAAACACACTGGTGGTTCACGACACCGTGTAAACAAAAAGTAGGAGCAAAAAGAGTAAATAATAAAAAATGAAAAACAACAGAATGGATAAAAGAAAGTGAAAAAATTACACAAAAATTAGAAAATATAAAAGAAGAAGACCCTAAAATAGAATTAATTATATTCTCTATAGATAAAGTAAAAATAATTCAAGATAAGTTAGAATTATTATATAGTGAGGATCCTTTACAAGGATGGGAGAAACATAAAACAAAAGTAAAAATTGAGCTAATTGATAATAATAGTATAATAACCCAAAAACTATTAAAGTATAATTTTAATGATTTAACCGAATTTAAGATACATATAAATGAATTACTAGAAAAATGATATATACAAGAAAGCAATAGTAAGCACACAAGCCCGGCATTTATCGTAAATAAACATAGTGAACAAAAAAGAGGAAAAAGCAGAATGGTTATTGATTATAAAAATTTAAATGCAAAAACTAAAACATATAATTATCCGATATCGAATAAAATACTAAAGATAAGACAAATACAAGGATATAATTATTTTAGCAAATTTGATTGTAAATCAGGATTTTATCACTTAAAACTAGAAGAAGAATCTCAAAAACTAACAGCATTCACTGTACCACAAGGATTCTATGAATGGAATGTATTACCATTCGGATATAAAAATGCACCAGGTAGATATCGACACTTTATGGATAACTACTTTAAATAATTAGAAAATTGTGTAGTATATATTGATGATATATTACTATATTCTAAAACCCAAGATGAACACATAAGATTATTAGAAAAAATCATACATATTATAGAATATTCAGGCATAAGTCTAAGTAAAAAGAAAGCAGACATAATGAGAAATCAAATAGAATTCCTAGGAATACAAATAGATAAAAATGGAATAAAAATGCAAAAGCATATAGTACAAAAAATAATTAACTCAAATGAACAGCTAGATACGAAAAAGAAATTACAATCATTTCTAGGACTAGTAAACCAGGTAAGGGAATACATACCAAAATTAGCAGAGAATTTAAAACCATTACAACAAAAATTAAAGAAAGATGTAGAATACCAGTTTGACAAGAAAGACCAAACACAAATACAAAGAATAAAATTATTGTGTAAAAGCCTACCTAAACTATATTTTCCGGACGAAAACAAAAAAATTACTTATATAGTAGAATCAGATGCGAGTGAAAAAAGTTATGGAGGAATATTAAAATACAGATATGATGGCAATACGATAGAACATCATTGTAGATATTATTCAGGAACATTTAATAATACAAAAATAAAATGGAAAATAAATAGAAAAGAATTATATTCAGTGTATAAGTGTTTATTATCATTTGAACCATATATTGTATATAACGAATTTATTATAAGAACAGATAATACACAAGTAAAATGGTGGCTAACAAGAAAAATACAAGATTCGGTAACAACAAAAGAAATAAGGAGATTGATATTAAATATATTAAATTTTACATTTACAATTGAAGTAATAAAAACTGATAAGAATGTTATTGCAGATTACTTATTACGACAAAGCTACTCAGACTGAGACTGAGGAAGAAGATACAATCGAAAAAATACTCAAAGCTATTACTACACTTTGTACAAAAGTGGATAGTATGGACAACGAGATACAAAAGCTAAAGACTACTGAAGATAATCTGAAGTCTAAAGCTAGTCAGCAACATAACTATAAAAATGCGGAGCTACGTCGATCGGAAGACGGAAAAAACCCAGAGCTAAAAGGAGACGGTGGGAAACTCCTTAAAACCCATAATGTTTATTTAAATAAAGCTGCAGGTACAAGCAAACAAGTTAGCGATAAACAACATAAAAATGCGAACTTAAACCAGTTATTCGCAAAACCATTTACCCAAAGGACACCTATACATATGTCCATAGAACCACAAACATCTACATATAGTTTACAAAATCAAAATGAGAAAAAGACATATAACTACATCACACGAACCTATATCGAAAATATACACAAAATCCAAACTTATTTAAACCTTAATCCCAGATCAACTACAAAAGAACCAAACCAGGATTATTTGACACAAAAGCTACAGGGATATAACAAGTTAATTGCACAGCCAAAAACTAACGCTAATTTAGTAAGAACATGTTACAACTACGGACTGTTAAATACCGTATACACATACGACGGAGAAGAAGTTAGTGGTATACCAGAACTACACAAGGCATTCGTCACATACAAAAGAGTTACAAAAGGAAATTTATTTTATATAAAATTCTATACAGCACCAACGGAGATATTATACGAGGAAATAAAACCTCCAATACAGGTTTCAAGATAGGACTAACTAAAGATATGATTATACCCGAGGACATCAGACAACAAGAAGAGATATGCAAAATAGAGATATCAAGTTTTTATGCCAACAAAAGAATAATTGGTATATCAACTATCATACAGGAGTTGGCAAATAATTATTTAAACGAAAACGCTATATGGAGCTACTATGCAAGAGATCAGCTAATGATTTATTCCAATTCAAGGGAGCTAAGGAAAGCAGATATGGATGAAGTCCAGAGATGGATTTTGTCATTACTTAAGCCAGAAGAACGACCTACGAGGAGAGCACTAAAGGCAGGATTTATTTCGACAGAGTTATTAACCAGATATTACAAATTAATTGGACATAAATATCCTGATCACATATGTTCGAAATGTAACGGTGAAGATAACATAATTCCAGATGTCGATTTAGAGTAAAAGAAGATGATGAAGATAAGATGCAAATAGCAGACAAAGAGGCAAAAAAGATAAAGTAAATAACGTAAAGTAGTCAAAAAGATGTGTAGATAAGATGTAAATTAGTCAAGTATGCATTACTATGTAAATTAATCAAGTATGCATTATTATGCATGTGCATATTAAAGTAAGTAGATAGGAATGGTGGACAAGTGTAAAGTAAGGTATGGTGTGTCATAAGTAGTAGGTATGGTGTGTGTCATAAGTAGATGTGTCATATTATTAGGCACATTATTATACTATATAGGTACATTATTAAGTAGTATGTATGTGTAGTGTTGTGAAAGGATGTAAAGTAACAAATCCTTTCTATATAAAGGAAGGCATATGTAAATGAGAAGACAGGCAACACCTAAATAAAAATCCTCTTTCATAAAACACTCTCTCAACTAAGATAAATATTTAAAATACTAATGGAAAAATCTGAAATCCAATCAGATATTTCAGATAGCATGGCTAAGCAAGAGGCAAAGGTATATTGTTCAAAAAATATGCGGAACTAATTTCATATAATCCTGAATATCATATATATGATTGAATAAATTTATGTTAGTTATTATGTATTAGAATTATTTGAATCATGATTTCTAGTTTATATTAGCACGCTGAAAACAGGGAGAAAACTTCTATACTATACCATCCTAATGTTGAAACCGGTAGGCGAGAAAAGCCGTTTAGGGGAGTAAACAAAGTTGAGGCACTGATAAGAAGGAAGTATCCGCTAAAGTATGATACTTGTAGTGACAGGGAAACATGATAAATATAATCTAGTTCATAAAGATCTAATATGAATTTAATCAATTATGAATATGATAGGAAGGAATAATTTGAAATAAAAAACCTGCATAATAAAGAACATGACTACATACATGCATGATGAAATGATAAAAAACTACGAAACTTTAATCTTATATGTACTTAAAAATATAGAAATAATTGAATTAAGAAGAATAATATGGGAAAAAATATTTAATGATTACGAATCAGAAGATATATTAAATCAAGAATGGTATGAAATAGACCTACATGATTTTGACTACGAAAGAATATAATGGTATGATTTAGAAATAAATTCAGATTAAAATGAATTACGAGTATTTGCAATATTGGATAGAATCTATGGAAGACATAAAACTATTAGAACAATTAATGGAGGAAAAATTTATATATGTACCAAAGAACCCAAGATATGTTATACCTAGAATATATCATAAATAATATTAAAGAGATATCAAGATTAAGACACTTAACAAAAGAATATTATAATAAAATCTTTAAAATAAATAACTCACCTACCACACTACCACCATCCACACTACCCCCTACCAAAAAAGTCATGAATTCTACACCTACTACACTACCAAAAATGTCATGAACCCCTCACCTACCAATAAGATGAATTCCGCACCGAAAAATGGTATATATATATATATATATATTTATATATAATTGTCATTTTCTTTTTTATATAATAAGAAAATACCCACAAGGGAAAAAAAAACTGATGAGACTTTTAATTTTTCAAATTATGGAAATTGAGTGGAGTAGTAAATTTTTAGACATTCAATTTTGTACATTAAAATATAAAATAAATGGAGGAGTTGCAATTGTCATTTTTCTTTTTTATATAATATAAAAAAAATAAAATATTTGGCATGTGAAGAGTCTTTGATATACATAAATGTTCCTTCATTAATATAATATTTATTTATAATAAATTAAATAATACTTTCACAATAAATTAAATATTTTAAATATAAAAAAGGGCCCAAAAAATAAAAGAGAAAAAGGAAAAATTGGAATGGAGATCATAGAGAGGTGCCACATCACCTTCTCTATGTTTCTCCTTTTTATATATATATATACTTGTTTTATGGATTTTTTTCAATCTTTATTGTTGGTGACACTATACTTCAGCATTATAATGTCATGAATTATTCATTTTTTCTTTTGTTATCTTCAAAAGCGTCATATAATTAGTGCATCTTAGTAGGACCAAGAACATATTTCGAAGCATTAGTTTATATTTTGTGTTGTGGAGATTTTACTCAAAACTCAAAAAAAAAAAAATTTAAAAAATTGAATCAGTCCAAGAAATTGAAAAGACCGACTCTTATTGGTTTGATCGATGTATATGATCATCTTTTTATCTTGTTTTTTTTTTTGTTAACATGATAATTTGGGTACAGTTTGCTTTATCAAGAGATAACACAAAAGATGAATTTGTAATAGTAGTAATTGAGGTATCATCAATCTTGGAATTCTTAGAGAGATATCATCAATCGATTATATACATTTAGATCTTTCTTAGCAAGGAATTGCGGTGTATATGCCTATTTTCGAAAATCCTCTTTGAAGCATACGTAGTTTTCATAACTTACACTTGAATCATGATATTTGTCCAATTAAATCTTCTTATGAATTATGAACACACTTTTGTGACTATAAAGATATTTCTAAATAAAATTTTATGTGCGTGATGGACAAGCTCACATCAAATCTTAGTATTTTATGGGTCATACTACTTCTCTAAGATGATTTATATATAATGACTTACACATTTATATCATTATTATTTTATTTAATAATTGTTGCCTTAATTTATACCTAAATGTCTTGTAATAATTGTATTAGAATTTAGAATAAGTGAATAAATGTACAGTGATGAGTCAACTATGTGAACTATTATTTATAAATTGCTTTCGATGTGGTTACAATGCATTAAATGCCTATTGCACCAAGGTGAATTTTGGGACAAGATAATTGTATATCCTAATTATAAACTATATCAATGTAATCTATTATAAATATAACTACGTTAGAATTCAACATTCTAATCATAAATTATGTTACTTTTTGTCATCCCTCATTGATGTTAACAATCATGCAACTTCAAGCTTGCTCCAGAATGCTTATAATGATTGTTGTTTGATGGTTCATTTATTGTTAATGCAGATAGTCCTTGTGGAGTTTTCTATTGGTGATTTTAGGGTGTATTTACGCATTCAAACATTATACTTTATCCATGTTTTATCCAAGTTTTGTGTATAATTTTAGAGAAAGTACATAAAATCCCCCCTGAACTTGGCGGCAAAACTTACTTTAGCACTTTCACTTTACGGGTAATTATTTACCGCCCTAATCTCTTTTCAAATGAATTAAAATACACTCTAATATTATAATACCAGTCTCACAATGGCAAGTGCATTCCACACGCGCCATGTCATTGATACGTCAGAGCCACATCATTGTCACATCAGCGTCACATTAAACATTATTTAAATTTTGATTTTTAATTCTTTTTTGTTTCTTTTTATTTACTCACAATAAGTAAAAAAAAATATCTCAAAAAATAAGAATTAATCCATGATTATAAGAAAAATAATCTCAAAAAAAGAACAAATTTTCAGTTGAAAGAGATTCAAAATCTCAAAACTATTCTCACAAAAACACATTCAATTTTTAAGACACATAATCAAAACAAATAAATAATAACAACTAAAAATTTCATTTGAGATGAAAAATTTGTAGAATTTCATTAAAAAGAGCTTCACGTAATTCATCACATTTAAACCTTGCAATAAATACTAATTTTAATTTGAAGCTAGAACAAATTGATGACTTTTCTATTTTTTTCCTTGTTCATCACACTTTTTGGGTTTATCGATAGAAATTAAAGGAAATGAGGGTGGGATGGGGGCGTCTTGAAGAAGGAGAAAAAAAGATGGAAAGTTCAACAAAGAAGAAGAAAAGTGTTAAGCATTGAGGTTCGAAGAGAAAGAAAGAGGGTAGGAGTGGGGGTTCGAAGAAGAAAAAAGGAGTGGTGCAAGTGGTGGTCGAGGGCGGGAGGGGTGGATTGGGTGTGAGGAAGATGAAGGGGTGGGAGGTGGGGGCGGGGTTGGTGGTACTAAGGGCTGGGGGTGGGGGGGGGGTATATGAAGAAAAGAAAAATTATTGGATAAAAAGAAAATAATTGGGGCCCACTTATTCTTTTCTCTTTTATTTTTGGTATATATGCACTTTATTTTTTTGACTTGTCATGTCAGCGATTTGGGTATATTTTAATTCACTTGAAAAGAGATTAGGGGGGTAAATAATTACCCGTAAAGTTAAAGTGTTAAAAGTAAATTTTGCCGCCAAGTTTAGGGGTATTAAATATATGTTGTGATGAGCTATTTAAATATAAATAAGATGATTTAGGTGAAAAAAAAAGATCCAAAAATTGAATTGAAACACAAAGCAAAGTGTCCCAAATTAAAACACAGCCAAGTGAAGGGTGAGATGAAGTCTGTGGCGCGAGGTGACCTTCTCTAAGATGAGCCTCGCGCCACACCTATCTAGAAATTTTAATTTTTGTGCGAAGTCTAAGATGGATCCCACTCTGTGCACCCAACCTTCTCGAGATGGGCCTCGCGCTGCACCCCGTATTTTAGGGCTGAAGTTGACAAAGTCAAAGTATAGTTCAAGAGGAATTATGATTCTGTCCCTAATACTTTAAGTATGTCATTATGATGATATTTAAGGGTTACATATTATTCCCAAGGATTACTAATCAGGTTTTAGAGATTATAATTCATAGTTCTTAGGGTTTAATTACAATTTTTAAAAAATATTATGGAAGAGACGAGATTCTCTTGCAAGAGTTACTCCAATCAAGTATGTCATTATGATGATATTTAACGGTTACATATTATTCAACGTATTTCATACTCCAATGAATATCCTTTACATGTCATTGCCTACGATATATGATCACTACGTAATACTCTTGATAGAACTTGTTTTGTATATTAATTTATGATGTTCTATTGTCTATTTCATAAATCGAGATAATACATTGAAGGTTATACATACAAATAATTAAACAATTAATTATAAATATAAAATTTAATTAATTGTTATCATGACATTTCTACGAGTATTATCTCGCATTTCATACTCGAATGGATTATATGTTAGCTCTTCACTTCTACATCATGACATGAGATATTAAGTTCATGATTTGACGACAGACCAATAGAATTTGTACATTACTCTAGAAATATAAGTATAATTATCTCTCCTAATTCATATTAACGTAATTTCATACTCTAAATATGGATTATCGATATTTTTTTTGTTTATTCCACGAATTCTATCTTTTTATTTATAAAAGTATACAAAATTGTTGCACTTTTTGAACAATTAATTGTAGGTGTGAAATGAAAATTTAGTATTAGACATAATAGCATTATTATGATTTATAGGAATATTTTAAACAAACTGACCCCCGAATGTCGCTTTTATTAAAAGTAATTAGATTTAATAAAAAAATACTAATCTCATGAGGTCGGTATCACATTAAAATAAAAAAGTAATTAATCATGTTAATTAAATAATATTGACATCGGGAGGTCGTTATTTTATATTAATTTATTTTTTAACTTATATAAAACCGTCATCCGGAGGACGATTTATTTAAAGTTAATTGAAATATTAATTTATTAATTTTCTGGAAGTTACTATATAAATATTTTAATGAAATTAATTACATACTATTTAATTTTACCGACTTCCGGAAGTCGGCATTATAATTTTTTTTGTTTTTTATTTTACACAAAATCGTCCTCCGGAAGACTATTTAAATAAAATTAAGTCAAAATATTTCTCAATTTTTTTTTATATTTAATTGAGAAAAAACAAAATATTGTTATTTATTTAATACTGACATCAAGAGATAAGTTTTTATTGTAGTTCATTTTTTCCGATGGTATTTTGTATAAAAACCGACTACTTGTAGCCGATTTTCTAAAGTTTTTTTTTATTCTTGTTAACAATATCAACCTCTAGAGGTCGGTAATTTTTAGGTCGGTATTCACTATTTTTTTAGTAGTGTACATTAATCATATGTTTTTCTTACTTTCTTCTATATTAATATTCTTTAGTAGCTTAAAGGGAAAAGGGTAAAAAATATCCCT
Organism: Solanum verrucosum; assembly: GCF_900185275.1. Taxonomy (NCBI): domain Eukaryota; kingdom Viridiplantae; phylum Streptophyta; class Magnoliopsida; order Solanales; family Solanaceae; genus Solanum; species Solanum verrucosum. Next base: position 1,880,041 of record NW_026020183.1, read on the forward strand.
CAACTTTAGTTTATTAGTTGACTATATCCCTACCGTTAAAGCAAAGTTATTTATACCCTCACCGTTACTAATTTCACCATTTATACCCCTCAATGGACGGAAATCTCCAAATCAAACAAAATTGACTCGATTTCTTAAAAAGTGACTCATTCCCCATTTTAAACCCATGCCCAACCCATCTATCTATCTTAAACACAAAATAATTTAACCCATTTTCTATACCCATTCTCAAAAAAAAAAAATCATTTGGAGCTACTGTCATGATAATTCTCCAATTGTGTTTCCCCAATTTCTGCCATGATTCTTCATTTGTTCTTCATTTGAACTTTATTTTTTCTTTATCAACAATGCAGCAACCAAGAAATACTAGGAAATAAAACGAAAACAATCAATAAATTTTATCAGAAAAATTAATTTTTTACCGGAGCAATGTCGAGTAGCACCTAAAACACAAAAACCAATCAGATCTAAGCACTTTTAGACGAGTATGATGACTCTATTAATGGAGGAAAGAGAAAAAGGAGAGTGGCATCGTTGTCGGCCATGGTCGTTCTGAAGCTAGCCATCGTTGACGCAGCTCGAAGCAGACAATTGGAGAGAATCAAAGACATGGATTTTACCCAAATAATTACAAAAAAAAAATTAAACCTAAAAGAAAATTCAAAACCCCTACCTCCTGTATTGTCTTCCCCAAAGACCCTGCCCATTTGCAGAAACATCTGCACACCCCGTCATCCCCTCTAATTTTCTTCTCCAAACTCTCCGATTCCTTTTAGTGCACACACCTACACACTTTCTTTTTCCATCTTTTTAGTGTAAGTATCTTTATTCACTATTGTAAGAATTTAACTTTGTAAGGAAATTGGTGAGGTAGGTATATGTGTTTCTCACAAAGATGACTGCCTTTTGCAGTCATGAGAAAAGGCAGTGATGTTTTGCTGGACTTTGGAGAAAAAAAATTTAAAAGGAAGAATAAAAAAGTTTGTAGAAATGGTGGCTAAAGGGGTAAGGAAAATGGGTTAAATTATTTTGGATTTAAGATAGATTGATGGGTCGGCCAAGGTTTAAAATGGGGTATGGGTCATTTTTTTAGAAATCGGGTCAATTTTGTTTGATTTGGGGATTTCCGTCAATTGAGGGGTATAAATGGTGAAATTAGTAATGGTGAGGGTATAAATAACTTTGTTTTAACAGTAGGGGTATAGTCAACTAATAAACTAAAGTTGAGGGGTATTTTTGACCCTTTTCCCTAGTTTAAATTATAAATGTTATTGTTTACCGCTAGTTATGAATAGCTAAACTCATAGTTAGAGTTATGAAACTTGAAGTAGGGATGATGATAATAGATTCTTTACGATAGTATCTTCTCATGAAGAGATGATCATTGTGTATTAGTGTTCTTTCGTAAATATTGTTTTTTTCCCCTCATAAATATTACTTTTTAAATGGTTGTAAACATTAAAAACTCGCATGTATTGTGACTTGCTTGACAAAAGGGGTTAAGATTAGGATAAAAAGATCATTAACACGAATTTAGCCCTACCAACCTCCATCTAATAGCTTGAGCTCAAAAGAGGATAGCTAACCACAAACTTTTGATGAATGAATAAATTAATTTGACAACCAAGTGCCGGGAAGGACATAGGGTGATATTCTCTTAATTGAATCAAGTGGCTTTAGGAGACTTTCATTAGTTTTGCACAATGAATAATGATTTAATAGTAAAAAAAAAATTGTTTTCTTTTTCATTGTTAATGTCCAGTACTAAGATTCAAGGTTCTCTCTTGGTTCCAATTGACCTGGAAATAGAAATATATTCAGGTGACGAAGGCTAAATTTTGCAATGGGTGATGAACATGACCATGTGTTGGTAGCTACTGCACAAGTGGGCTATGTTGGTGCCATTAGACCTCCTGCACTTATAGGAATTGTTACTTTCAACATCACAAGTATGATATTGCACTTACTAGGTAAGGAAGATTTATTTGGTGATCTACCTCTTGAAGACCCAAATAAACATCTTAAAGACTTAGTTGGGGTGTGTCTAGCTTACAACCTCCCACGTATCTCTCAAGAAGGAATCAAACTAAGATTGTTCTCATTCTCTAAGAATAGTGAAGCAACTATGTGGCTTGGAGATTTACCAGGAGCATCTATCACTACTTGGATAGAACTTGCAGGTGCATTCTTGGAAAGGTTCTTTCTTCCAAGTACGTGTATCTAGCTTAGAAATGAGATCAATAATTGCATACGGTTCCAGGTGAAGCACTACATAAAGTCTGACTTAAATTCTAAAAAATATCTAGTTTAGTGTCTGAATCACAAGCTACCAAATGAGGTGTTGCGAGAGAGATTCTACAGATCGTTAGATGCAGTTGACAAATCTATGGTCAATTGATGTGCCATGGTTTTACTATACTTTTGTTGCTTAACGTTTGGAATTTGTGTGAGTTTTTAGCGCTTTTTAGTAGATTTGATGTGTTTTTGTAGATATTGTGTAGGTTAACAGAATTTGAAAGCTAAGTTAAAAACAAGAGGTTGTCAGTTATTTCTAGGTTTCACGAGTACATTCTATGAGTCATGAGTTGAACCATGAGCCGTAGATAATCTCACTCAGAAACTATGCTAAAAAGTGTGAGTTTTACAAGAGGAATTTGTAGGCCGTAAAAATGTTCATGGGGCGTATAAAATTGTAGTAATTGAGAAACTATAGGTGTGCAAAAGAAACCTGATCTACGAGTGAGGACCAAGAAGCTTCCACGAATTGTAGTTCTTGTCCATGAAAAAAGTCCTACAACTGAACACTTCACTGATTTTTATGAAAGGATTCCACGACCTGTGAAAACGTCCATGGCTCGTCGATATTATCCGTAGAAGTTGCCGAAAACTATTTTCCTAGTTTGTTTAGGATATGGTTTTAATGCTTATAAATACTTTTTCTATGTTTTCTTTTACATTTTACGCTCATTTTCTAGTTGGAAACTTAAAGAAAAATGAGTACTCTACTTTGTTGTTGAATTTTGAGAGAAATCATAACTTTGATTCTTACTTTTTGACGTTGAGTTATAATTCAAGATTTTGGGGTTCTACTATTCATCTTGTAAGTGTATGATTATACATTATTCATTAATTGTTATCATATAAATTATGAGTAGCTAAAACGACAACTAGGTTTATGAAAACCATAAAAGATTAATAAAGTATACCAAATATTTAGTAATTCTTGAATGGTGTGTAGGTGCGTATTGTTCTTCCCTTCAAATTGATTGTTTTTTAAGGATTGAAAACATTAGAACTCACGTTATTCTTACTTGCTTGACCAAAGAAGTAACAAATGAGAAAATAGATTATACTTGTCACGACCCAGGGGTACCCCCTAGACGTAACACGACGTACTTGACCCCGAAGGAGTCGCATACAAGCTCTTAGCATATCAAAAACATAAAACTCATAGAATAATATTGCGGAATTAAAATTTTTCTTTACAGTCGAAGTCTTTCATAAAAGAAAATGGGAATCTAGACCTTGTCTCATTTAGCCTTCTAAATACAATCGAAGTCTCAAAATAGGGACACAACCCTTACAAAAGTTCTCAAATGACTTACTAAAAGAAACTACTAAGTAAAAATACTCGTCCTCGAATCTTGAGGACTCACCAACTAGCAAGGAGAATTATCTATTCCAAGCTTGAACCAATAGATAATCATCTTGAAGGACCAAACCCTACACTTATATAAAATGTAGAAATATGGGTTAGTATAAGAATGCACTAAGTATGGAAGCCATGCATAAAAATCATTGAAAATATGCTAAAAGGGACATTTTTGTTGAAACCATGCTATATGCTAATTTAAACATCATCTTTGAAATAGTTGGAGAACGTACTCATAAAACAACTCACAGATAGTCCATCATAGCATAAAGGACAACAACATAAACATAATCCTAGTCTCCAATCATAGGCATAGTGCAAATATCAATCATCATAAGACATAATGCACATACATAGTCAAATACCAAGATCATCTCATCATAATAGAATCATCACATAAGTACTCCTAAGTTATACTTGTGCCATGCATATATAAGATCCCATAACCCTATCTACACTAAGTACCACCTTTAGGTCACCATGCTCATACTTATCATACATTAGTCTCATCTATAGTTAATACTCATAGACAAGGAAACATTCATATTCATTAGCTCATGTCAAGGAAAGTCAATCATAATTACAATCCAAATGGAGCATGCATTAATTCATAAATCACCATAATGTAATGGAACCATACCATGGCTACTCTCAAAGTCTATTTGTTCCATGAATGAGTGAAGTCCCATACCCTCACTCACACTAAGTAGATCTTCTTGAGGAGTCTTTAGTCATAGTTCATGTTTCATGTTCATAGTTTATTTACATAAGGGAAACACACCATGGCTACTCTCAAAGTCTACTTGTGCCATGTATGAATGACATCCCATAATACCACTCATACTAAGTAGATCCTTTTGAGGAACCATAGCACAAAACTCACTTTCTTGTTCATGGAGGGAATATAGTCTTAACCGACATAGACCATGTGATCTACATGGAATCCGGTGTCGTGTAACCCTACACCGAAAGAAGGCGTCCTACTTATCTAAGGTATACCTAAATGTATTAGCTTTTAGATAGATCAACTAGCTAAAGACCTATGTGGGCACATAGTTACGGGATAAGAAGATTGCTTCTAGAAACCAGCCCTGTTGTATTGACGGGAGAGCTTCCATCTCATGAGATCATATGTAGAAGACCCTGCCTATTGTATTGACGGGAAGGCCTCTACCTCATTTTCCATATCCACTCGGTGCTAATCATTATTCCAAAAATTACTTGTTTAATCTTTGAATTGAATTTAAATGCATGAAAGAGTATGTTACCCTTCATTCAATACAACTCATAACATAGCTCATAGATTCAATAGGTGAGAACTAACTTTCAACCTTAGAATCATCATTAGTAAGTGAGTAAACCTTTCACACCAAGATCATCTGTTTTCATGAGAATGGACTTTCAATCAACACAATAGGATCATCATGGTCATGTACATTTTATGCATAGTAATGTTAAAAGGTGCATATGAGAACTCTACTTTAAATTAACACCATTGATACATCATAATCATGTTTATGCATGGTGTGTGTGTATGATTGTCCTTGCAATGGCACAAGAACAACATTATCAACATAGACACTTTACTCTCAAAGTGTTCATAAGCATGTACATAATATCACAATCATGCACAATTCTCATATATTACATTCAAGGATCATAGACCATATAAATCAACACATCTAACATTCATCATAGTAGACATGGATATAATCGTAATTCAAGTAGTTCATTCATTGCATGTATAAGCTCATATACTCATATTTTAGATTATGTGGGTAAAATCCTTCCACAATTATACCATATACAATTCAGCATGCATAATAGCTTCCTTCTTAAAGCCTCAACATTCACAGCTCATTCATATTAGCTATTACCCTTAAGGCCCTAGAAGTCATCTTCATGTTACAAGCTTTACTCTCAAGCATTACCTCACATGGTCATTATGTAAACCTAAATCTCAAGTTAAACTAACCACATGCTTCAATCTTGATCAATTAAGGTAATTTAGTATCATATAAAGTCAATCTTAATACTACTAAACCATGACCCATCATATAAGCCCTATTCAAGTTCATATCTACAAGCTTCACTTGTAAGTAATTCATGTCTAAGCCATCTAATCTAAGGCAATTCATAAAGAGGATCATCAATCTTAAGAGATAACATCTAACCCCTCAATTTGCTTCTTTCATGGCGTAACATTAAGCTATGTAGATTTTACCCTAGAAACTTAGGTTAATCAAGAATACATGTATATTTATACTTAAATTATGCAATTTCATCATAATCAACCCACACCCACTCAATTGAAATGATTACAACCTACATAACTCTAGCACATTCTACTAGTATCAACCAATGCCCATACTTGACATCCAATTTGGGGAAAAAGGGAAATCCATGGATTCTTGGGTAATTCATCATTAAAACAGTAGTAATTCATCAATATAATCATAATATAAGTTAATCAAGTCTTTGAAATCGTTTTTGGAAGGGAATCCATGGCTTAGAGTGAAAATCCACTTTTGGGAATTTGAGAGATTTGAAATAAAAACTTTTGAAGGGACTCCTTGGGTGATAGCTACCCAAGAATGATAACTACCATACTTTTATTGGAGATTCCTCATGAATTTGTGAAGAAAAGGTGACTTCTTGGACCTTAGACCTCAACTTCTTCTTCGTCTTCAATGGAGGTTTCTAGAGAGAGAAATGTTGGAGGGGAGAGTATTTTGGGTCTTGGAATAAATGATTTAATTGGGTGAGTTTTGGGTTTAAAATGGCTTATATAAGGGGTGCTAGGATTGGGTAAAACGACATATCTTTGAGTTAAAACAATTGGGAAAAGACCCAAGAAGTTCCCCTTCTGGAAACTGCCGAAATGGCATAATGGATGCCTTCACGGACCGTCATCATCACCACGGCCCGTCAAATGGGTCGTGACGAATTTTAAGCCTGACAATGCTTCATTATTTCGGGTATAACTTTTTACTCCGAGATCGGAATTGGAAAAACTTGGTGGAATTGAAAAGAGGACTCAGAGACCTGTAATTGGATAGTTAATGGTCCACCTAATTCGTTTTGAGCTATGAGATATGACAATTTGAAGTTGACCCTACACTCTAAGTCCAATGAAAACCCTTCACGGTCCGTGTGGGGCTTCACGGATTGTTGTGATGCTCTTGGCCCTTGACCAGTAGCCTAGCTTGCCACCCCGTAACGTACTAAAAATCCAACTCATAATCACGACCCCTCCCATGGCCCGTGGTGGCCTTCACGAGCCGTCTAGTGGCTCGTGGGGAGGGTCCCTATTTTGGGCAGCCTTGTGAAGCTACTACCTCATCACCATGAGTGGTCCCACGATCTGTGGTGACCACCACGGGCTGTCTAGGCTCTCGTGGGAGGTAGGCAGCCTTCTTTAGCTACTGCCTAGGCATCATGGGCACCACCACGAGTCGTGGTGCCCTTCATGACTCGTATGGGCACTCGTGGAGGATGCCAAGGCCCAATTCTCTAGTTCATGCCTAGCACTTAGCCCCTAGCTTAGTCTACTAGATTTCGAGGTGTTACATTATCTCCCCCTTGGGAACATTCGTCCTTGAATGACATTCTAGGCACATCTTAAAGGAAACGACACAAGACTAGCATCCCATCATGCATGCAACATCATAACAATGCACAAAACAAGGAGGATACATCAACTCCATCTCAAACATATTCAATGCAACAGAAGAAAGTAGGAACTACATCTAACAACCCATTATGCATGAAATTCTCATAACTAGTCATGTTCAAGGAGGAACTACCATCTCCTAGTCATAACATGCTCAACATACTCTCATGGAGCTCATATGCAATTTACTCTCAAAAAGTATTTTATTCTAGGAGGAATTTCCCAACTCCTAACCAAAGCATGCTTATATATTATTCTCATGATGTACAATAGGCATTCATACTTAATGCATTACAACATGAGGAGAAATAATTCACATAAACTCATTTTCTTTCAAGACACAAGTTTTCATGAATATGCATTATAGAAGGAAATCATGGCAACACAAAACACACAATAACCTTGTTAGCTAGGCATACCATCTCCTTTTGGGAGTAAGCCTATACAAATTCTTCTCAACATCATTTATAACATAGTCATAGGATGAACTATCTTCTCCAACTAAAAGCAAGCTCAACACAACATTATGGAGCAAAAAATGCCATTTCATCAAAAGCATAACCAAGCATATTCATCAATTCATCTCATGAAGTCAAATATGCCATCATCACACTAAAATGCACAACAACGTGAGCAACATATAAATCATGAAAATTCATTTCATACTAAACATGAATCTTCAAGAACATGCATAACATAAGGAGATCATGGAAACACAAACATCACACATGACTCCAAATTGAAACAAGTTACAAGGAACTTTTTGTCTCAAGCTAGAATAGGAGTAGAAGAAAGAGGTGAGGATATCAAGACTCTCAAAATCTTGATATCTAAACATACTATCTCCCCTTTGGGTGTAAGGTCCCTACTAAAACCTCAATTACCACTTCCTTCAACCAATCCCCCAAAACATAGCCAAAACTCATAATAACCTTGCCGGGTTCTAGAACCACTAGAGGTCTAACAACAATGCATCTCAACCTTACTATCTCCACTCAAGATTTCATATGAGCTTACAAAATAGGGACTAAATTTCCCAACTCAATGTACTTCTCAAGGTGAGAATTCCAAGCCAATCTAAATCATGGGCATCAAGGACACTCAAATGACCTACTATCTAAGCATATCATCTATTTCAACTCTAAGGTCGGCCCGAGTTATCATTAATCATTCACATCCATTACACAAGGTGATTCTAGACCATGGTGAATTACCCTTCAACCCTTTTTAGAGGAGTCTATTCACTCAACACATATAGGCATTTCTCAAACACCCTTTTCATCAAACCTTCCAACCTACCTAAAACTCAAAATGGTCAAGTAGGGTTCTACCATCCTTATCATAAAACAACAATGAAGCTCATTCATACTAAGGGCAACATCGAGGTCTAGCATATCAAGTCACCAAAGACAATTAGTACCGGAATCTAATAAAGCATAAAACACATACCGGAACCATTAAGAGGAACTTGCTTACCCTCTCTTCCTCTAGCCTTAAGCACCGGGCAATCTCTCATTTTGTTGCCAATCTTACCACAACCATAGCAACCCTTCATGCCGGCTAGACACTTACCATCATTCTTTTTCCATACCTAGCACAAGTAGGATTAATCACATAAGGTTCACTACCATTTACTCTTTGAGACCTAGGGGTGGACACCTTCTTTTGGTTAAACCAAAGTTGAGCAACATCTTTCAATTGGTAAGCGGCGAAACATCTACCCTCATGTCTCTTTCAATTCCACTAAGGTTGGATCAAGATAATTCTAGACCATTTCAACCCATATCGTCACCTTTGGTGGGGTCTACCAACCAATCATATCTAGGTATTATCTAACACCCTACTAAAAAAAAAGACCATTCTTAAGATCAATCTTAAAAGATAACTAAGTCTTTGAAGTTGGTCAACACTTACACTCTTCTTCCTTACCTTAACTAGGTGGTACATGCAACCCACAAAGTCAACCTTAAGACACAACATAATCCCAAATTATGGCATAGAATTTCCCCCCTTCCACTCTCGGATAGGCTCATTCAGGAACTAATAATTTGACTATACGGGTTCTATCATCACATATGAGCATGACAATAACACTACCAATCCATCCTAAGGATGACATCTAAATCTAGCATATCAAGTCCTATCTAGTCACATGGCCAGAATTGGCATAACAACTAACATTTTCTCCTTTGCTCCTTGTAGCATGAGCCCTTCATGTAGCCATATCTTGAAAACCATCTTATAGGGAGAAAGACCTTATAGATTTAGAGTCTATGGCACAACTAAAGAATGTAGAAGTGGAGTTTCCAATCGTCTTGTAGCCTCTCATTCATAAATGTGGTGCGCTTCACATTATGAAACAGACTACTAAACGTGGCTTATGAGACATCAACCTAAAATCATCCCAAAATCTTATGCACTGATACCAAGTTTGTCACGACCCAGGGGTACCTCCTAGACGTAACACGACGTACTTGACCTCGAAGGGGTCGCATACAAGCCCTTAGCATATCATAAACATAAAACTCATAGAATAATGCGAAATTAAAAATTTTCTTTACAATTGAAGTCTTTCATAAAAGAGAATGGGAATCTAGACCTTGTCTCATTTAGCCATCTAAATAAAATTGAAGTCTCAAAATAAGGACACAACCCTTACAATAGTTCTCAAATGAGTTACTAAAAGAAACTACTAAGTAAAGATACTCATTCACGAATCTTGAGGACTCACCAACTAGCAAGTAGAATTATCTATTCCAAGCTTGAACCAATAGAGAATCATCTTCAAGGACCAAACCCTACACTTATATAAAATGTAGAAATATAGGTTAGTACAAGAATGCACTAGGTATGGAAGACATGCAAAAAAATCATTGAAAACATACTAAAAGGGACCTTTTTGTTGAAACCATGCTATATGCTAATTTAAACATCATTTTTTAAATAGTTGGAGAACGTACTCCATCATAGCATAAAACACAACAACATAAACATAAGCCTAGTCTACAATCATAGACATAGTGCAAATATCAATCATCATAAGACATGATGCACATACATAGTCAAATACCAAGATCATCTCATCATAATAGAATCATCACATAAGTAACCCTAAGTTATACTTGTGCCGTGGATAGTTAAGATCCCATAACCCTATCTACACTAAGTACCACCTTTAGTTCACCATGCTCATACTTATCATACATTAGTCTCATCCATAGTTAATACTCATAGACAAGGAAACAATCATATTCATTAGCTCATGTCAAGGAAAGTCAATCATAACAACAATCCAAATAGAGCATGCGTTAATTCATAGATCATAATGTAATGGAACCACACCATGGCTACTCTCAAAGTCTACTTGTGCCATGTATGAGTGAAGTCCCATACCCTCACTCACACTAAGTAGATATTCTTGAGGAATCATAGCATATATTTCACTTTCTTGTTCATGGTGGGAATATAGCCATAACCGACATAGACCATGTGAGCAACATGAAATCCGGTGTTGTGTAAAACCATACCAAAAGAAGGTGTCCTACTTGCCTAAGGTAGCACTAAATGTATTAGCTTTTAGGTGGATCTACTAACTAAAGACCTATGTGGGGACATAGTTATGAAATATGGAGATTGCTTCTAGAAACCTGGCATATTGTATTGACGGGAGAGCTTCCATCTCATGATATCATGTGTAGAAGACCTGGCCTATTGTATTGTCGGGAAGGCCTCTACCATATTTTCCATATCTAGTCGGTGCTAAGCATTATTCCAAAAATTACTTGTTTAATCTTTGAATTGAATTTAAATGCATGAAAGAGTATCTTACCCTTCATTCAATACAACTCATAACATAGCTCATAGATTCAATAGGTGAGAACTAACTTTCAACCTTAGAATCATCATTAGTATGTGAGTAAACCTTTCACACCAAGATCATGTGTTTTCATGAGAATGGAGTTTTAATCAACACAATAGGATCATCATGGTAATGTACATTTCGTGCATATTAATGTGTAAAGGTGCATATGAGAACTATACTTTCAATTAACACCATTGATACATCATAATCATGTTTATGCATGGAGTGTTTGTGTGTGATTGTCCTTGCAATGGCACAAGAACAACATTATCAACATAGATACTTTACTCTCAAAGTGTTCATAAGCATGTACATAATATCACAATCATGCATAATTCTCATATATTGCATTCAAGGATCATAGACAATATAAATCAACACATCTAACATTTATCATAGTAGACATGGATATAATCGTAATTCAAGTAGTTCATTTAATGAATCTATAAGCTCATATACTCATATTATAGGTCAAGTGGCTAAAGTCCTTCCACAATTACACCATATACAATTCAAAATGCATAATAGCTTCCTTCTTAAAGCCTCAATATTCATAGCTTATTCACATTAGCTATTACCCTTAAGGCCCTAGAAGTCATCTTCATGTTACAAGCTTTACTCTCAAGAATTACCTCACATGGTCATTATGTAAACCTAAATCTCAAGTTAAACTAACCACATGCTTCATTCTTGATCAATTAAGGTCATTTAGTATCATATAAAGTCAATCTTAATACTACTCAACCATGACCCATCATATAAGCCCTAATCAAGTTCATTCATATCTACAAGCTTCACTTGTAAGTAATTCATGTCTAAGCCATCTAATCTAAGGCAATTCATAAAGAGGATCATCAATCTTAAGAGATAACATCTAACCCCTCAATTTGCCTCTTTCATGGCATAACATTAGGCTATGTAGATTTTACACTATAATTTTAGGTTAATCAAGACTACATGTATAATTATACTTAAATCATGCAATTTCATCATAATCAACCCACACACACTCAATTGAAACGATTACAACATACATAACTCTATCACATTCTACTAGTATCAACCTATACCAATACTTGAGATCCAATTTGAGGAAAAAGGGAAATCCATTGATTCTTGGGTAATTCATCATTAAAACAGTAGTAATTCATCAATATAATCATAATATAAGTTAATCAAGTCTTTGAAATCGTTTTTGGAAGGGAATCCATGGCTTAGAGTGAAAATCCACTTTTGGGAATTTGAGAGATTTGAAATAAAAACTTTTGAAGGGACTCCTTGGGTGATAGCTACCCAAGAATGATAACTACCATACTTTTATTGGAGATTCCTCATGAATTTGTGAAGAAAAGGTGACTTCTTGGACCTTAGACCTCAACTTCTTCTTCGTCTTCAATGGAGGTTTCTAGAGAGAGAAATGTTGGAGGGGAGAGTATTTTGGGTCTTGGAATAAATGATTTAATTGGGTGAGTTTTGGGTTTAAAATGGCTTATATAAGGGGTGCTAGGATTGGGTAAAACGACATATCTTTGAGTTAAAACAATTGGGAAAAGACCCAAGAAGTTCCCCTTCTGGAAACTGCCGAAATGGCATAATGGATGCCTTCACGGACCATCATCATCACCACGGCCCGTCAAATGGGTCGTGAAGAATTTTAAGCCTGACAATGCTTCATTATTTCGGGTATAACTTTTTACTCCGAGATCGGAATTGGAAAAACTTGGTGGAATTGAAAAGAGGACTCAGAGACCTGTAATTGGATAGTTAATGGTCCACCTAATTCGTTTTGAGCTATGAGATATGACAATTTGAAGTTGACCCTACACTCTAAGTCCAATGAAAACCCTTCACGAATGACTTCACGGTCCGTGTGGGGCTTCACGGATTGTTGTGATGCTCTTGGCCCTTGACCAGTAGCCTAGCTTTCCACCCCGTAACGTACTAAAAATCCAACTCATAATCACGACCCCTCCCATGGCCCGTGGTGGCCTTCACGAGCCGTCTAGTGGCTCGTGGGGAGGGTCCCTATTTTGGGCAGCCTTGTGAAGCTACTACCTCATCACCATGAGTGGTCCCACGATCTGTGGTGACCACCACGGGCTGTCTAGGCTCTCGTGGGAGGTAGGCAGCCTTCTTTAGCTACTGCCTAGGCATAATGGGCACCACCACGAGTCGTGGTGCCCTTCATGACTCGTGTGGGCACTCGTGGAGGATGCCAAGGCCCAATTCTCTAGTTCATGCCTAACACTTAGCCCCTAGCTTAGTCTACTAGATTCCGAGGTGTTACAATACTATAGAGATTTGAGAACATCAACTCTCATCTAATAGCTTGACCTCGTCCGAAAATAGCTAATTTGGAATTAAGGGTAAGGATTATGTCATGCCCCAAACTAGGAGAGGCACAATGGGCACCTTATACCCTATTCTTTAAAGATAGACAAGGAAAGATAATGGAGAGAACAATGAGGGCCGACAAGTCCATCACAATCAGCTTCTGAAATAAGGTAACTAGATCGGTGAGGTCCCAACAATATCAATGATATAAAGAAAGGGCCGGCAAAACCAACTATACTGATAAAAAAACTAGCAAGCTGATAAGGTTGCAACTGAAATCATATATTACATTAAGCCGACAAGTTATAAATGGAAGTTGAGAAGACCCAACAAAGTGTGTCCACAAGTCTCTACAAATGTGTCACGACCCAGGGATACCCCCTAGATGTAGCATGACGTATAGAACCCTGAAGGACTACATACAAGCCACTTAGTCCTCATAACATAAGCAACAGAACAATAAGAGTAAATACACAATTCAAGTCTAAAATTTTCATAAAGGAAAGCGGAAGTCTAGACACTAAGTCACAACATAGCCATCTATTATAATATTTGAATGAAATAGGGCCTCACCCATAGAACATGTCCAAAAAGGGAAATACATAAAACGAAGCTACAACATGAGAAAAATCCATCCTTGAACCATGAGGACTCGCCAACGTCGGAAGATACACAAATCCAAGCTTTAGCCACTAGAATGATCACCTCGAGTACCAGATCCTACACTTGGGGAAAATGTAGAAAAAGTAGGCGTTAGTACAAAAATGCACTAAGTATGATAGCCATGCATAAAACCATTGAAAACATGCTAAAGGGACATTTTATTTGAATGCATGCAATTTATCAAGTTTAAACATTATCATAGATATATTGGAAAAGCATAAGTCATAAACATAGTCAATGGATAGATCATCATAACATAAGAGAAACACTTCATAAGTACCCTCAAAGCATACTTGTTCAATGCATGGATAAGACCCCATAAATCTCAACCATGCTAAGTAAACCTCTTTAGGCTATCATTCATATTCATACCTTTAAGACCTTGAAAACTCATATGAAAGCTTCTTGAGTAACCATAGTTCATAATTCATATTCTTGTTCTTATTGTTGTGTGAATAAGCCTTAACCGACATGAGACCATATGAGCTATACATGATCCCCCGGTGCTACCCACGCCGAAAAGGGTTGTTCTACATCCCTAAGATAGATCCATACTCTTAGCTTAGATGGATCCACTAGCTAAATAACCTACGGGGGCTCGCAGTTTATGGGATAATGAGATTGCTTCTAGAAACTCAAACTCAACTAGTGTATAAGGTCTCCATCTCATGAGACATACTTTGTGAATTGGGACTCAACTAGTGTAAAAGGATCCCATTTGGAAGCCGGACTCAACTAGTGTAGAAGCCTCCATCTCATATTCAATATCCACTCGGTGCTAAGCATTAATTCCCACGGAGTACATATTAAGTCATAACATGATTCATTAAGATAGCTCATTAGATCATGCATGAGAATAACCTTTCACTGTCCATGTCTACATATAGATTCAATAGGTGAGAAAGCCTTTCAACCTTAGAATCATCATATTGTGAGAAAACCTTTCACATCATATCATATTCATGCATAATTGTGTATATGAGAATATCTTTTCAACAACACAACAACTACATCATAATCATAGACACTTCACTCACAAAGTGTTCTTAAAACATATACATAAACTTCATAAAACATACATAATATCATAATTTGCTCTGACAAGGGTAAAGATCATATCAATCAACACATATAGAATTCACTACATTAGACATGTATATAAACATAATTCAAGTAACCCAATCACTACATGCATAATCCCATAACATTTTTCTTTCATCAACGAACCCACATCACAAGATCATAATTGGGAAATAGGGGGATTTCATGGGTTCTTGGGGATTTCAACATAAAAACCATAAGAAATCATCAATTCATACATAATATAACGTAATTCAAGCATTAGAATTGTTTTTGAAAAGAACCCATGACTTTGGAATCAAACCTTAACTTTTAGGGATTTCTATCTTTGAGATTTGGATTTTGAAGGGGCTCCATGGATGAAAGCTATCCATGAAGAGCTACCATACCTTGGTCACAAAGCATGAATTTGATGTGAAGACCCTATCTTCTTCAACCCTAGCTCCAATTTCCTTCTTCTTCTTTTTCTTCTTTGAGTTTTTTAGAGAGAATTTTTGGTGAGGATGAAGTTTTGGGAATTGATTTGGGTTTTAGAAATAATGAGATGAATGACTTAATTTAATGATCTAAAATCCTTATATAGGTGGTCTAAATGTCACGCCCCGAGCCTACACATTGGGTGGGACTGACACTCGAGAACCATTATTGGCCTTAAAAAAACCCTTGGCCTGGCTTACTTACTTAGCGGAAGACTTAACTTAACAAAGATAAATCTATGTAATAAACTAGAATGTTATAAATGAACATTCAACTGGCCATGAAGGCAAACTCAAATCTCAACATAAGATAATGACAATGAAAAGAATAAAGAACTAACATCTGACTGTCTATGAAACCTCTAAAACAACTAAGATGGATGTCGGGACAAGACCCCCGATTATCCTAACAAATGAAATACTAAAAAGCAAATGATAACAAAGGAGCCCTCCGAAACGCAATGAGGCTCACCAACTGACTCTGAATGCTTAGCTGGATCAATGAGGTGCTGGATGATGATCTTGGTTACCTGTGTCTGTATCATAAGAAAATGCAGGCCAAATGGCATCAGTACATTGAATGTATGAGTATGCGAGGGGAATTCTAAAACAAGACATAAGCTTGAAAGGAACTGAAGAACATACATGGCTCAACTCAACTCAACGTAACTGAACTCATTTCAATATAAAGCAGTTTAAAACAAGTGCAATATAAAGAAAAACTGTTTAAAACATGGATGTCAACTCTGTGTATTTTGGAAATACAATGGTACTCTGTATGTATGCAAAGATACTCTTAAATGTATGTAAAAAATATAATAAACTTTGTATATAAGAATACAATTACTTATGTGGGAGTTTCTCTAACCGACAACCATCACTTAAGAGCTATTGTGATGATACAACATTTTGCCTCACGCTGCCAGGCAGTCCTATACCTTGCCGAGGGTATAGAACCTGAACTACTAAGTGGATCCACTAGTCTATGCTAAAAAGTACTAAAAGAATCATCTAAAAAGTATGACCCTTTTCTACCCATGATGGCTACATGGTTTATGGTGGCTGTGAGTTGTCTGAACTCTCCCCCATGTCGGTGCTCAATACTACTCCCAAAATATAATACTAGCTCTTATGTTTAAAACCAGATTTCTTTCTGTGGTTTGAGATAATTGCTCCAAACTTAGCTCAAAGGCTATTCTGGAAATCAAAGTTTCCCTTCTTTCTTAATTGTGAAAGCATTTACTCCTTTATGAAAACTAGCTCAAAGGCTCTTTGAAAATCTCAGTTTCCATTCTTATTTAAATGTGAAAATATTTTAAACTCTTTGGTAATACATAGTCCCCATATATTTTTTCGAAGAAAAGAATTTCAATCTTTACTCTTTACTCAACTTGAACTTTTAGTCCTTAAACAAAGTTAAAAGCATTTGCAAAAGACTTCTTGAAAGGACTCTAAGAACTTCCTAGACTTGACTCTTAACTTTCCTTGAATTTGAATTTATGGATTCAAGGTTATGATTCATGTTTCTGGATAATTTCTAGATGTTTAGAAGTCATTTAGAGTAGTTAGAATCAATATGAAGTGTTAGTACACTTTAGAAGGACTTAAACGGGCTAAGCGACGAAAAACTGGTGGAAAACGATGATCCGGGCGCGTCCCTAGCGCGCCACGCCAGCCCCAACTTACTGGGGCTCCAAAATGGCGCACTGCTGGTGTGCCTGCCTGGCGCTATGGGGGCGCGTCGTGCCAGCCTCCCTTCAGGCAAAATTTGACGAACTTTTGGCCTCATTTTCTGATCTTAAATCGATTAATTCTGATTCCTTTTCTCAAATTCACTTTAGAATCAGATACCCAAGGCATATACAAAAAATAAAACTCAAACAACTCAAGGAAAGAACACTTTAATAACAAGAAACTCTTTAATCTCAACTCATATTCAAGAACGAAATCAATTCAAGAACAACTATCAAGAACATCAAATTCTCAATCTTTATAGGACGAAAATACATTGAATTAAATATGCTTGGCGCGTGGTTGAACTAACCCAACGCTATGTGATCTCACATACCTCGTAGGGATCACCCCTTGACGAAATCCACAAGCGATTCCTTACGAAGACGACGAATCTTGAACTTTCTTCTCCTTTCTCCTTTTTTCTCTTTTCTCCAAGCCCTAGCGTGAATCGCACAAACTCAGCGGTGTTGGAAATATTATTCGAATATCTTTCCTACGATATCTGGAAACACACCTAACTCATCCTGAGATAGAAGTTATGGTCGTTTGAAGTTGACCAAAAATTCAACTTAACATACGTAACAAATTTTCCAGATTTTTATATTCTTTCCAAAAATGACTATTTCCACTTTTTAACTTCTTTCTAGTTCTTTCTAGTTACGGGGTGTTACACTAGATTAGTCTAATACGACACCACTTAATATTAATTTAAACCGGAAAAGACCCTTAAGTCCTAACTTAACCATCCCACAGACCCCACCCACGAGACCTCACCGGTGGATCGTGGTTGGACCCACGGCCCGTGCTGGTGAACCGTGGTTTGGGTTATGAGACTTGATTTTTGAGACCTCAACCCACGACTCCCAACCACGGACCGTGGATCCATCCATGTGGCATGGATCCTGGTCTTGTGGTTCAATGCCTCAGGCAGTCCCTAAGATGTTCCCCTACGGGCTCACCCACGTGGCGTGGGTCCAACCACGGCCCATGGGTCCCCCTCGTGGGTGACACCTGGATGTTCTGGAAAATTGCCACTCTTTCTTCTTTCGGTTACGGGGAGTTATATCCATGACTCTAACCCTCACGTTAAGCTCTAGTTTAGCCTACTAATTTCCGAGGTGTTACATAATACAATAACTCAATTGGTTGGAAGAATTCCCTAACGATACCAATAATTATATATAAAACTCAAATAAGTAAAACCTACAGACAACCAAAAGCTTTAGGAAGAATGAACCTTACCAATCCTCGACTGAGACAACACGCAACTACAAAGGCCGATCAGGACCTCTGTCTAAACCTATAGCATAAAATGCAGCGTCCCTAGGCAATGAGACGTCAATACGAGTGAAAATGTTCTGGTATGTAAGGTGGAAAGTGAAATCATAAATAGTTGTAATAAAAGGGTAATAGAAATACCACCTGAAACTCTGATAACTTCCATGACCGATATCTAACCTCGTATTAGACAATTATGCATGATATGCTCGAATAATGGTATGTAGTGAATACATATATATAAATGCAAGTGCATGACAAACCCAACCAAATGCTAGCAATGGTGGTCTCTTCCGGTAGCTAACCGACATTATATTTGTCAACATATGGCCATCAGTACAATATACCTAGTTAGGCCCCTTCCCTTCGAGTATAGCTCGAAGTCAATGCATAACAGGCTATGAGCTTTGAATGCACATAGTAGGCCATAACAAGAACTTAGCCAATCTTTGCCCTTCTGTACTCCTATTGTCATAATCTTGTAATTACTTGTATAACATGCAAATGTCCTATAGAACCTCATATTCTTTTTAGATAAACCTAAACACTTAACTCGACTTTGAAAAAGGTAACTTAAATCTGAGGATGTTCATAAAGATCTTAAAGTGCTTAGAGAATCTCCTCGTGACTTTATTTAACTTTCATACGATCATTTGCGTGCCTGTAAAACTCATAATACACTCGAAGTTCTTGACTCTACTTCAACTTAGCAAGTTAATCATTTAGGAGCTCAAAAGGAGACTGACATGCTTAACTTGATTTTTTGTACACAACTCTAAGTTTGTCATAGTTTCAAAATAATGTTTTTGTAAAAGCTTCTGATGAGAAAAAAAATGCCTTATCAACTCCCTTAGTTAAACATAATAATTTTCCAACATCCAACCTCACTCTTAGGACAATAGCTCGGTAATAGACTTAAGGAATAAGAAACTCGACGAAAAATAGCTTAAACCATCAAACATACTTCACAATGTTACATGCACGATAAAGATACAATAAAGTCAAGAAATAGGATCAATTGATATCCCAATGCCCTTCACAAAGGGTCTTCTTACCAATTTAATAGTAAAAAAATGACTCATTCGATGATTAACAATTGTTAGGATCCGTTCAATATGAAAAAAAAAAAATTGCCTTAACATACTGAGATAGATAATTGATTTTCTTTTCAGATTTAAATCTAACGTCAAAATGGTTCTTCACAAATTTAACACTAGCAAGCAAAAGCAACAAATTGTATCATCCATTACTCAAAAGCTGATTTCAGTACATCAACAACAACTACGATTTCTCTATACCCCAGAAAAGTGCAGCCAAAAATTAGTAATCAAAACTCAAAAGTAACATGCAAAATAAAAAACTATCATGGGATTATGTATAAAGGCAGCATGTAGGATATTTTTAAATTGTAGAAGGGAATGAAAACTTTTGGGTTTATATGAGTGTCTATAAGTGAGCCGGTCACTTTCTACCGACCTTAATTAGTAGTAGCTCATTTCTTAATGCAATTAAATAAAATAATTATAAAGAGTAAACTTCAATTAAATATTGTCCACAAACTTCAACTAACTACTTTATGATATGGAGGGTATGCACGTGCATATACATTATAGTGACATGAAACACAATTTAATTGAGATAAAGACTAACATTTAGCAAAAATAATTTCTCTTAATAGATAATATATATCTCCGTTAGGAATATCATCAAAATTATAAAAACTCTTATGAAATAATCTAAACAAATATATCATAAGTAAAGAAGTTTTCATAAATATTTAAGATATATTTGCAAGGCAGTAAAATATATTTTCTCAAATTTTTTATTTAAAACTAATGTTCTCAAACTTGAGCGGTATTATAATAGAACTCTCAAATTTAGGCCCGTAAGTCGTAAGCACTTGACATGAAAAAAAGAAAAATCATAAAGACCGAGGTGTTACAAGTAGTGGCAGAGCCAGGATGTTCGCTAAGGGGGTTCGAAGTATAAAGTAATAAATACGTGAGATGGGAAAGAAAAATATTAATCTTAACTCGCTAAATTTAACTTGTCTTGTTATGCCGCGTTTAGGTTCTTCTTACTTTTTACCCTGCTCCATCGAGTTTTTTTTTTCAAATTCTTGTGCTCTTTTTTTCTTTAAGTTTTGTCATGTTTTATTTTATTTTGATTTTTTTTATTAAAAAAATTCTGAATTAGTGTCCTTTCAATCTATGTTACTATAAAAAGCACCAACATTTTTTAAAGGGGTAAAAATTGACTTATTTAGAAAATAAATAAATGACATCATCTTTTTTTTTAGTTCAATTAATTCAATTTACTAGGTTAGTCATTTGTAAAAAAACAAATGATCAATAAATCAAATAAGATTAGTTTAATTTTCAACTCCTTAGAATAAAATTGAAAAAAAATACAATGAAATTAAAGAAAGAAAATTAAATTAAATAGATTTTGTTTAAAAACTATTCACAATTTTAATATTTCTTCGTTCGGTTAAATTTAATTTACTTTGTTATATATAAATATTTTTTCTAACTCAATTTAAAATTTAATAAAAATTTATCGTTTCTTCAACTTAGTACACATAAAGAGAACTATGTAGAAACAAAATGAAAAATATAAATAAGAAGAATCTAAAAGAAAAATTTACAAAGAATGTGGCTAATAAATTTAGAGAAAATGGTCTAAAACCCCCCCAACCTATACCCGAAATCCCAACTACACACTCCAACTTCACGGGTGTCCTATTACCCCCCTGAACTTCATATTTCTCTATTTTCTACACACTTAAACGCTCAACTTTTGTCATTACCAGATATACACATATGCTTGTATACACGCGCTAGGTGGGCCTACTTTCTTCAATTTTATTTTCCTATTTATTTCAGATGCAGTAGATCCCACTTTTTTTTAACTTATTCTTTTAATTAGGTTAAAATTCTCAATTCCAAACATAACCAACAACATGTCTACTCTTCAATTGAATATCAACCTTTCTTCTTCTTCTTCTACATTATTCTTAGCAAGTAATGCAAGTCACAGTGACCCAAGAATTGTTCTTTTCAAGATTGCTTGCTCCGCCACTCAGATAATTTTAACAATGTCATTTATCATGTGATGTAATCTTTTAAAAAATAAATAAAATTGATCTTTAAATGAAAAAATGGATGTTGCAAATTGGTATTTTCTAAATCAGTAAATCTTCAAGTTCAGATGTAATGGTGAAAGAGTTGGAGGAAAGTGAAAAGAATGGGTGTAGATACGTTGTGGTTCTATATTTATGAATTGAAGAGGGAAATAACTTATTTTTGGGCATTGACATGGAGAAGAAATCTCAAGCTCCATAGCTAGATCTAGTTGACTTTGCAATTTTATATTTATGAGTGAGAAAAATAACTTTGAACCTTGAATCTAATAACGATTTTTTTTAGAGAAGATTAGAAATTCTAAAGGTTCAAGATTTGAAATGGAAGTTACCATTGAAGCTTTGAAATGAAAGACAATCGTTCCCAAGCTTCAAGCTTTTTAAATGGCAGAAGAAAGGAAGAGGATGGAAGATTTGTGGGAGAAAAAAAGCTTAGAAATGCAAGTTGTAATTGAAAGCCTTAATTTTAGGTTGATTTGGACTTACACGTGGATTCCAAAATGCAGATAATGTGTTTTAGATACATCCTTACGTGCCTAAGGGAGGTGAGAACACCTCCTATGACAGGTCAGCGTTTAAGTGTGTAGAAAATAGAGAAATATGAAGTTCAGGGGGGGTAATAGGACACCCGTGAAGTTGGAGTGTGTAGTTGGGATTTTGGATATAGGTTGGGGGGGGGGGGGGGTTTAGACCATTTTCTCATAAATTTAAACAAAGACAAATTGAAAAAAAAAAAAGAAATAGCATAAAAAGAAAATAATGAAAAATAAAAAGGATAAAACTTCACATTGAACCAATGAGGCCTTTTCATTTGTTTGGGAATCTGGGCCTAAAACTTCTCAGCCCTTTTAAAGCATAAAAAAAAGATGGAAAAACACTATTGCGCCTGATGAGATTCGAACTCAGCCCTTCCAGGCGAAACTTGAACCCCTTGACCATTCCGCGATCCTTCTCTTTAGTGTTAAGGGGGTTCATTTTAATTAATATACCCATAAAACCAGAATTTGACCTTACGTATACAGTGTAATTTTTCCGCAAGTGAACCCCCTCGGTTCCACGTAGCTCCGCCCCTGGTTACAAGTTAGTAAAGAGAATACTCTACCAAATTGCGTGGTGATATTCAACTATTTAGGGAATCAACCACTTAGTTGAACTAAACCTACCAATCTTGCATGCTACGCACCACAAAATAGTACTAATTTATGGTCTTTATTATGGCATTATGAAATCATGGAGATCACAAAATCTCAGTTCGTCTCTCATTGATTTATAACACATTAAATTGATACTCTGTTACTTGTTTACTTTTAAATACATAAAGATTTCCTATTACAAAATCCCCCTCCCCCCCGGATCGACCTAATCTTGGTTAGGTTCTATATTTGAACAACGATTGTTTTATACTTATTTCAGATGTGCAGTTTGGGTGTATCAAATTTTGACATTATTGCTGAGGAATATGGCATTTTGATTAGATTAATTGTGTCATTTAACTGTAAGTCTTTATTTCCCGATTTCTGTTTTTTACGGTACACACTTGTGCATGTCTAGCACTTTCCCTAATCCAATTGATCTTTAGCTTCAGAAAACTTTGCAGAATATGGTAAAAAAATGGTATTCATGAAACAATAGTTCAAACCAGAGCTAGAATGTTAGCTGAAGAATGAGAAAGGGCATGCCAAACTTAGGCATGTCAGCAAGAAGGTAAGCAACACCGAATTGCAGTTGTAGAACATTCTAGAAGAGATGAGGCTGATCATTAAGATGCTTTAAATGAGCAAGCTAGACGTGATATATGAGTCAGACAAGCTAAATGTTGACGTGTCACAACAACAACCCAGATATGTGCCTTACTACGATTTGGATGATGATGATGATGTAGGAGTACCTGGTGATATAGTACTACCTCCAGTACTGCCTGTTCGAAAAAGTTTGATATCAATAGTACTATGATACAGTTGTTGAATATGAAGGGAGTGTTTGCAGGCAAACTAATTGATGATGCACACATGCACTTGATGAGTTTTGTGGGCATTTGGAAGATACATATGAGGCCAGGGGTGACCCAAAATGCTATTAGGTTTCAATTCTTTCCATAATTTTTGACAAGAGAAGTGACACTCTAGTTGGCTGAGCTTCCAAATTACTCAATCACCACATGGAGGGAATTGAAAAACGCTTTCTTAAAGAGATTTTTCCAACCTTCCGGAATGGTGTAGCTGAAATATGAGATTTACAACTTCAGGCAATTGAATATAGAGGAATTGTAATTTGTATGAGACATGGTTAAGGTTTAATAAGAAACTGAAGCAGGTGCCGACTCCCAAGATACCTCATGATACACTGCTGTAGTATTCTACAGATCTTTAAATGCAAAAAACTAACCAGTAGATGACACTAGGGGAGCATTCATGGGTAACACTTGGGAGAGTTGGCAAAATAGTCACCTTAAAGACTTAATGTGACATTAAGTCACAAGTCTTGAATAATTTGTGGTATACCCACTATTAATGACATCATCCACATGCCCTAATTGACACATACAAAAGACCTCACTAAGTTTCCATTATCTCCACTTTGGTCCCCCTTCTTTTCCAACTAATTTGAAATAATATATATATCTATTTGTATTTGTTAAAAATTATATTAGAAAAGAAGAAAAAAAGCCAAACGGGAAAGAAGAGCAACTTGTTTTCGCTGTTGTTGAAACTGACGATTCCGGCGAGTTTTCCGGCCAAAATATCCATTTTCAAGGTAAAATCATCATCATCTCCTACTCCATTTTCATTTTTACTCCATTTTCTTTAAAAACCAAGCTTTAAAATGATTTTCCCGCAATTTTAGAAATTTGAGACATCTTCCATAATCACTTGATAACTCATTAATAGATACATTTGTTTAGTTTAAAAGCATTAAAAAAACGTTTCGCCATTCCAGGAGCTAAATTCTGTACCCTTATCTCATCCGGTCGCATGTTTGTATGGATTTCGTACCTCATAGACTGATACTGTAATCTAGTATCGATATTTGTAGTCTATAATGGCAATAGCTGAATTTGTTGTTGCTGGTGGAGATTATATGGGAGTATGAGAAGAGACTCCCAAAAGCTGGAATTGGAAATCTTTTAGTAAGATGATAGTGCCCATTGCGTTGCGTCGCAATGGTTCATATGACGATATGATTGCAAGCGTAATTGAGGCCGGTGAATTAACTTGCGAGCCAAATGACTTGGTGATTAGCTATCAAATGAATAGGAGGGGAAAAATACATCACACATTCATAAAAAATGATAGGCACGTTAGCTTGTACATGTTAGATATTGGTATTGATGGCTCTAGGCCTACATTGAGGATACACGTCAATGCGAGGCCTCCAATTGAACAAAGAAATTCATTTGACGACGATAGTGATTCTATTGGAAATGAAAGATTGGGTGATCATTCAAAGGAGAACTTGGGTTATCATTCAAATGAGAGTTTGCGTGATCATTCAATAAATATACATGATGATCCAACTAATGTGGAAAATCAGTCAGTAGATGCGAAAGATCTCGAACGCGAATGTTGTGAAGAAATGCAGGGAGAACAGAAATTGAGATCACAATCCAACCATTCCTTCTCCGATGGAACTAATTTATGCATAAATCAAACTTTCAGTAACAAGAGTGAGTTGCAATTGTTATTAGCCGAAGCGGCGGCAAAGAAGTCTTTTGATTTTGCTACTTTGAGGAGTTGTACTAAATATTTAAAGGTGAAATGTGTATATCAGAATTGTACATGCATGTTGCGGGCAAGGAAATATGAGTGTTCGGATAAATTTCGTATCTAAAAGTACATTGGCGAGCATAGTTATGGTGTTGAACATGTCAACAGTAGCCATGGAAAAATCTCAATCAAAGTTATTGCTTCATGTCGTGTAAATATGTATCGTGATGGCAAGGGTCCAAATGTTAAGGAGATTCAAAGGGCTATGTTTAATTCTTTTTGTTGTAGTCCAAGCTATTGGAAATGTTGGAAGGGAAGTGTGGTTGCCAAGGAAATGGTCCGAGGGACAGCGGAGAACGGATATTCATGCTTACCGGCTTTTTCCTACATGTTCGAGACACTTAGTGTTGGTTCTAGCTATTGTATTATGGTAAACAAGGATAGTCATAGGTTCATGTATTATTTCTTGGCCTTCGGTGCTTGCATTAAGGGATTTGACAACATGAGAAAGGTAATTGCGGTTGATGGCACTCATTTACATGGTAAATACGAGGGCATATTGTTGAGCGTTGTTGCACAAGATATGGAAAATCATGTTTATCGAATTGCTTTTTGTGTCGTGGACAAAGAGAATGATACATCTTGGACATTCTTCTTTGAGAAATTGAAGGAGATTGTGGTCGATGAACCAGATTTGTGCTTTATCTCTGATAGACACAAGAGCATCGCCAACGACATTGTGAACGTTTACAATCAAGCTCACCACGGATATTGTATGAGGCACCTCGGTGAAAATCTCTACGTAAATCATCATTGTGGATATTACCTTTATCTTTACTACAATGCGGCAAATGCTTATTCTTTGGAGGAGTTTGACAATCATTTTGTAGAATTCAAGAATAAATGTCCCGTGACAGCCGTCGTCCTTGAGTATGATATTGGTTTTGAGAAGTGGAGCAGGGTACATTTTCCTGGCAATAGATATGATGTGATGACTACAAATATCGCCGAGTCACTCAATGCTATGTTGATAGATGAAAGGGAGTATCCCGTGGCATCAATATTTAATTCGATTGCTAAGAGGTTTGGAAAAATTGTTCAGGGAGAGGCATGCATATATCCTTAAATCAATGGGTAATCAAATGGTGCCTTCTGCAGAAAAAATCGCAAGAAACAAAATGATCGAGGGCGACTCCTTATATGTGGAGAACGTAACCGGGGACGGCAATCAATTTACCATGTTTGGTGCAGGTGTAACTGCCTATGTGGATCTACTGGAAAAGTCATGTTCTTGTAGGGAATATGACTTGATCAAGATACCTAGTGCTCACGTGATGTCCGTTTTGCGATCGAAGCATGACAATGAGTATGGTATGAGCATTTATTAGTACTCTTCACCTTTGTATAAAGTTGAATTGCACCTCCTTGCATATTTAGATTCTATTAATGTCGTCCCTCTCGAGTCGGAATGGTGTGTGCCAGAAGAATTGCTTAATGTGAAGATTTTTCCGCCTCTTGTCGATACCAAGCTTGGAAGAAAACGTGTCAAAGGTGTCGGTGAGAATTTCAAAAGCAAGAAAAGGAACAAATGTTCAATTTGCAAGAGAACCAGACACAAGAGAACCACATGTGTGAACAACAAAACATCATACTTATGCTTTCTCAAACATTGTTCTAAGGATGTTGATTATATAACCAAAACTCTTCCTCATACATCTCTAATCACCATACCCAATTTATGTAGACTCTTACATGATCATATGACTTGTTTAAACTCATTTAATTGGATAAATTTCAAAAATATAATTTATTATTAATTAATTATTGTCTTTTCTAAATTCTAGTAGTTTTGGTCTACATATACGTGTTAGATTCTAGTATGTGAAGTATCGACAATGCTTTAAAATAGATATAAAACATAATATACCTTACTAATGTTAGAGTTTAAATCTCATTGGTCATACATAAACCACACACAAAGAGATGCATCGGTTGTACAAAGGGTCTATATATTTTGATAACCAACAAATATTTACATATACAAATTTTACAACGGTAACAAAAGTTCAAATTCCACTTTTTCAACGGTAACATTTGGTTATTTTTTAGTATAAAAGGAAGGCAATCCCTCATAAAAAACTCAAACACCTCCATTTTCACAATGTCTCAAGCATCTCAAACATCCAAAGCAAAAAAGTCTTACAATTGTCATTGTGGTAATCCAGCTACGTTGAGGACGTCACACACCGATACAAATCCAGGTCGATAATTCTTTAATTGTGCAGTTGGCATATGCTCATTTTTTAGGTGACTTGAAAATGAATTATCAACCAGTAGCCCATCAAATTTTCAAGGCGTTGCCAAATTTGAATTATTAAAAAAGCTATAGGAATCCGAAGAATATAAGGATCAACTAATGACTTTCTTAAAAGAACCCAAAGAGCAGAGGAATCACTTGAAAGTGTTGCTAAAAGATACTGAAAGAGATAGAGATCAACTAATAGAAAGATTGATTTTGGTAGATGAAAAAGAAAAATGCCTAAAAACTGTATTGTGTGGTTTATTGTTGGTGTTTGCTTTTTGAAAATGTGTAACAAAAATGTAGTCTGAATAAATTTATTGCACTCTATATTTGTTGCACTCTTTTATCTTTCATTTTTAATCGATAATGTTATAAATCAACAGTGTTAGCAATCTATAGTATTAAACATACAACTTTATTATCGATAGTTGCTGCTAAATAATTTTACTCCATAATAGTAAGAAACTGAAGTTAAGGAAAAATCACATATTATTAAAACATAGATTCATAAAACCCCTCTTCATAATAAAACATGTTAAATTGTTTCTCAAAACTACCATTAACCATTTACAAAAACATCTATCATCTTTCAGATGTACATTTTTCTCCTCAAAACAGTAAAACCACAAGCTTCAAAATGTCTTAAAATGTCAATACTTCAAAAACCATTGTCTTAAAATGCCAAGAGCCACAAAAACGATTGTCTTTAAATGCCAATACTTCAAAAACCACTTCAATTGTTTTTCTCTTCACCATTGAGTTCCATAACGATACTCATCACATCCACTGAATTTTCAGCACAATCATCTTCTTCTATCTCCTCTTCATCATCTATTGACTTCTCCTTTGTTTTTTCTTCTTCCTTCTTTTCTGCCACTTCATCAATTGCATCACCTGCCACTTCATCAACAACATCAACTGTCACTGGATCAACTGCACCTGCCACATCATCAACTATACCTGTCACTTCATCAACAACATCAACTGTCACTTCATCAATTGCCACTTCATCAATAACTGTCACTGGATCAACTGCATATGCCACTTCATCACCTGCCACATCATCAAATGCCACATCATCAACTGCCATACCATTAACTGCCACTTCATCAACTACATCACCTGCCACTTCATCAACTGCAACTTCATCAACATGATCACTTGTCACTTTATCAACAACAAGAACTGCCACTTCATCAACTCCGTCCGTAAAGTATTCATCAATTGCAACAAAGTCTTCATCAACTGCTGCAAAGTCTTCATCAACTACTGCAAAGTCCACATGTACTGTATTACTTTGACAAAAATTATAGGAATAAATTACTTAAGACTAACAATAAATATATACACAAATTTACCTTTCTTTTGTTGTTTTTTTAATTCTTTTCAATTCTCCTCAATCTTTATTCCCGTACATAAGCTGCAACTTCAACCATTGATTGCTCAAGGGATAGAACATGTTCACTCAGATTTTCTAAATTCCCATCATTAGAAGTACTCGTTACATTTTTCTATTTACAAGAAACAAAATTCATACAAAGTTGGACAATATTGTGATCATCCAAATATTCATCGTCTGCGCTCTCTACTCTTGAAGTGAGGATGGTCACGCCTTTAAATTGGGCCTTTAAGACATCGATGACCGCATCCTTCACTTCATCTGTATATGGCTGAAATATTGCCATGTAATTCTGCTCCATCTCACGGACAGTAGGGGTAAGGTATGGGTGCACAAACTAATAAAAAGAATATATATATTACACAATGTTCACTTATTTAAAAATATTGTTAGATAATAACAAATAAATGTATACCTTCGTACTTCTTCCTTTATACTTAAATGGATCACCTTCAACTATATTATCGCTCTTTGATGTGTACCATCTGAGTAAATGGGGAATGGGCAGTGGAGTGTCCAAGGACTTCCCGGCATACTTTCCATGATATGGAAAAGCCTCATATATCCAAACTTGGAATCCATAGAACAACAAACAAATAAATAGTCTATGAAGTACTACACAAATAAATAAGAGTATCATAAATCGACTAAATAGTTGATACTAAGTACCAGAAATGCCCAGGGAAAGCCGTACAGAGCATAACATGCATTTTTCTTTTCATTATACATTTCCCCCTGCTTTCTCAAATTAATTCAATTCTTCAGATATGTCAATGTTAAATCAAATGACTCTTTTCCCATGGATAACTATTGAAGAAATCCAAATCATATGCCATCTTGATGTGGTTTGAATCCACAATCTTAGACCAATCATGGGTAAGCAACATCGAGTGGACAAACCATACTAAAGAGCATTTCAATTTCTACTCCTTATTTAATTTGTTACTCTTGGTTAATCTCATCAACTTTGCGCCAATGATGTTCTTATTCCTTGTCACTTTGAAATGAAAATTCTCACCTTTCCTAAGGACTTTGTTCAGTTTTGATTCACGGGCGTATGCTGAGCAATTCAGCCCCGTAATCAATGCAAATTCTTTTAAGCCAAAACATGCAGGCTTATCATTCACACAAAACCAAATTTCATGCATTTTTTTTGTCATTTCTCACCCGTCGCAACAAGATATAATGGACAATCTGTCCATTGAACTTAAAATAATCCAGAATATGCCTCAAATGTCCAAAGCAACTACCCTTAAATTCATTATAAAGTTTTTGTTCAACCAAAATATTTCTAAAGTCACGATAAACTGTCATCCTTGATCTTATAGAGATCTTGGCTGGAAACGATCCTACCTCATCTAACCACGTTGCTAGGTCATACAACTCACTAGAGATATCTCTTGCACAAATGGGAAAGGATAGATGATCTTCCTCATCTCTACTACTCTCCTTGCTATCATTTTCCCCTTCACTAATCTCAACATTATCACTTTCATCAGGACTACTGTCCTGGTAATTGTCAATCTCTGTCATTATTTCCGTTTCTGAATCAGACTCGGGTTCTTCGAGTGCAATTTTTTTCTTTTTACAAGTTTTCAAAACTTCTTCAGCCTTTAGTTTTTTAATGCTAGAAGCAATAGGAGCAGATGATTTAGTGCTTCCATCTCTAGTTTTAGCCATACTTTATAATCTACAAGCAAAGCCACTAAAGTCGATCAAACTTTAGTAAATATTTCAAAATCAATAGGCGAAATAAACATAAAAATAATTTTAAAAAATAAGCAACCAAATAGGGCTTAGTATTTAGATACAAACAAGAACATCAACAAAAACAATCCATAAAAAGGGGCTATTAAATCATTACACTACCATAACAAAATAAACAACCAACTATGGACAATAATTATCAAAGAACCCATTACAGAAGGTTCAACTTACCAAAGATGAGGGCTTTAATTTGAACTTGGAGAAGAAGATTGAAAAAAATAGATGATGATTTGACAGGGGTTTAGAACGATGAAAAGTGAGAAAAGTTTGTACAAGTTAATGGAAGAGAAGTGTATGGGGAAGAGTAGCGTATGATTACACTGGAAGAGAAGTGTAAGCCCTTACACTTGGAGAAGAAGAAACGTCGGAAAAAATATTCAGAAAAGGTGCCTCGATTTTCATCAATAAATAATATTTTATCAGAATATAATATTTTTTAATTGGGATTATAATATATTTTTTAAAGTTATATCTTTTCCCCAAGTTTTAAAAATAATAAACAAGCCCATGACCCACATTCACAATATACCCCAAGTTTTAAAAAGGCCAAAGAGACCCATTACCCCACACTTTTTCCTTTTTAAAAAGCCCAACCCTAGAAAATAAAGCAAAAATAAATTAAATGGGTATAGAGTAAATTAAGTTATAAAGGTGTCCCCAATGCCAATTCTTCTCGTAACACTTATGCCAAAGCGTGTTTTGGGAACTAGAGCTTAAAAAGTTAATGCAGTAGGCCCACAAGTCAAAGTGTCAGCATATGATGAGTATAATTGAGAAAGATGCAAGTTATTTGAATGATTAGATGACATGTTTCTAGACCAATACCTAAGGGTCTTTCAAGACACTTGGCACCAAGGTGAAGGGAATCAAAGTTGGAACTTCAAGATGGATAACAACTACAATCGGTATGGGTACAATGATAGGAACATGGTCCAGGATAGAGACTATAAATAGAAAAAGAGAGACATCAACAAGAATGAGAGAAGTGGTGCATATATCCCACCAAGTAACCATGATGTCAGGTTTCTCAATAATAGAGGACATGTTGGCTAAAGTGTTGAAAAGGGTGGGAACAAGTGAAGAAAGTCTCAAGGATATATGCATGGAGATATATTAGGCATGAATGAAAACGTTGAGTCCCATTCCATAGCCATTTAGTAGTTTGATCGGTGTTTGGGCTAGGTGTTTATGTCTACAACCTTAAACCAAAATGGGGCACTTCCTAGAAAAAATGTCCAAAATCTAAAAATAATGGGCATTGTATGACAAGGACTACTCAAAGTTATAAGAAGAATGTGGTCCCTCCATTCCCTACAATGGTTGATGAGTTGAATAAGCCTGACTACATTAATTATAATACTATGGGGAAGCTGAGGAACAAGTCTCTGGTAAGAATTTGATTGAGAAGCAGCCTCAAGGTGGCACCAAGGAATATAATGCTACAAACAACAAGGAGAAATAGATCACTTAATCTCCAACTCATACGCAAATACCTTCTACACCCTTCCCGTAAAGATTGATAAAGAAGGATGAAGAAGGAAAGTACCACAAGTTCATCTCTATGTTGAAAAACTTTTAGTCAATGTCCCATTGATTGAAGCATTGGTGCAGATGCCTGAGTATGCAAAGTTTATAAATGATTTAATAACTAAGAAGAGGGTCGTGAGTTTTGAACCTGTTAATAATTTGCACTATTGTAGTACAATAACAACCAGTTCTCTTGTGCAAAAATAAAAAAGAGGACCTTGGAGTAGTCACTATCCCATGTATGATTGAAACCTTTTGATTTGATAAAGCCCTTTGTGATATGGGTGCTAGCATTAATCTAATTCCTTTCACAGTATTTCAACAATTAGGCTTGAGAGTCCCTAAACCAACGTCAATGCAACTACTTATGGTTGATCAAATGGTTAAAAGATTTGTGGGCATTCTTTATGATGTCCTTGTGAAAGTTTAAGCATTTATATTCCTAGAAAATTTTGTGATTCTTTATTTGAGGTTGACTTGAAGGTCCCTATCATCTTGGGAAGACCATTCTTGGCCACTGAGCATGCTTTGATTGATATGGAAACCAGGCAGATGAATTTAGACTCAA
This sequence comes from Solanum verrucosum, assembly GCF_900185275.1. Classification (NCBI taxonomy): domain Eukaryota; kingdom Viridiplantae; phylum Streptophyta; class Magnoliopsida; order Solanales; family Solanaceae; genus Solanum; species Solanum verrucosum. The sequence goes on from NW_026020183.1 coordinate 1,913,202, forward strand.
TAATAAAGAGGTGACTTTCAATGTTTGTCGGTCGATGAAGCCTTCCAGTGGTCTGCAAGTGGTTTCAATGATTGATCTAGTTGACGAGGAGCAATCGAAGGTATCTATTGAAGAGAGATTGAGTGTTCAAACACTTGCTGCCATGATCATGAATTTTGATGAGGAGGACATTATTGAGTATGAGGAGATGGTTGGTGCACTTACTGGTATGAGGACCTACACTTATGCTCTGGAAAAGCTACACTTGTCCATATGAGACATTTGCATTCAAGCGGATGTCATTCGGGTAATGTAATGCACCGACAACATTTCAGCATTGCATGATGTCCATATTCTCAGACATAATGGAGGACAATATTGAGGTTGTGTGGATGACTTTTCTGTGGTTGGCGACTCTTCTGATGATTGCTTGGCCCATTTGAGCCGTGTGGTGAAAAAATGTGAAGAGTGTAATTTGGTACTTAACTAGGAGAAGTTCTACTTTATGGTAAAAAAAGATATACTTCTTGGCCACCAGATCTCTAAAGAGGGTGAGGTTGAGAAAGTGAGGATTGAGGTGATTGAAAAATTGTCTCCATCGGTCTCTATGAAAGGTGTTCGAAGCTTCTTGGGGCATGCAGATTTCTATCGCAGATTCATAAAAGATTTCTCTAAAATTTCACACTCATTGTGCAAGTTATTAGAGAAGGAGATGAGTTTATTTTTGATGATGCATGTCTAAAAGCGTTTGAAGGCCTAAAGGAAAAGTTTATTTCTGAGCCCATCATTATTACACCAGACTGGACTCAGGTGTTTGAAATTATGTGTGATGTTAGTGGAGTGGCGTTTGGCGTAACATTAGGGTAGAGACATGAGAAGATTCTCCATCCTATATATTATGCTAACCAATGTTTTAAAAGGCATGGGCATGAGACGAAACAGGGTAAGATATAAGCCTCGAGACACGGGACATAAGTCCCATGGATCTATGGGGCATACATTTCATGTATTTAAATTTTATAATTTTATTACGGAGAAAATAAGAAAAAGGTTTACTTTTAATGATTTTATAAATAACTTTTAATATATAACCAATAATATAAAAAAGGATATTATAATTATAATTTGAAAAATGTATGAATAACCAATAATATAGAAAACGTATTATAATTAAATGTAACAACTAACAACACAAAACAAATGTTAATAACCAAAATAATCTTTAAAATGAAAACATCATCCATCTTCACTTTACTAGTCCTTCCCACACTCAATAAATATTTGCACTGATTATTTTTTATATATTTTAAAGAGAAGTAGGATAAAAAGTGTAAGAGTATTGACAAAAAATGAATAAAGCTATTTGAGGAGCATAGTGCTATGAAAGCTCTATTTTATTTGTTTTAGACACGAAAAAGAAAATTATTTGTAGGGATGTTATTCTCTATTAGAGTTTATTTATACAATTTACAAAAAGTCACTACAACCTGAAAAATAATGATAACATAAAATATAAATATCATTACACCGATAATAAAAAAATATGATTTAAAGTAAAAGTGGTTCAAAAAGAAAAAAAGAAACAAAAATTAACCCCCTATGCATGTACTTTTACACCCAGGACTTACTTTTTATGGTCGAGGCTTACGCCCCAAATTCTAGGACTTAGGTCATATGGATCTAAGCCTACAATTTGCGCCCCAGAGCATTTTTGGTACTCCCCACCCCGAGACTTGCCCCAAAAATATTTTTGAAAATATTGATGCTAACAAAGTTCTAAATGTTGCTCAGAAGAATGACATTGTGACTCAACATGGATTGCTTGCATTGGTTTTTGCATTCAAGAAATTTAGATCCTACTTGCTTGGCACCAAGGTGATTGTTCACACTGACCACACTACACTTAGGTAATTTATGGAAAAGAAGGATGTTAAGCCTTGATTGATTCGGTGGGTGTTGATGTTGCATGAATTCAACTTTAAGATTAAAGACCGAAAGGGGACTGAGAAATAGGTAGCAGATCACTTGTCAAGGTTAGAGGAAGAGACAATGATGAAATTGTCAGATGGGGTTGAGATTGAAGATACTTTCCCAGACGAACGAGTATTGGAAGGAGTAACTCGGATGTCTCGACGAATTACTTCCAGTCCTACACAAATATTTGTTATTCTGTTCAACAACCTTGAATCATTAATAAATTTGTGGTCCTCTTCTTAGGAAATGAATCAAACGAGAAGTTTTATTGAATGTTTTCAAATATGTGGGGAAGGTAGACAATATTAATGTATGATATGAATATGGAAAAATAAATAAAACGAACTTGATCGTGTGAGGAAATGTTGGATGACATTCTTCTAGTATATACTAAAGGAGAATAGATTGCAATGTTAATGAAAAAACACTTGGTAATTTTAGAATAAAGTTAATATACTTTGTAATAATTTTTTATTATTATTCAAAGTATTAAATGTATTTGAATTTAAAAATATTAGACTTTTAGGAGGAAATTAACAGTTAACTTAAGTTGTTTTTGATAAGCAAATTGAGGTAATTTCTTGTCTTTCGTTGTACTAATTTACTATGTAATTAATTTAGCATTCTATCAGAAAAGTTGAGATGAAAAAATTTGATACAGACATATGGGTAAAATATAATGGACATGATCCAATCCAACTGAGTTTACTTAAGATTAAAATGGCTTGAGTTATTTAAGATGGCTTAAAAAGTCGGGTCATAACCCAAACTTTTAAAAAATGACCAGATTTATCCCTCCTTTGTCATTTGCTTTTTGAGAAAAAAAAATTGTTAGCTTAAGTTCATCTCATTTCCATCTCAATATCAAAGTTTGATTTTTTTTCTGTATTGCAAGTCGACCAATCGATTAAAGCTATTTTGATCCAGTAATTTGATAGGCCATAATAGGTTAAACTTATTGGATCAAGTCAACAAACAAGTCATAATCCACGCCCTCTAAATGTATTGATTTTTCCAAAGAGAATATTTGTCACGCCCCAGGGCTATCACGGGACCTAGGATCACGAGTGACCCCAAGCTAACCTTGTGTTTGGCATATCATAAGCATACTGAAAGATAACTAAATAAACAAGAACTATGTGGAAGCTAATGCAGTGGCTATCTGAAAATGGGGAATACCCAAACAATCTGAATGTATGAAACATACTAGGAGTTTAACAATAACCGAAAAATAAACTCATCAACCCAAGCTGATTCTATTACTATGTCTGACAAGCCTCTAACTGAGTTGAGTTGCTGGGACATCCCCCCCAGCTAACTCTAACAAAACTGAAACTGAAATGAAAGCATGTCTATTGTCCTTGAAATATGATGACTCACCACTGAAGCTGCTGAATGCGGACTGAGAATCGATCTAAGAACGATCTAGATGTTGAGTACCTGAACCTACATCATGAAATGATGTAGCGTAGAGTATGCGTCAGTACTTGGAATGTATTGAGCATGCAAATATAAATACTAAGTTGAACAAACATATATAAGCTGAAACAAGGCATAACTGAGCAATACTGTAAAATGAGCAAGAATGTAAGTATTGAAAAGATAACTGGATGCAATGACCAAGTGCTAATCATGAACCTGACATGCTAAACTGAATACTGAAAACGTAGTCAAATGCACTACGAGTCTGACTGTGGGAGCTACTATTAACCGACATAAAACCACGTGAGCTAAATGTGGAGTCCGATGTATATGCCTCATCGAGAGGACCCAATATACCTTGCCAAGGGTATAAAGGAATGACTGGCATGATCACTAAATCTGATGCCCAACAGAGAGGACTTATACTCCTACGGGGCACGTAGTTCTAGGACTATAAGTGTACGCTGAACCCTAGTCCAACTCAGTGCTAAGTCTACTCCCAATTGAATATGTATATAGCTGAAATGTAACTGAAATACTGACATTCTGAATAGCTCAAATACTGACATGCAAATCTGAGAATGCAACATTTATATACTTATAATGTAACATTCAAAACTGGAGAATGATTATCTGTTTAACTGACCTCGCAAGTGTAATCCATGAACTAAGAGAATCTACACAAAATAGGGTTCTGGGTACTATGCAGGGAATTATACTAAAATTATCAAGAAACAAGTTATTTAGATCAAGGGAACCATAATCACAATAAATCTTGAAAATCTAGAAACCCTAGGTCTGAACAGTTTATGAAAATCTGAAGAACTAACTAAATTCTAGGGACCTAGTGCATGAAAGGAACCCACTAGTGAAATCCCACATACCTGGTAACAAAATCTATAGAGAAATCCTTCGATTTCTGGGATGAAACTGAAGAAAACCTACTTCGTGTTCTTGAGAAAACTGCCGCCTCTTTCTTCTCTTTTTGCTCTATGTTTTGGTGATTTTTGGGAATAAAGGTTTTAGGTAGGTTATGACTAAATCATTAGGCTTAAACTGAGTAAAACGACGTAGTTTAAATGCCTAATGCATAGGGAAAAGGACCAAACTGACCCTAACTTAAAAGCTGACGAGGGCCGACCATGGCACCACTGACAGTCTGTCGTTGAGACCACGGCCCGTCAAGTGGGTCATGGTTCTTGGCCAGTGCTACTGGTTCTGGGGGGAGTCCATCCACGATCCCTACCACGGCCCGTGTGAAGGACCACAGACTGTGAAGGCCACTGTGGTTCTTGACTTGGGTTGGGGTCTGCTGGCTCAGGATAACGGACCCTCCCACGGCCCGTCATCAAGACCACAGCCGTGGTGGGCACTGTGGTCTGAGGCCTGAGCTTGGGTGTTTTCTGCCTAGCCTCCACGAGCCTTCCCACGGCTCGTGTGGTGGTCCACGACTCGTGAAGGGTCCCGTGGTCCACCACTTCTGGGTGGGTGTGAACAACGGGTAGGTAGATGGACCGTGGTTCCTTTTACAGTCCGTGAACCCTGCCGTGGTTCACCAAATTTTTTCTGTGCTTTTCTGCTGAAAGTCCAAGTCTGATTTCTGAGGTGTTACAATATTATTTAAGTGTTTGCTCATAATTCATCCATTTAAATATCAGACAACTTGATAGCTAGAATATGAAAAAAAAAACATTTGCTTGATAAATTAAAATAGAGTTAATGTTTCATGTTAACACTTGCAGACTGTTTAATATCTGCTAAGGAATAATAAGATTGAGGTCAACTTAGAGGATGACAATGGAAATACAGCACTAGACGTTTTAGCACAAAGCTAGAGAGATGTGAATGATCTTCAAATTGGAGAAGGTCTCCGTGAAGCTGGTGGTTTAAGAGACAAGGACATGATTTCATCATCCAACATCCAAAATGTTGCCAAATTTCCTAATTCTCAAGTTGCTTTAGCCCAGAAGCACGACATGTCAGATGATTGACTTTCGAGAAAAAGTGATGCAATAATGGTGATGACATCTCTTATCGCAACTATGACATTTCAAGCAGGAATGAAACCACAGGAGGTGTCTGATAAAATAATAAGGAAGTGAATTATCATGTAAATTACTTACAAATACCACTCAAATTAGTGGAAACAGTAATGTCGTATAGTCATCTCAAATCGTATTGATACTTTATCGTGTCAACACTACAACCTTTGTGGCTCCTCGTAGCACAATACTCCTACTGATAAGTGGATAACCCTTTATGAAAAATGGTTTTTATGTGGAATTTGATGATTATTATGTGGTTGACAGTCACCTCAGTAGAACTCACTTATGTCATATAAATATACATCATCACTCTTAAGAATGATTGATAAAAACTAGGTCACGCTATTGAAGTAATTTTTATAATGTGAAGCCCTATTATTACATTACTTTTACTCGAAAACATAGTTCGTTTGGCCTATAAATGGATGATGAGAAAGAAGGAACATTAAAAATGCACATAATATTTTGGAATAATATTTGTTTGTGTGTCAAAGTAACATTAAAGTATTGAGTGTGAACGTTTTTAGAATATATACAAATTTTTAATAAACAATCATGATATATTAAAATTCATATTTAGAATATTTTGTTTTGATTGTTCTCATTTGCTAATTATTTTCTTAATTAACTGACATTTAATTAAATCAATGTGTAAATCGTAACTTTAAGAATGCACATAGTTTGCACATCTTAAGTAAATTTTTAAAAAATGCACATGATTTGGACATATATAAATCCTATATGAGTACATGATAAAGGGGGCACTTAAGGGCCCAAATCGTCATAAAGTTCAATATGAAATTGTGGTGATAAAAGTAACCACAAGAAACAACAAATGTGGTGATAAAAGTGACCACAAAAGGAAGAACTGGCATGAGTTTTCCCTCTTCATAGTCAACATGGACTATCTTGCACAAGTCATGATTAGCACATTCCTACTTAAAAGTTTGACATATAGAAAATGTGCTAATCAGAACAGATGCATCAGCACAAAAAATCTCTATATAGAAAGACCCAGTGGGTGTAAGGGTCAATCTTGTTGGATCTCCACAAAAATTGTTCGTGAAGGTCTTTTTGAGATGACCTGATTGCTTGTCATCCCTTATCACCAGTGTATTCAGTTCTATTGTACGCATATATTTCCATCAACAAATTCAGAGTCTCCAATTGATTATTATTCTTCACACACAAATGTAGAACATTTTCATCGCGATCAGTCATCTGCAGAGCTGGAAGATAGCTCGCTCGAACCATTACCTTAATAACCTCAACTCGACCTTTGATTATTGCAAGATGTAAATAATTTCTACCTTCGCAATCATGAGTCAGACACATTTCAGGATTCAGTATCAACAACTTCTTAACAATTTCTATGTAACCTTTGATAGAAGCAATATGAAGAGTATATGATTTTCAAAGATCCAACTCAGCAGCAAGCAGGAGATTTCGAGAAAGAATTAATTTCATAAACTTAATGTGTGCCCGCATTGATGCTATGTGTAAAGGAGTTTCATTTAAAACAAGTTAAGGTAAGTCTATGAAAAATCAAAAATCTTGGTGAAGTAGTTCTTGTAAAGTAATTACATCTCTTTCAACTGCATCTTCATAAAGTTTCTTCTGAACTCCTTTAATTCCCCTGTTATTTACTTTATTCTAATTGCCTACAACCTTGTAAGAGGTTATTTAATTAATAGTAGAGATAAGTTTTGTAGTTACAACCTTTGTGGCTTCTCTTAGCACAATACTGTTGCTGATAAGTGGATTGCTCTTACAGAAAAAACCCTTTTTTAAGGGATTTGATGATTCTTATGTGGTTGACAGTCACTTCAGTAGCACTCACTTATGGCATATCAATGTACACCATCACTCCAAAGAAAGATAAAAAAAACTTGGTCAAGTTATTGAAATTGTTGTTACAGTGTGGAGCTCTGTAATGACATTACTTTTACTCGAAAATACAATTTGTTTTTCCTATAAATGGATGATGTGAAACAAGAAATATTAAAAATACACATAATATTTTTAAATTATATCTACTTGTGTGTCAGTGAAGCATTATATTATTGAGAGTGGAAATTTTGGAATATCTACAAATATTTAAAATATCATGATATATCAAAATTCGTATTAAAAATATTGTGTTTTGATCGTTCTCATTTCTTATTATTTTCTTACTATATGACATTTTTAAATCAGTGTGCAAATCGTATCTTTAAAATGCACAAAATTTGCACATATTTAATAAATTTTAAAAAATGCACATGATTTGCACATATACAAATCCTATATGACTGCAGATAAAGTGGGAATCAACAGTTTACTTTGGGAATCAACTTGTAGTTGTTGTAGCCTAAAAAAAGACATGTTGCATGCATCAATCGTTTTTATATAGTATCTATACTAGGGACCTAAACTATAATAATCATGGCGATGTTTCGGGCACTAAATAACTCCAATGGACCACCATCCACTAATGCTATCATGGTGATGTACATGCTCGCAAGGGAGAATGCAGAGAGAATCTACATCAACATAATCCTCAGAACATATGACACACTATCCACCATTGTGGTCCAGAAAAAATAATCATCACAAATGTATCAATGATTGCATCTGAGTCAACTGGCTGTCTAACTTATATAAGAGCAACCCGAGTTGCTATACGAGCATCATATGCCACTACAAGAACACCATGAGCCACTACATGAGCATACTAATCTACTACTGGAGCATCTTGAATCTCTTTATCGCCAGCAGTAGAAACATGAGTATCTGACATCCCTCGTCGTCGATAATAACCCATATAACTAAAAATAATATTAACAACAAATAAAATCAGAAAACTGTCTACAATAAGGTACAACGTCCTAGTCGACAGTCTTACTCTGCCCAACTCACATCATCTCGAACCTAATTTGCAGCAAAGCTGCTAAATATCAATGTTTGATTTATTTTTTCTGTATTGCAAGTTAACCAATCGATTACACTATTTTGATCCAGTAATTTGATGGGCCATAAGAGGTTAAACTTATTGGATCAAGTCAACAAACAAGTCATAATCCACCCTCTCTAAATGTATTCATTTTTCCAAAGAGAATATTATTTAAGTGTTTGCTCATAATTCATCCATTTAAATATCAGATAACTTGATAGCTAGCATATAAAAAAAAAACCCTTTATATCTAGCATATGAAAAAAAAAACCCTTTGCTTGATAAATGAAAATAGAGTTTATGTTACATGTTAACACTTGCAAACTGTTTAATATCTGCTAAGGAATAATAAGATTGAGGTCAACTTAAAGGATGAAAAAGGAAACACAACACTAGACGTTTTAGCACAAATCTAGAGAGACGTGAATGATCTTCAAATTGGAAACAGTCTCCGCGAAGCTGGTGGTTTAAGAGACAAGGACATGATTTCATCATCCAAAATGTTGCCCAATTTCCTAATTATCAAGTTTCTTTAGCCTAGAAGTACGACATGTCAAATGATTGACTTTCGAGGAAACGTGATGCAATAACGGTGATGACATCTCTTATCGCAACTATGACATTTCAAGCAGGAATGAAACCTCCAGGAAGTGTCTGATAAAATAATAAGTAAGTGAATTATTGTAACACCTCAATTTTTGAAAGAACTAGAAAGAGCAAGAATTATAAAGAGTTGTTTTTGGAAAGAATGAAAAATCTGGAAATTTGTTAAAATATGTTAAGTTTGGATTTTTGGTCAACTTCAAACGACCATAACTCCTAGCTCAGGATGAGCTAGGTGTGCTTCTAGATACCGTAGGAAATATATTGGAATAATATTTCCAACACCGCTGATTTTGCGCGATTCTGACTTCATATGAGTGAGATATGCCCATTTGAAGTTCGGCTGTTCAATTAAGGAAAGTCTAAATCGGATTTTGGAAAGGTATTTTAGTCTTTTCCTTTCCCAATTATTTTAATCCGTTTTTAGGAGTTTAATAGGGGTCAAATCAGAATTTGGTCAATTTAGAAAACAGGAAATTACGCTAGGGCTTGGAGAAAGGAGAAAAGAGGAGAATGAAGGAGAAAAGGCAAGATTTGTCAAGGACGTACAAGTTTGATTGTGGGTTTCGTCAAGGGGTGATCCCTACGAGGTATGTGAGTTCAAACAGAGTTGTGTTCGTTCACCCACGCACCAAACATGTTTATTTCAATATGATTTTCATCCTAAAAGATTGAGACTTTGATGTTCTTGAGTTGTATTCTTGCATTGCTTTCGTTCTTGAATTTGGGATGAGATTGAGGAGTTCTTGAGAGTTTAAGGTCGATTTTAGAGTTGTGTTTGATTATATTCTTGTTTACATATGTTGGGTATTTGAATCTAAAGAGGAATTGAGAAAAAGAATCGAATTTAGGCGAATTGGGATTATAAAACGAAGAAGGAACAAGTCTGGCAAATCTGGGTACCAGGTCCGCGCCGCGGACATGTTCCTTAGGATTGACCAAATTTTCTCTGCGTCAAGGAGTAGTCACGGACCGTTTTGCCTTAAAATTTATTTTGCGACCAAATATTTAAATGCATCTCCGCGCCGCGGACGTGCTTCCAGACAGTGATTTCTTGATCGTTTCTCATGTTTACTATCTAAAAACACTCCTAAACATTATGAGATCTTTCCTATCACAAATCACAATCCTTAAATCCATAATTCAATTCAAGGAAAGTTAAGAGTCAAGTCAAGATACGTTAAGAGTCAAGTCAAGACAAGTTCATGGAGTCTTCCAAAAGTCTTTTACAAATGTTTTAACTTTGTTTTAAGACCTGAGTTTTGAGTTGAGTAAAGTGTAAAAGATTTTAAGTTCATTTCTTCAGAAGAGTATAACAGGACTATGCATTCCCAAAGAGTTTAAAATGTTTTCACATTTAAATAAGAAAGGAAACTTAGATTTCCAAAAGAGCCTTTGAGCTAGTTTTCAGTACAGAGTAAATGCTTTCATAATTAAGCAAGAGAAGAAAATTTGATTTCTAAAATAGCCTTTGAGCTAAGTTTTGAGCAATTATCTCAAACCACAGAAAGAAGTATGTTTTTAAACATAAGAGCTAGTATTATATTTTGGGAGTAGTATTACGCACCGATATGGGGGAGAGTTTAGACAACTCCCAGCCCCCATAAACCATGTAGCCATCATTGGTAGAAAAAGGGTCATACTTTTTAGATGATTCCTTAGTGCTTTTTAGCATAGACTAGTGGATCCACTTAGTAGTCAGGTTCTATACCCTTGGCAAGGAATAGGACGGCCCTGGCAGCGTGAGGTAAAATGATGTATCATCACAATAGCTCTTAAGTGATGGTTTTTGGTTAGAGAAACTCTCACAACAGTATTTTGTATTCCTATATACACAAAGTTAATTGTATTTTTTATATACATTCAGAGTTTATATTGTATATTTCCATACATTCAGAGTTACTATTGTATTTCTAAATACAAAGAGTTGTTATCCATGTTTTAAAAGTTTTTCTTTATATTGCATTTATTTTATTGCTTTATATTGAAATTAGTTAAGTTGAGTTAAGTTAATCCCATGTATGTTCTTCCAGTTCCTTTCAAGCTTATGTCTTGTTTTAGAATTCCCCTCGTATGCTTATACATTCAATGTATTGATGCTAGTTGGCTTGCATCTTGTTATGAAACAGATTAAGCTAATCAGGATTAGCATCCAGTGCATCGTTGATCCAATTGAGTTTCAGAGTTGTTGGTGAGCCTCCTTGCTTACAGAGGATCCCCTTTTTCATTACTTTATCATTTTAGTTCATTAGGATGTTGGGGGTCTTGTACCGACAACCATCTCAGTTTTAGAGGCGTCATAGATAAACAGTCAGTTAGTCATTTGTCTTTACCTTGTTATTGGCTTATGTTCAAATTTGAGTTGCCACTTTGGCTAAGTTAAATGTTTATTTCTAAAATATTATGAGTTTAGTTTGAGACAATTGATTATCTTGCATTTGAGTTCCTTTCTCAATGCTTAAAGTCTTCCGCTGAGTAAGTAAGCCAGTCCAAGGGTTTGCTTAGGGCCAACAATAGTTCTCGAGTGCCAGTCCCGCCCAGGGTGTAGGCTCGGGGATTGACAAACTTGGTATCAGAGCACAAAGTTCAAGAGTCTTAGGGAGTCTATGAAGCCGTGTTTGTAGAGTCCTAGTTATCGATGTGAAGCGCGCCACATCTATAATTAGGAGGCTGCAACATTTAGGAACTATCTCACTTCTTTCACATTCATTTTGTGTGATAGAGTTTCTCTATAAAGTTTCTTTCTAACTCGTGCTTGCACGTAATCTATTGTGAGCTGGGCTATGGTCTAGAGTGCCTTCATGAGGCGTTTCTTTCCCTGAGAACTGAGGGAGGCTAAGGTATGAGAGTTCCTCACACTTAAGTATGATTCGTTGAGCGTTCATGAGTATGGGTTGAGGTTCACCTAACTATCCCGTTATGCTCCGGAGATGGTTGTGGATATGAGGAGTAGAATGAGTTTATTCTTTATTGGGTTGTCTCGCCTGTCAAGAAAGGAAGGCAAGACATCTATGCTGATAGGTGACATGGACATAACATGACTGATGACCCATGTGCAACAAGCTGAGAAGGACAAGATGAGGGATAGAGAAAAGTTTAAGAATAAGAGGGCTAAGGCATCAGGGAATGAATTCGGGCAGGAAAAGAGTAATGCGAACCGGTCTTCTTTCCAACATAAGCAGAAAGGACCTTCTCCATCATCTGCTGGTGCACCTGCACCAAGAAACAAATGTGAGTATAATAGTCAGAATTCCCAGAATTTCATAGCTAGACCTGCACAGTCACAAGGTAGTATGTCACAAGGGGGTACTAAGATTCCTGCAAGTGCTAAGTGTGGTAGGAACCACTCAGGGATGTGTCGTGATGGCTCCACTGGAAGTTTCAAGTGTGGCGAGAATAGCCATTTCATGCACGAATGTCCAAAGAATTAGCATGGTAATTGTAATGGGGGAGATAAAGCCCAGTCTTCTTCAGTTGCTCCTCCAGATAGAGCTGCATATAAAGGAGCTAATTTAGGGACAGGCGGAGGAGGAAACCGTCTGTAAGCTATCACTAGTCTCCAAGAGCAATTGGATTCGCCAGATGTTGTCACTAGTATGATCCAAGTCTTTAACTTTAATGTTTATGCTTTGCTAGACCCGGGAGCGAGTTTATCCTTTGTAACTCCTTATGTTTCTATGCATTTCGATGTTATCCTGAGTAACTTAGTGAGCCTTTCAGTGTTTCTACGCCTGTTGGTGAGTCTATTCTAGCAGAAAGAGTATATCGTGATTGTCCCATTTCCTTCAATCACAAGAGTACTATGGCTGATTTAATTGAGTTAGACATGGTAGATTTTGATGTCATTCTTGGTATGGACTGGCTTCAGCCTGTTATGCCTTAGTTGATTGTAGAACTCGAGTTGTCAAGTTCCAGTTTCCAAATGAGCTAGTCTTAGAGTGGAAAAGTAGTTCAACAGTGCCTAAGGGTCATTTTATTTCGTACCTTAAGGTGAGAAAGTTAGTTTCCAAGGGGTGTGTCTATCACTTAGTCCGAGTTAATGACTTTAGTGTTGAGATACCTTTGATTCAGTCAGTTTCAGTGGTAAGAGAGTTTCCATAAGTCTTTCCAGATGATCTTCTCAGGGTCCCTTCTAAGAGAGAGATAGACTTCGGTATATACCTTCTTCTAGATACTCGTCCTATATCTATTCCGCCATATAGAATGGCTCCAACAGAGTTGAAAGAGCTTAAAGAGTAGTTGAAAGACCTCTTAGATAAGTGTTTTATTCAACCAAGTGTGTCACCTTGGGGCACTCCGGTCTTGTTTGTGAGGAAGAATAATGGTTCCCTTAGGATGTGTATAGATTACCGTCAGTTGAACAAGGTTACCATCAAGAAAAAATATCCTCTCCCGAGAATTGTTGATCTTTTCGATCAACTTCAGGGTGATACTTGTTTCTCTAAGATAGACCTCAGATCAGGCTACTATCAGTTGAGTGTAAGGGAATGTGATATTCCAAAGACAACATTCAGGACCTATTATGGTCATTATGAGTTCCTAGTTATGTCCTTTGGTTTGATAATGTTCCTGCAACATTCATGGACCTTATGAACAAAGTATTCAAGCCTTATTTATATATGTTTGTTATCATATTCATTGATGGCATACTAATCTATTCAAGGAATGAAGAAGATCATGCTAGTCATCTTAGAATAGTTCTCCAGACTCTGACGGATTGAGAGTTGTATGCCAAGTTCTCTAAGTGTGAGTTTTGGCTTGATTCTGTGGAATTCTTAGGCCACATTGTGTTTGGAGAGGGAATTAAAGTTGATACCCAGAAAATTGTGGCAGTGCAGAATTGGCCTAGACCCACATCTCCAATTGATATTAGGAGTTTCTTGGGGTTGGTTGGCTATTATAAAAGGTTTGTAGAGGGGTTTTCGTCTATTTCGTCTCCGTTGACCAAGTTGACTCATAAAACAGTGAAGTTTCAATGTTCTAAAGCTTGTGAGTAAAGCTTTCAGGAATTGAAAAAGAGGTTGACTACTACCCCAGTATTGACCTTACCAGAATGCACGTAAGGCTTTATTGTATATTGTGATGTGTCTAGAGTTGGTCTGGGTTGTTTGTTAATGCAGAATGGCAAATTTATAGCTTATGCCTTCAGACAGTTGAAGGTTCATGAGAAGAATTACCCAACACATGATCTAGAGTTGGCTGCCGTAGTATTTGCTTTGAAAATATAGCGTCATTATCTTTATGGTGTTCATGTGGATATGTTTACCGATCACAAGAGTCTTCAGTATGTGTTTAGTCAAAAAGAGCTTAATCTCATACAAATGAGGTGGTTAGAATTACTCAAGGATTATGACATAAGTATTCTTTATCACCTAGGTAAGGCTAATGTTGTTGTTGATGCCTTGAGCAAGTTATCTATGGGTAGTACCGCCTATTTTGAGGAAGATAAGAAAGAGTTAGCAAAATAGGTGCATAGACTTGCACGACTAGGAGTTCGACTAATGGATTCCACAGAAGGAGGAGTAGTGGTGATGAATGGGGCAGATTCATCATTAGTGTCAGAAGTAAAAGAGAAGTAAGACCAAGATCCTTTATTGCTTGAATTAAGGCAAGTGTTCATAAGCAAAAAGTGATGGCTTTTGAACAAGAGGGAGATAGTGTTTTGAGGTATCAAAGTAGATTGTGTGATTGATTTCAAGGGTAATTGGGATGATCACCTACCTCTCATTGAGTTTGCTTACAACAATAGTTACCACTCTAGCATCTGGATGGCTCCTTATGAAGCTCTTTATGGGAGAAGATGCATATCTCCTATTGAATGGTTTGAAGTTGGTGAAGCTGGGTTGATAGGACCAGACTTAGTTCATCATGCTTTGGAAAAAGTGAAAGTGATTCAAGAAAGGTTGAAAACAGCGTAGAGTCGTCAGAAATCCTACACTGATGTTAGGAGAAGGGAGTTAGAGTTTGAAGTAGATGATTGGGTTTACTTGAAAGTTTCACCCATGAAGGGTGTTATGAGATTTGGTAAGAAGGGAAAACTTAGCCCACGGTATATTAGTCCTTACTGGATATCAAAAAGGGTTGGAAAGGTAGCTTATAAGTTAGAGCTACCACAAGAGTTAGCAACGGTTCATCCAGTATTTCACATTTCCATGTTGAAGAAGTGCATGAGAGATCCTTCACTTGTCATACCAACTGAAGATATTGGTATCAAGGATAGCTTATCTTATGATGAGATTCCGATTCAGATTCTAGATTGTCAAGTTTGCAAGTTGAGGACTAAGGAAGTAGCATCAGTCAAAGTTCTTTGGAGGAACCAGTTTGTTGAGGAAGCTACTTGGGAAGCTGAGGAGGATATGAAGAAGAGATATCCACATCTCTTTGTAACCGGAGAAATTCCAGATCAAGGTACTAATCCTTTTCTTGGTATTTATTTATAAGTTGGCATGTTGTTTTTGCATTTTGATTGTTGGGTGTTTAAACTGAATGTTAGATGTTACACCCTTAGCCTATTAAGAGTAATCTCATTCGAGAACAAATGTTCTCAATAGGGAGATATTGTAACACCTCGCTTTTTGAAAGAACTAGAAAGAGCTAGAATTAGAAAGAGTTATTTTTGGAAAGAATGAAAAATCTGGAAATTTGTTAAGTTATGTTAAGTTTGGGTTTTTGGTCAACTTCAAACGACTATAACTCCTAGTTCAGAATGAGTTACGTGTGCTTGCAGATACCGTAGGAAATATCTTGGAATAATCTTTCCAACTCCGCCGAGTTTGCGTGATTTCGAGTTCGTATGAATGAGATATGCCCATTTGAGGTTGGGCTGTTCAATTAAGGAAAGTCTAAACCGGATTTTGGAAGGGTATTTTTGTCTTTTCCTTTCCCAATTATTTTAATCCATTTTTAGGAGTTTAATTGGGGTCAAATCAGAATTTGGTTAGTTTAGAAAATAGGGAATTTATGCTAGGGCTTTGAGAAAGGAGAAAAGAGGAGAAAGAAGGAGAAAAGGCAAGATTCATCAAGGACATTCAAGTTTGATTGTCGATTTTGTCATGGGGCAATCCCTACAAGGTATGTGAGTTCACACAACGTTGGGTTCGTTCACCCACGCGCCAAACATGTTTATTTCAGTATGATTTTCATCCCAAAAGATTTTGAGACTTTGATGTTCTTGAGTTGTATTCTTGAATTGCTTTCGTTCTTGAATTTGGGATGAAATTGAGAAGTTCTTGAGAGTTTAAGGTCGATTTTAGAGTTGTGTTTGATTACATTCTTGTTTACATATGATGGGTATCTGAATTTAAAGAGGAATTGAGAAAAAGAATCAAATTTAGGCGAATTGGGGTTAGAAAATGAAGAAGGAACAAGTCAGGCAATCTGGGTACCAGGTTCGCGACACGGACCTGTTCCTTAGGATGGACCAAATTTTCTCCGCGTCGCGGAGTGGTCACGGACCATTCTGCCTCAAAATTTATTTCGCGACCAAATATATAAATGCATCTCCGTGTTGTGGACGTGCTTCCAGACAGTTATTTCTTGATCGTTTCTCATGTGTAACTATTTAAAAATACTCCTAAACATCATGAGATCTTTCCAATCAGAAATCACAATCCTTGAATCCATAATTTAATTCAAGGAGAGTTAAAAGTCAAGTCAAGAGAAGTTAAGAGTCAAGTCAAGATAAGTTAAGACTCAAGTCAAGACAAGTTCATAGAGTCTTCCAAAAGTCTTTTACAAATGTTTTAACTTTGTTTTAAGACCTGAGTTTTGAGTTGAGTAAAGAGTAAAATATTTGAAGTTCATTTCTTCAAAAGAGTGTATCGGGACTATGTATTCCCAAAGAGTTTAAAATGTTTTCACATTTAAATAAGAAAGGAAACTGAGATTTCCAAAAGAGCCTTTGAGCTAGTTTTCAGTACAGAGTAAATGCTTCATAATTAAGCAAGAGAGGAAAATTTGATTTCCAAGATACACTTTGAGCTAAGTTTTGAGAAATTATCTCAAACCACAGGAAGAAGTATGCTTTTAAACAAAAGAGATAGTATTATATTTTGAGAGTAGTATTGAGCACCGATATGGGGGAGAGTTCAGACAACTCCCAGCCCCCATAAACCATGTAGTCATCATGTGTAGAAAAGGGTCATACTTTTTAGATAATTCCTTAGTGCTTTTTAGCATAGACTAGTGGATCCACTTAGTAGTCAGGTTCTATACCCTTGGCAAGGTATAGAACCGCCCTTGCAGCGTGAGACAAAACACTGTATCATCACAATAGCTCTTAAGTGATAGTTGTTGGTAAGAGAAACTCCCCCAACAGTATTTTGTATTCTTATATACACAGAGTTGATTGTATTTTTATATACATTTAGAGTTTATAATGTATCTTTGCATACATTCAGAGTTACTATTGTATTTCTAAATACAAAGAGTTGGTATCCATGTTTTAAAAGCTTTTCTTTATATTGCATTTATTTTATTGTTTTATATTGAAATGAGTTAAGTTGAGTTGAGTTGAGTTGAGCCCAGGTATGTTCTTTCAGTTCCTTTCAAGTTTATATATTTTTTTAGAATTCTCCTCGCATGCTCGTACATTCAATGTACTAATGACAGTTGGCCTGCATCTTATTATGATGCAGATTCAAGTAATCAGGATCAACATCTAGCGCATCGTTGATCCAGTTGAGTTTTAGAGTTGTTGGTGAACCTCCTTGCTTCTGGAGGATCCCCATTTTCATTACTTTATCATTTTAGTTCATTAGGATGTTGGGGGTCTTGTCCCGACATCCATCTCAGTTTTAGAGGCTTCATAAATAAACAGTCAGTTAGTCATTGTCTTTACCTTGTTATTGGCTTATGTTCAGATTTGAGTTGTCACTTTGGCTAAGTTAAATATTTATTTCTAAAACATTATGAGTTTAGTTTGAGACAGTTGATTATCTTGCATTTGAGTTCCTTTCTTAATGCTTAAAGTCTTCCGCCCAGTAAGTAAGACAGGTGGGTTCGCTTGCGGCCAACAATAGTTCTCTAGTGCCAGTCCCGCCCAGGTTGTAGGCTCGGGGTTTGACAATTATCACGTAAACTCCTTACAAATATCTCACAAATTAGTGGAAACAGTAATGATGTATAATCATCCCAAATCGTATTGATACTTTATCGTGTCAACACTACAACCTTTATGGCTCCTCGTAGAACAATTTTCCTACTGATATGTTGATTGCACTTTAGGAAAAAAGATTTTATGTGGAATTTGATGATTATTATGTGGTTGACTGTCACCTTAGTAGCACTCACTTAAGTCATATCAATATACATCATCACGCTTAAGAAATATTGAGAAAAACTTGGTCACGTTATTGAAGTTGTTGTTATAATGTGAAGCTCTATAATGACATTACCTTTGCCCGAAAATATAGTTCGTTTGGCCTTTAAATGGATAATGAGAAAATAGCAACATTAAAAATGCACATAATATTTTGGAATAATATTTGTTTGTGTGTCAAAGTAGCATTATATTATTGAGTGTGAAAGTTTTGGAATATATACGAAGTTTTAATAAACAATCATTATATATGAAAATTTATATTTAGAATATTTTATTTTGATTGTTCTGATTTGCTTATTATTTTCTTAATTAACTGACCTTTAAATCAATGTGTAAATCGTATCTTTAAGAATACACATAATTTGCACGTCTTCAGTAAATTTTAAAAAATGCACAAGATTTGCACATCTACAAATCCTATATGACTACTTGATAAAAGGGGAACTTAAGAGCCCAAAACGTCATAAAGTTCAATATAAAATTGTGGTGATAAAAGTTACCACAAGAAGTTACAAATGTGGTAATAAAAGTGACCACAAGAAGGAAGAACTTGCATGAGTTTTCCCACTTCGTTGTAACCATGGCCTATCTTACACATGGCATGATTAGCACATTCCTACTTAAAAATTCGACATATAGAATATTGTTGATCCGAACAGATTACCCATCACAAAAAATCTCTATATAGAAAGACCCAGTGGGTGTAGGGGTCTATCTTGTTGTCTCTCCACAAAAAGTGTTCATGAAGGTCTTTTTGCGATGCCCTCTCTCATCTCGGATTTCTTGTCATCCCTTATCACCATTGTATTCCTTCCTATTGTACACATATATTTCCACCAGCAAATTCAAAGTCTCCAATTGATTATTATTTTTCACACAAATGCAGAATATTTTCATCGCATTCAGTCGTCCGCAGAGCTGCGAGATAGCTCGCTTGAACAAGTTCTTTAATAACCTCAACTCGACCTTTGATTACTGCAAAATGTAAATGATTTCTACCTTCACAATCATGAGTCAGACACATTTCAGGATTCACTACCAACAACTTCTTAACAATTTCT
The DNA here is from genome assembly GCF_900185275.1 of Solanum verrucosum. Taxonomy (NCBI): domain Eukaryota; kingdom Viridiplantae; phylum Streptophyta; class Magnoliopsida; order Solanales; family Solanaceae; genus Solanum; species Solanum verrucosum. The sequence goes on from NW_026020183.1 coordinate 1,932,540, forward strand.
ACGTAACCTTTGATAGAAGCAACATGAAGAGCAGATGATTTTCGAAGATCTAACTCAGTAGCAAGCAGGAGATTTCGGGAAAGAATGAATTTCACAAACTCAATGTGTCCTTGCATTGATGCTATGTGTAAAGTAAATCCACTAAAACAAGTTAAGGTAAGTCTATGAAGAATCAAAACATCTTATTGAAGTAGTTCTTGTAAAGTAATTACATCTCCTTCAACTGCAGCTTCATAGAGTTTCTTCTCAATCTTCATCTCCTTTAATTCCCCACTTATTTTCTTTGTTATAATCGCCTACAACCTTTCAAGAGGTTATTTAATTAATAGTAGAGATAAGTTTTGCAGCTGCAACCTTTGTGGCTTTTGTTAGCACAATACTGTTGCTGATAAGTGGATTGCCCTTACGAAAAAAACTTTTTATGTGGGATTTGATGATTCTTATGTGGTTGATAGTCACTTCTGTAGCACTAACTTATGGCATATCAATATACACCATCACGCCTAAGAAAGATAAAAAACAACTTGGTCAAGTTATTGAATTTGTTGTTACAGTGTGGAACTTTGTAATGACATTACTTTTACTCAAAAATACAATCTGTTTAGCCTATAAATGGATGATGTGAAAGAAGAAAAATTTAAAATAAACAATATCTATTGTCAAAGTAGCATTATATTATTGAGAGTGGAAGTTTTGGAATATATACAAAAAATTAAAAATTCATGATATATCAAAATTCATATTCAAAATATTTTCTTTTGATCGTTCTCATTTGCGTATTATTTTCTTAATTAACTAACATTTTTAAATCAGTGTGCAAATCGTATCTTTAAAATGCACAAAATTTGCACATATTTAATAAATTTTAAAAAATGCACATGATTTGCACATATACAAATCCTATATGACTGCAGATAAAGTGGGAATCAACAGTTTACTTTGGGAATCAACTTGTAGTTGTTGTAGCCTAAAAAAAGACATGTTGCATGCATCAATCGTTTTTATATAGTATCTATACTAGGGACCTAAACTATAATAATCATGGCGATGTTTCGGGCACTAAATAACTCCAATGGACCACCATCCACTAATGCTATCATGGTGATGTACATGCTCGCAAGGGAGAATGCAGAGAGAATCTACATCAACATAATCCTCAGAACATATGACACACTATCCACCATTGTGGTCCAGAAAAAATAATCATCACAAATGTATCAATGATTGCATCTGAGTCAACTGGCTGTCTAACTTATATAAGAGCAACCCGAGTTGCTATACGAGCATCATGTGCCACTACAAGAACACCATGAGCCACTACATGAGCATACTAATCTACTACTGGAGCATCTTGAATCTCTTTATCGCCAGCAGTAGAAACATGAGTATCTGACATCCCTCGTCGTCGATAATAACCCATATAACTAAAAATAATATTAACAACAAATAAAATCAGAAAACTGTCTACAATAAGGTACAACGTCCTAGTCGACAGTCTTACTCTGCCCAACTCACATCATCTCGAACCTAATTTGCAGCAAAGCTTCTAAATATCAATGTTTGATTTATTTTTTCTGTATTGCAAGTTAACCAATCGATTACACTATTTTGATCCAGTAATTTGATGGGCCATAAGAGGTTAAACTTATTGGATCAAGTCAACAAACAAGTCATAATCCACCCTCTCTAAATGTATTGATTTTTCCAAAGAAAATACTATTTAAGTGTTTACTCATAATTCATCTATTTAAATATCAAGCAGCTTGATAGATAGCATATGAAAAAAAAACCTTGATAGCTAGCATATGAAAAAAAAACCTTTGCTTGATAAATTAAAATAGAGCTAATGTTTCATGTTAACAACTTGCAGACGGTTTAATATCAGCTAAGGAATAAAAAGATGGAGGTCACCTTAAAAGATGACAATGGAAACACAAAGTTAGAGAGACGTGAATGATCTTCAAATTGGAGACAGTCTCCACGAAGGTGGTCGTTTAAAAGACATGAACATGATTTCATCATCCAACATCCAAAATGTTGCCAAATTTCCTAATTCTCAAGTTGCTTTAGTCCTGAAGCACGACATATCAAATGATTGACTTTCGAGGAAAAGTGATGCAATAATGGTGATGGAATCTCTTATCGCAACTATGAAATTTCAAGCAGGAATGAAACCTCCAGGAGGTGTCTGACAAAATAATAAGGAAGTGAATTATCACGTAAACTCCTTACAGATACCATAAAAATCAGTGGAAACAGTAATGTCTTATAGTCATCCCAAATCGTATTGATACTTTATCGTGTCAACACTACAACCTTTGTTATTCCTCGTAGCACAATACTCCTACTGATAAGTGGATTGCCCTTTGGGAAAAAAGTTTTTTATGTGGAATTTGATAATTATTATGTGGTTGACAATCATCTCAATAGCACTCACTTATGGCATATCAATATACATCATCACGCTTGAGAATGATTGAGAAAAATATGGTCACGTTATTGAAGTTGTTGTTATAATGTGAAGCTCTATAATGACATTACTTTTGCTCGAAAACATAGTTCGTTTGGCCAATAAATGGATGATGAGAAAAAAGGAACATTAAAAATGCACATAATATTTTGGAATAATATTTGTTTGTGTGTCAAAGTAGCATTATATTATTGAGTGTAAAAGTTTTAGAATGTACACGAATTTTTAATAAACAATCATGATATATTAAAATTTATATTTAGAATATTTTGTTTTGATTGTTCTCATTTGCTTATTATTTTCTTAATTAATTGACATTTAAATCAATGTGTAAATCCTATCTTTAAGAATGCATATAATTTGCACGTCTAAAGTAAATTTTAAAAAATGCACATGATTTGCACATATACAAATCTTATATGACTACATGATAAAAGGGGCACTTTAGATCCCAAAACGTCAAAGTTCAATATGACATTGTGGTGATAAAAGTTACCACAAGAAGGAGTAAATGTGGTGATAAAAGTGACCACAAGAAGGAAGAACTCGCATGAGTTTTCCCTCTTCATAGACAACATGGCCTATCTTACACATGTCATGATTAGCACATTCCTACTTAAACATTCGAAATATAGAAAATGTGCTAATCAAAACATATGCCTCGTCACAAAAAATCTCTATATAGAAAGACCCAGTAGGAGTAAGGGTCTATCTTATTGGCTCTCCACATAAAGTGTTCGTGAAGGTCTTTTTGAGATGACCTCTCTCATCTTTGATTGCTTGTCATCCCTTATCACCATTGTATTCCTTCCTATTGTACACATATATTTCCACTAGCAAATTCAGAGTCTCCAATTGATTATTATTCTTCACACATAAATGCAGAACATTTTCATCGCGATCAATCGTCTGCAAAGCTGCAAGATAGCTCGCTTGAACCAGTTCCTTAATAACCGCAACTCGACCTTTGATTACTGCAAGATGTAAATGATTTCTACCTTCGCAATCATGAGTCAGACACATTTCAAGATTCACTACTAACAACTTCTTAACAAATTCTACATAACCTTTGATAGAAGCAACATGAAGAGCAGATGATTTTCGAACATCCAACTCAGCAGGAAGCAAGAGATTTCGAGAAAGAATGAATTTCACTAACTCAATGTGTCCCCGCATTGATGCTATGTGTAAAAGAGTTTCATTAAAACAAGTTAAGGTAAGTCTATGAAGAATCAAAACATCTTATTGAAGTAGTTCTTGTAAAGTAATTACATCTCCTTCAACTGCAACTTCATAGAGTTTCTTCTCAATCTCCATCTCCTTTAATTCCCCTGTTATTTTCTTTTTTCTAATTGCCTACAATCTTGCAAGAGGTTATTTAATTAATAGTAGAGATAAGTTTTGCAGCTACAACCTCTGTGGCTTCTCGTATCACAATATTGTTGCTGATTAGTGAATTGCTCATACGAACAAAAGCTTTTTATGTGGAATTTGATGATTCCTATGTGGTTGACAGTCACTTCAATAGCACTCACTTATGGCATATTAATATACACCATCATGCCTAAGAATAATAATAAAAAATTTGGTCAAGTAATTGAAGTTGTTGTTACAGTGTTGAACTTTGTAATGACATTACTTTTACTCAAAAATATAATCCGTTTGGCCCATAAATGGATGATGAGAAAGAAGAAAAATTAAAAATACACATAATATTTTGAAATAATGTCTACTTGTGTGTCAAAGTAGCATTATATTATTGAGAATGGAAGTTTTGAAATATATACAAAAAATTTAAAAACCATGATATATAAAAATTCATATTCAAAATATTTTGTTTTGATCGTTCTTATTTGCTTATTATTTTGTTAATTAACGGACATTTTTAAATCAACGTGCAAATCCTATCTTTAAAATGCACATAATTTGCACGTCTTTAATAAATTTTAAAAAATGCACATGATTTGCATATATACAAATCCTATATGACTGCAGATAAAGTGGGAATCAACAACTTACTTTGATGTACTTGTTGTAGCCTAAAATAAGACATGTTGCATGCACTAATTGTTTTTATATAGTATCTATACTAGAGACCTAAATTGTAATAATCATGGTGACATTTCGGGCACTGATTAACTCCAATTGACCACCATCCACTGATGTTATCATGGTGATATACATGCTCGCAAGGGAGAATGCAGAGAGAATCTTTATCTACATAATCCTCAGAACATATGACACTCTCTCCACCATTGTGGTCAGAAAATACAATCATTATAAAATGTATCAATTATTGCATTTGAGTCAACTGGCTGTTTAAGTTCTATAGGAGAAATCCGAGCTGCTATACGAGTATCTTGTACCGCTACAAGAACACCCTGAACCACTACATGAGTATACTGATCTACTACTGGAGCATCCTGCATCTTTATATCGCCAGCAGCAGAAATATGAGCATCTAATATCCCTTATTTGCTCATTCGGAAATAAATTTCTACATTATTTCTCTTTTAAGACTTACATAACATTATAATCTTTTTGTAATACATCGTACCAAATAACCAACGCAGTCTGTTATCAATACTTGGATCGAGTATAGCAAATGATGACGAAAGTCAACCCGTTACTTCCAACTTTGAGTCTAATATCTTTAGTATGGCTGCAAATTAACAGTTAACTGAAGTTCCTCGCTCTTCCTTTTTGTTGTTGTGGCACCCTTACACATCATCTATACTTCTATACTTCTATCTATGTATCTATGTATCTATGTATCTATGTATCTATCTATCTATCTATCTATCTATCTATCTATCTATCTAACATGAACTTCCAAACTTCAATGTTGAATTACTATAATATCCCCAAATAAAAATATTCAAATTATTTAATATATTTATTTAATTAATTTTATTATATTAAAAGTAGATAACTTTTCACATTATAGAGTTGTGACTTTTTCGAAGGATTGCGACTTTTTTGAGGGGTTGTGACATTTCCGATGTGTTGCGACTTTTTAGAAGGGTTGTGATTTTTCAAAGGGTTGTGTATTTTCCAAAGGGTTGTGCCTTTTCCGATGAGTTGTGAATTTTTCAAAGGATTGTGACTTTTCTGATGAGCAGTGAATTTTTCGAAAGATTGTGACTTTTCTAATAAGGCACTGATTCATACTACTATTTTTTAGCTATAAATAGAGGGTGTTTCCTCTAACTTTTAATCTATGATTTTTAAAGTTTTCTACTCTTCTTCTTCTTAAAAAATCTCAAATGATATATGCGACACTTGATTAAGGTCAAAATTCAATGAAATTTGAGGTACCACATAAGAAAGAGTTGGTGAACAAATCGTAAAAACTCATTCATCAATTCACACTCGTAATTTTCTATTACGATTTTCATCACGTACATACTTCAATATTATTTATATCATTTTAGAAAATTTATACCCTTTTAGTTAACCTACATATTTTATTTATTAAAAAACACTTATTTTGCTACAAATAAGTCATAACAATTTCAACCTTCATGTTTCTCCGGTTATTAATCACAACCATTCACTTCTTATAAATTCTTGGGGATTTCTTTTGTGCGACAATTTGAGATTATTAAAAAATTTCATAAATGATTAATCCTCAATCTGTTGATATGGTTCGCCGAAGTTCATAGCATGAAAATTTAGGTATTTGCTTTCTATTAAATTAGAAAAAAAAGAACCGAGAAATGTGGAAAAATACTACTAAAGAAATGTCACTTTCTCCCGATATTTTAACTTTGAGTGAATTTGAAAATGTTTCCATGATATCTGGTCATTTTGATCTCAAAAAGCAAGTAATTCTATGACAATCTATACTAATCATTTAAAAGTACTTTTTCTATGTTCTTTCAATTATAATCATTTACTAGAGTTTAATTTAGTAATATTAATTTAATTTTACAACATCGTATACTATATGATATGATACACACGTGTTGTGAAACTAGTATTATACTAAAAGTGGGAAGCCACAAAAGTAAAAGTTGAAATACTATTTTGCCCCTATCTTAATTTAAAATGTTATAAAATATCTAAGCAATTATAATAATTATATCATATTATATTATATTAAATACTAAAAATGAAAATGTGTTTTAAAAGGAATTTTAAGAATGTCCCTCCATTCTCCAACATAGCTTTTGAGCTTTCTACAGAATTCTAGGCAAACTCTATGTCTCTCCATTCTCCAACATAACTTTTGAGCTTTCTACAGAATTCTACGCAAATTTTTGTCTTATAAATACCATGTGCATGAGGTAAACTTATTATTGGCAAATACCTAAGCTAATTCGCCTTTCAAAGCTCATAAGAAAAAAGAATCTGATTTCATCAATTACAGAAAATGCTTAAGCATGGAGATCGTCGATTAAGGTAGAAGATTGTAGTGGAGAGTTATCTTGCTTTCCGAAGGGTTTAGGCTTAGTGGTGTCTGTCATAGTAGTACTTTTATTCTTGTACTATCTTCCTTTTGCTTTCTACCACCAATTGTTTTTATGATGTTTTGGTTATTGCACTTCTTTTTTTTGTTACTGTTTTCGTAATAGTTGTTATATTATATTATATTCTCTTGGCCGTCATTTTTCTTTTTCATATTTACTCTGATTTGCTATACTCGACTCAAGTTGAGGGTCTTTTGAATTGATGTAAGGTCTTTGCACACCCTACACTCTCTAGACGAATTTTACGAGATATGTTATTATTATAAAAGAAATAGCTATAAATCAGACAACAAATTTAAGTGTTTGGACTGAATTGATAAATGTAACGTTTGGGCTGAATTAATAAATGTACATCTATTTTTCTTTGTTAGCTAGTTTTGTCGAGAAATATGCTTATTCATCCTGTTTGATCAGTTATTGATAATTTTTAAAATTTCTTTTGTCTTTAAATTTCAATTCTCTTAGTTAATTTAATATTTAGAGTTAGAGGTATTTACATGCATTTACAGTAATCTAGAGTATAAAATTCAATCGGCATATTTCTATATACCATTATGGGTTATCTAATATTGATTTTCTTCACGTATTTATTGCTAGATGATGACTGTGTTTGTCCACTTTTTCAAATTTATTTCTATTCAGCAAATAAATAACTAAAGTAATGAATTACAGTAAGGGAAAATGCATAAATACCCCCAACTTATGCCCGAAATCCCAGAGACACACTTATACTATACTAAGGTCCTATTACCTTCGAACTTATTTTATAAATAATTTTCTATCCCTTTTCGGCCTACGTGGCACTATCAACTAGATAGCTTGAAAAAAGAGTCAACACGCGTTGGGCCCCAAAAGATAGTGCCATGTAGGTTGAAAAGAGGTAGAAAATTATTTATAAAATAAGTTTGGTGGGAGGTAATAGGACTTTAGTATAATATAAGTGTGTTTTTGGGATTTCGGGCATAGGTTGGGGGTACATATGCATTTTCCCTTACAGTAAACACATACAAGTTCAAATTTTAAATTCACAAATTTTAAATGGTGTCTTCGTATCTTAACAACAAATATTTTCTCAAGTGACATATATTTTAAAATACATTTTTGATTTATTATTTTATTATACAAATTAAGCTGAAAATATATATGCAAAGCATGTTCCATATATATAATGGTGTGTGAAGCAATGAATATGATGTCTTGCATTGCTGGTAAATTTTGTTCTACTTTTATCAGAAATAAGTATGTAATAAGTATTATCTAATTCTGGAGAAAATATGATGCATACTTCGTTATACATAATTTGCAAATTATAAAATTTGTTAGTGCAATTACTTCCCTCTCATGGTTTGTGCCTTTTGTTTTTCCTCTTTAAACTTGTAGATTTCGAATTTCGAATATGGATAACTTATTGATTCTATATTTATTTTCTATTTATAGATTATATGAATAAAGTCTTACGAATCAATAGGTCGAGACATATTATCGTCAGTCTGTATTGATATTTGTCTCAAGTTAGTCATTTATAACTTTATTAGAAGTGTGTTAACTACAAAACAAAGTTTAAAAATTATCGATAATAGCTTCAATGAAATTGATTTACTGTTGATAACTTCAAAGGAATTGATTTTAAACATTACAATGTGCCCCTCATTTAATGTTTCTTGACGCACATTAAAAAAATATTACTCACTTCACACGATTTACATAAAAAATTTATTGTTCTAACGAATCTATAAAAATTCACATCCAAATACAACAAAATACGTTTCTAAGTTCCTACGATGTAAGATCCTCAACAAACGCTCTTACGCTAACCAGCTAAAAACGAAAACAAGTCCATTCAGCTTATTGTAGTGAAATAAAAAGGGAAAATTCATAAGTACCCCCAGCCTATGCTCGAAATCCCAGAGACACACATAACCTTTACTAAGGTCCTATTACCCCCGAACTTAATTTATCTATAATATTCTACACCTTTTTGGCTTACGTGGCACTATCCTTGAAAAAAATGTCAACATGCGCTGGGCCCACAAGATAGTGCCACGTAGGCCAAAAAGGAGTAGAATATTACATATAAAATAAGTTCGGGGGTAATATGACCTTAGTAAAGGTTAGGTGTGTCTCTGCGATTTTGGGTATAGACGGGAGTAGTTATGCATTTTCCCAAATTAAAAAAAAAAAAACAAAAACTGCTAGACATACATTTTGGCCAATTACTCTGCCTTCTTGTCTGCGTGTTTTGTTCTGTTCATAGCTTGTGAGTGCTTATCTTCAGCCAACTTCGAATTAACCTCACTCCTCTCCCTGAAGTACCTCTCGAAAGCCCGTGGAAGAAATTGCGGAATCAAGAAACCAAACAGATTGATCGAAAAATACGCCAGATTAGCCACTGCCAGTCCCTTCCCAAACCAGTACCATGTCACATCCTGAAAACAATAAATAATAATAATAATAATAAAGTACTTTAGTTACAAATATTTCATGGAATTAGTTTCTAAAAGATTTGATACAATCAATCAATTTTTAAACCAAAAACACATCCGCGAACAAATCCGTTAATTTGATACCTATATGCAAGGCATTATAGATGGAGTACCTTGAATTGTGCATTTGGGGGTAAAGTCTTGTTGATCCACACATCTTGTATCCAATCAATCAAGACAACGATCCTTCTAACTGTATAAACCAGGGGAACAAGTGCTCTAATCGGCGGAGAAAAGAGGGACAATCCACTTATAATATTCTCAGTTAGAATTTGAAAAGAAAGCAAGAACAAATGAGGAGTGGCAGAGCGAACCGCATGTTGATCACCCCTAGCAAATCCACCCAAAACATATGCCAATGGCAAGAACAATCCAACACTAGTACCAGCAACCATATAAAGACGGAAAAACCGACTGCCCTGAAATAATATCTCGTGGGAACTAGAAGTAGTTGTGCCAAGTGATGGAAACGCAAATCGCGAAAGAAGCAAAAGATATGCGGATGCAAGTGCTGGGAAAATTAGATCAAGTAATGGTACAAGACCACTAGCGGAGAAAACCATAATGAAAGCTACTAATTGTAGCTCAATTACTCGAAGTGATCCCATTACACCTTGTTGTCGCTCAGGCTTTCTTGCTGAAGATGTCGTCTCATCTGGACCCGTAGCTAAGGTTACCCCTGACATTTTAATTGCCTTCAGATTATAATTTTCCTAATTTTTTTTACCTGTAATCCAAAACATAAAAATCTTTTAATCTTTATGTGATTAAAAAAAATTACTATGTATAGTTGATTGCAAGTAGCTTTAATCTATTAGCTATTTACTTATAAACATGCATTGATGGGATCCAAAAATAAACGGCAAGTAATTTGTACTGATGATGGGCAAAGATTATTTTTTCCTCTGAAGTTGTTTTCTTAGGGGCAACAAATATGCATGTTACCAAAGAGGGCTAAAGCTTTCACTAACCTTAGTTAATAGTTATCGGATGCTATAGGTTTGAAGAACATTTAATAAGGAGTGTTAATGTCTTTATTAATTATTATCAGATTCAATGTCGCTATATACTTTAAAATTATTTAAAAAACTGCTAATTGTGCAGTAATTAATTGCTTCTAAAGACGAGTTTTTGATGTAGTTCATGTTATTAAACAAAATTGCATGTCTTAACACCTGTGCTTGGTGTAGGGAATTGAATCTGAAACCAGAGTGAATTGTGTCATCAAACAATAGCAAATTCCATTATTTTGCATCAGCAAATCATTCAAAACTATCTTTTATATGAGAAAAAAGATGGATATTGTTACTTTCTTTTCTGCAATTAATTATGATAATGATATAGATTCTACTTAGTGATTCAATTAAAGTAAACAGAATATGAAAACCATCCAACTGACACATGTTGAAAATTGTAAACGCAACAAATATTCCATTTCTAACCAAAAGAAGAAAAAAAACATAGCAATAATTAATTAGAGAAAAAAGAATCATTAAGAGTAAAGCGTTGTGGATTTGAATAAAAGGAAGTTTGAATGCTTTGAATAATAGAGGAAAATTGAACTCACAGTAGCAGAAGAGGGGCCAGCAATTGCAGACTATGTTTTTTTTACCTTACAAGAGAGACAAGGAAATTGATGAATTTTGTTTTGTGAGATTTTCTCATATCCTAGCAGTTGACACGTGTAATAGTTTCTACGTGTGTAAGGGTGTACGTGGAAGTCTCTAAAAAAAAGCTTAGTTAGTACCGTACATCACTACTCACTAGCATGCACATCCTTTTATTTTTTAGAACCAAAAGGAAGAAAGCATACGATTTTTTTTTTTATTACAATACATAACAAGATTTTATTTTAAATAGAAAAAATTTAAGGAAACTATTCATGTATCCTATGATTTAAATAGCAAAAAATATTTTTTGTTTTTAATTTTCTTTTAAAAAAGAATGATGTATTTTAACTAAATGTTGTAATTTTAAATTAAAATTATATTAAATGTATTAAAATATTCTTAAATCTTAAACATGTGTGATACGCATGTAGAAAGCTGAGTTTAAAGTATAACTAGAAAAGAAAATCATTTTTTTGAAACACACCAAGAAAAGTATGTCCTTTTTGTTAAACGAAGTAGTTATTTTACCTAACGTAAGCTTTACCATTTGAAAAGGACATCTTTCTTTGGTTTTACATCGATTAATTTTTAGTGTTTCTATTGATATTGGATATTACTATTTTTGGTTATCTCTGTCCCTTAAACTCCTTCACAAGTTCACATCTATGAGATAGATTGAACACTTGACTTTCAAATGCAACACCATGAAATGATACGCCTCAAATGTCAAGTACTCTCTCAATCGTATATACATGATACTTCTCGGAAATACATTAAAAGTTCGTGACTCATGGGAGACATCTGAGGTCCATACACTGACACAAACGATCTTCACATGTTTGTGCGGATAATCTCAATACACTATCATAAAATCAAATAATTAACAATCTCTATGTGCCCAACTTATAATCACAAATCGATCTCAACACGATCGATATCCACGTGTTAGACATTTACACATACTCAATCTCATGTCAATGTATATGTATAATATAATATCAATAAAAGGGGATGATGATACACCTCAATCAATCAATTATCGATATGACATATAATCACCTTAACTATCATAAATATGTGGGTTCAATTAGAAACACAACTACACAAAAGAAACTAAGTCATTAATATATCAACTAATGCTCTTATGCTTTGACATTCTTTGATTACAATCCATCATTCTATAATAATAAATTTACATTTATAACACCGATACTCATACCAATGCCCATCACACCATTGGTACGAGACTCTCATCTTTCTCCCTCACCCATTGTCTATTCTATTTTTAATCTTTTATTAGAAAAACTTTATTCAACAAAGTCTGAAAGTTTTAACACACCTCGAATGCTAAATAAGTGTCATGAATCTTCAAAATTTTTCCTTTCCCTTTTGTAAAGTTTCAAAACATTCCCAATATATCAAATATACAATGTTCATAAGCAAATGAGTCCATAAACACTCATATTACTATATGTCTAGCCTAGACCCAAAACTCACCCAAATCTATAATTAAATTCATAAATCTTAGTGTCAACTAATATGCAAAGTCTCATATTGTTAAACTATAAGCCTAACGTTAAATCTCAATTCCTCTAAACATTACAAATTTGTTACTATTCATGTAATACAATATACCTAACATTTACTTACCTATATAAATATACCAAATCATAAATCATAATGTGACAATAATAAGAAAAGTAAGTCAAATTTCGAACTATTCACTGAAAGACCGCGATCTCCAAACATCAAATCCCTACGCCCTATATCACTGAATATCTATTATAATTAGTCATCATATAAAATTAACCATTAAACAAAATAGTCACACCATATCCAGGGACCCATGTCGAATCAACAACCAATTTCAATTCAATTACACTTTCTGTTCAACCCAACCAATTGATGACAACTATTTTTTTCAAACTTCCACCATTACATATACTACTAATAATATCATCCAACCCAATATAAAACTTACCCTAAAAGGGGTTTGATTACATTAAAGTGAGCTTTTCTCTCTCTTTCGATAGAAGCCGCACGTTCCCCCTTTTTTTTTCTTCGGTTGTGACCCATATATTTAACTCCACATAGTTTAATTCACTTTTATTCATGACTAAGTGGCATAGGGTGTTAAATAAATTATTAACTTAGCCCACTAATCATCAATTAAATTAATTCTCTAAAATTATCTGTCAATTAAACAATCATAGTTACCAAATAGTTCAAATATTTTCATTTAAAGAGTCCATTATGAAATAAAGAAATCCTAGTGTTGAAAACGACCTAAAGGGTTGTTACATTAGGCGTAGTCGAACTAACGGGTCGTTACATTAGGTGTAGTCGAAGTAATTTGCCTACTAATGGAAGTAGGCTATGTTTTATTTCAAGTGACAAGCCCAATGCTACAACTCTTTCCCTGGATGTCCTGACATATTGTTGGAATATATACTATTAACCATGTGTTTAGATATAATATTTATTATAGAATAATTATTTATTCATTTTTAATAGATCATATAGTCGTTTATGGTGTTTGTTTACTTATATAATAGATGATTTAGTGTGTAGAGTTTAAGCTTATAATACACAGAGGATTAAATCATCGGTTCTTATAAGTATAAATTTTTTTGTTCACAATCTAAGATGAGAATTGGACATGCCATTGGTATGATTGTAGCACAAGATTATATGTAATTTATCTTGATTATGGGAATGGTATAGTTCCAACTTCTTGTACTAGTGCATTTTGTATGTATTGAACGGGACCGAGTAGAGATAGTTGCTTTAGACTGACTGACAAAAACATATTCTTTAAACTATTAAATGTACTTATATTCTTAATCTTGATATAACTATTATGATCCGTATATGTTAATTATCGTTTTGATATATTAAAAGGTGAGATTCTAAGATGGGTCAATATACCTGGTAGATTGGATGATGATAATATATATTGGTGAAATAATAAGTTAGTTGACGGAATTCATGTCTTGATATAGAGATTGATGATATGCCTTTTTGAGAAGCTTAAAAGTTTTCATTGTGTCAAACCTTGCAAATGGATTAATGAATTCGGCACATGAAATATGTTAAGCAGTGCTCTAAAGGAAATTGATCATTGAATTAAGTTCGTTAGTAATTTAATTTATTGATTAGTATCGGTAATCTTAACATGGGGAATTACATATGTGTTTAATGGGGAATTTCGAAATATAAATGGAGGAGTACAATTATGAATTTCTAGTGGAATGATTTGTAACTTATTATGGGAAGAATAATTCAAATTAATTATTTGGAATTATTTCCATAATAGGAAGTCTCAGTAATTAATTTTGTGGTCCCTACCGTGCCCATATTTAACTAGAACTCACAGTCTATTCTAAAGGGAAAAGGGAGAAGTATGTGTCTTTCTCTATTCTAAGGAAACGGAGAAGTATGTGTCTTTCACTATTCTAAGGCAAAGGAGAAGTATATCACTTTTTCTATTCTAAAGAAAGGGAGAATTAAGGACATGACTTATTCTATTCTAAGGAAAGGGAGATGTACATGTCTTTTTCTATTGTAAATAAAGACATGGTATTCCTTCTCCTCCCTGGACTAGGAAGAAATCTCTATAAATAAGGATTCTTCTAACACTTGAAAACATGAAGTGTTCTATAAAATACTTGTCCACCTAAGTATTGAGAGAGTTAGGGAGTAAACTTGGGATCACTGTAGAAGACCGAAGAACTGTGGTCCAGTTTGTGAATTCGCTTAGAGGTTCTAGCTTGTGGACTAGCTTGTGGATTCACTTGAAGGTATTTGCTCACGTTTCAAGAGGTAATTCTTGAATTAAATTTCATAAAAGTTTATATCCTCTAACATGATTGTACTTGTTATAGCATAAACCATGTGTTGTCTATTATTCATGTAAGTTGTATGATTCTGGTATACTTCCACTGTGCATATAGTTTTCCACCAATATCCTGTCCATGCCAAGATCAATTTCGAGAGTTGCATTTACCCGAATTTGATTCCAGAAAGCCTTATGGACTCCTTAATGTCATGACTACAATAAAATATCAACCAAACTTCAACATCAAATCCCAACCATTTTCGGATGCCCTAGACCTCACCTTGCCCAGATTCCATCTAGGGCTTGCTTAGCCAAAAAAAATTGAAGTCACTATTCGAAAAGTTTTCTCACCTAAATTCTTTACTGTTGTCTTACTCATAAAAATCAGGTCAGATTGTTATAGTTTTAGTATTCATACTACATTTATGCATATTTTTTTGATGCATCGTCTAATAAGTTTCATCTGTACTGATTCTATGCTCGTTTGAGGCCCTTTTAATGATATGATTGTGATAAGACTTAATCTTTCCTTTTATTATTGATTGTCTATATTTTGTATTCGTTCAGACAGTTATGTATTGTATAGCCTTACTCTCATACTTACAATAGCTCTTGTACTGGTGACACCAGTTCGAAGTTGGAATCTTGTGTATATTTTTACTTTCCTTGTTCTGTTAGCTTAAGAACATTGAGTTTGGTCTAGAATGATCTTTGGTCTGCTTTTCGAGGGTTCTGAACTCATTTCGAGCAACCTTAAGGCTTATGGATAAAATACAGTTTAGGTGTTGGACCCACTTTTTGTTGAGACGAACTCCATTTAAAGTTTCGAAAGTCCATAAAGTTTGAAATGCTGTTTTTGGTTAGGAAGCATTTTTTGTTTATGTTGGTGGGACCCCAAACTATTTCTGAAGATCTAATTGAAACTTGGGATTTTAATACTAAAGTTGTTGGTGCACTTTAATGTAGGAACCTCCTCGCTGAAGCCTGGGTCATTTTGGTGGAGCATCTCCTGTGAAGGGCTGGTCGCTTTAGCGAGTGTCCCCTATCAATGGACCTCTACTCATGTAGAGAGTTTTTCCACAAGAGGATACGATCCTGTAAAACTCCACTCCACTTAAGCAAAGTTTGGCCGTTTAGCAAAACCTCTTGCCGACACTCATTTTTCCACTTCGTCAACATCCATGAGGAGCCTAAGAATCAGCCCGAAAGCCTCAAGACCTAAACGAAGGGTCGTTTTAGACCAAACTCGACATCCCGGAGCTAATCGCACTAACAAAATTCTCATCCAAGCTCATTCATACAAAATGTTGACTAAAGTCAAACTTAGGCCTCAACTTGAATGTTAAAATGCCTAATCGCACAGACTCGCACTGAAAGCCTCGGGAGTGGTGCTGACTATGCTACTATTCTAAAATGACCCTTCTGGAGCTAAGAAATCGTCAGAATTTGATTCTGAGGTCATCTTCCTGAACTCCTAATAAAAAATGACTGTTCAAGGTTCAAAATTCCAAAACACTAAAACTCGCATAAAAACTAAACGAATGACCAGGTACCAAACTGTTTGTTACTAAAACTCATTACACGAAAGCTTCAAACAACGAGCTTGAGGAATAAACACTGAAATGACCTGCAAGTCATTACATCATCCACTACTAAAAAATACTTTTGTTCGTGAAAGTAAGAGTCAAGAATATCTGAAGGCTCGAACAACCTAGGAAATTGGTCCCACATATCATGATTGGTCTCATAAATTGCCTCCTTATCTAGAGGATGCCTTCAACATAACTTAAATACATGAATGTATCTCGAGTTCAATCGCCGCACATCTCTGGCTAGAATGGCAACCGACGCCTCCATGAAGGTCAAACAGTCATCCAACTCCACTACATCATACTGAAGCACATGAGACTCATTAGGAACATACCGGTGCAACATCAAAACATGAAAGACTAGTGGATAGATGAGAACATCAGAGACAAAGCTAAATCATAAGCAACCTCTACACCTGACCGAAGGATCTCAAGAGGCCCAATATACCTGGGATAAGCTTGCCCCACCTCCACAATCTCATCACGCCCTTCATGGGTGATACATGGAAGAAAAATCTATCATCAACTAAAAACCTCAAAGGTATCTAGCCACCTATGATCCGTATAAATCTTATGCCTAATCTGAATTGCCCGAAGTCTATCTTGAATCAATTTCACCTTCGCCAAAGCCTCCTAAATCAAGTATGTACCACAAGGGCTAGGCTCTGTAGACCAAAACCAGCCAACCAGAGAGCGACAAAACCTACCATATATGGCCTCAAACGGGTTATCTGAATGCTATAATTGTAGTAGTTGTTATACACAAAGTCCGCCTAAGGCAAGAACTGGTCCTAGTGACTTTCAAACTCTAAAACATGGTTTAACGTATCAGGACACTTCATCCAATTATATATGTCAACGATCGTTAGTCAGTAATATAACCCAAATAAATGAGTTGGGGTCAAATCCCACAGAGAGTGGTACGTGTTTGAGAATCAATATGAAAGCACGGATACTTTCAAGTCAATCATAGGAATAGACATTATCGAATAAAAACATAATTTAAATTAGGGGTGACACGAATGTCAAATAACAAATGGGGTTTTGGTTTTAACTATCAGCTACAATAACAACAACTAACGCGAAAGTAACAATATTGAGACGGGTTCTTGGGATGTGATTGGATTATAGGTTAAAGTAGACGAATAGGTAATTGCAACTATTAGTAATAACTGTAAATTAGTGAATCAGCTAGACTTTAGTAGGGATAAACTTTCTCTCGAACAATTTACCCCGAATCAAGTTGGTTTCTCTCAAACACCAATAAGTAATCAATTAAGAACATCCTACGCTTTAGTCCATTCACTCTCTCGAGCTGAATGTGTGGAAAAGGGTTTAGGATTCACTCTCTTGAGCTGAACCCATGACAACCCAATACCTACAGACCATCAATTCAGTAATCTTGGTTTTAAAACCTCTCTCTCGAGCAAGCTAAAAGCACAAAGGTAGAATTGCATTTGCAACTACAACCCTTTAAATTAAACCACAATTACTGATTGAAATCACTTCTAAACAACATTTACACTAACAATTAGCAATACCTATTAGCTAAATCAATCCATAATAACATAATCACACCCCAAGAATTGGGGTTTTAGCTAGACATCATAAAAAGATAAAAATCGTTACCAAATTGTGTTTCCATCAATTGGGTAAGATTAATTTCGTCTTTACAAAGGTCCAAGTTGAAGAATCTGAAATACCCACTTCCAATTTCTCAAAAATGGAAAACTTCAATTCTTTAAAGTTAAGGAAAAGTTTTTCTCCAAACTCTCAGTTCAAAACTCAAAAATTACTTTAATGAGTGTTTAGAATAAAATTTGATACTAAACATAATATTTGAAAATGTATTTATAGTCACCAAAAATATGGTGCGAAGGGCCATTCGGCGCAGTAAGTCAGGATCGTCGATCCACTCGGCGATCTGCCCTTTGGCCAATTCCATCGCCTTTTTGCTTTGGCCTTCAACATCCTCAAATTCTGTAACTTTGGGCGATCCAACACTGCATCGCGGAACCGTTCGGCGACATGCCGACCTGATTTTCCATTGCCGACTTGATTTTCTCCTTCAGGGCTTGGCACACTGGAGCTTTAGGCGAGATAATAGCCATTCGGCGACTCGCCCAATGGATTAGGCGATCAACATTCTTTCTGTTCTTCGTTCTTTCAACTGCCTTGTTCCTTTTTGCTCACTAGTGTCCATGCTTTGTTCCTCAATCCAAATACCTAGAAATCAACGATTTTACATCACTTATTGTCACAAAACAAGCATTTGAGGACACTAGATCTATCCAAATAAAGCCCTAAATGAGTCCAAATTGCGTACTCATCAACACCCCAACTTAAAGTTTTGCTTGTCCTTAAGTAAAACTCAAATTCAGTAGTTCAAAAAGGATGTCTCAAATAGTGCTACACAAGACTTAATCATGAATGCACACAAAAAGACTCAATTTACTCATGCAAGGATCAATTGTGCACTCAAAGATTCAAGTTGTGACTCACCATTACCAAAGATTCTCAAGCTCACAATACTTGCTTCAAATGCAAGTTCAAGCTCAACAAAGGTACTCAAATACCCTCACACAAAGAATGATTCCACATTCACACACAATGGTTCAATAATTTATAGCTCCGGAATCAAATGCAACACTCACACTCACAAAGATGAACATAATGCATGATTTCACCCATAGGTTTGCCCTTATTTCCCAATCAACCTTTGTTTCAGCTCACTGAAGATCAAAAAGGTATTTTCAATGCTTGTAACGGGGCTGAGTGTAAAGGTATGGTCATTTAGGCTCAGTGACTTCTATCCTCATGAAATGTGGTGTGAACAAAACTTCCTTTCCTTCTTCTTATCATTCTCATTTATGCTCATAGGTTACCCAATTATTCACTTTCCATGGAATACCGGACACCCCATTATCTTTTTGCAGTTTTATTTAACAACTTTTTCATTTCTTTTTCTTTTTTTTTTGTATGGAGGAGTTCCATCTTCCCCAAAATCATTGGTCAAAGGAGACTTCTTTGCATTTCTTCATTTACCTTCTCTTTCCACCACACCCCCAACTTAGGCTTTTGGCCTAAATTGGCTATTAAAGAAGACCACAAATCATGAGGATTATGGGTAATGGATAAAGAAAGGTCACAATTTCATCAAGTTTCTTCCAAGGAAAGGGTTAAGTTCCAAAGGGTGTTCAAGCAAGTATCACACACTCACAAGGTTGGCCACAAAAGAGGTATAATATCGAATTGTTTCACACTTTTCAAAGTTGCCTAAGATCATTTCAAAAGATTGCGTCACTTAGTCAACCGGACCAACGGGGCAAATTCTAGGTGTCATCACACAGGGTTCACGATAAGCTCATCACACAAGGCATTGACACCAATGTCAAACAAGACTTAACACTTTTGCTAGTGTGCAATGTTCATCACAAGAGACACAATTTGATAATTGGCTAGTCACAACGAGATGTAAGAAGTTCACATATTGCCTATGCAACTTCATTTGGCCTCATCGTAATCGCACATTCATATTTGTTCGATTATAAGGACTATTCAAGTCATCGGTATTGATCAAGACCGATACTCAAATTTGCAAGAGAACAACCACATTCAAACACAAACAATAGGTGGCACAAATTTTTCAGAAGGGTCCAAAAATCATTTACAATTAAAACGAGAAGCCATAAGCTCAAACATCCATAAAATACAATTCTAAACACCATATATACCACAAAGCCCAATGTACAAACAAAACTATAATCACAAAAGACGGGCCTCACCCCACCACAAAATAAAAGCTATTTATCTTCAATGCAAGCAAAATATCCAAAAGTCAATGAAAAGACAAGACCTAGAGGGAGGTAAAGAGTAATACTGTCTACATAGTCGCTCCATCTGTTGGGGGAGCAGTGCCCAATGCATCACTCTAAATTTGGGCATCAATGCCCGAAGTCAGCTCCACAGTATCACGAGCTCCATTACGGTCAGCCAAGGGTGTATCTGCCAAAGAAGCCTGAATAGCCGCATCTACCATGGCATCCTCAGTCTCTGTAAGGCCCTTGTAAGAAGCCTCCTCAGCAACCCCAAACATTTCCTCATCCGTCTCTACCTTAGACTCGGAATCAGTTGCCTCTTCAACTCAAATTTCATTTCCGGTGGTAGCCGGAGACATGTCTGGCTCAACTGGGCACATCTGGGATCTCCACCATCTCGAAGATGATGGACATGTCTATGGACTTCAGTTGGTCCACATCTCTCCTTAGCGCAGCAATAGCGGCCTTTAGAGCCATCATCTTCTCGGTGGCCCCTTGGTCACGCTCACACATCGCTATCCTAGCCGCAAGGGCATCAATGGTAGCAATCAATGGTGTCACAGAATCAGCAAGGGCTATCTGAATCATGCCCAAAATGGAGGCCTCAAGTCTGGCAGCACGATGATTGGCATAATGGGCCAGTTGCCCCATCCGGAGTAATGCAGCCTGAGTGAGCGGGGGCCGAGAAACAGCAGCAGCAGCAGATCTAGGTCTAGGGGACAATGGAGCATTAAAAGCATTGGGAGTATCAGAAGGAACAGTACTAGAAGTACCTGAACGCCCAGGGGCCGGAGTAGGCACTAGTGCCTCTGCAGGTAATGCATTTGTATCCACCACCAGGGTTGCCTTCTTCTTCTTCACCTCATCTTTCAAGTACTTCGCCTCGATCCTTCGAATGTCGGTAGAAGATGCGGGAATTACTTCCACATCCTTCTTCTCATCTCTAGGCACTCGAGCCCGTTTGCACAGCTTGGTGATCAACACCGGAAAGGGAAGAGAGGTCTATCGTTGCTTGACCCTCTTCAGCATCTCTTGTGCAATAATCATCCCCAGATTCAGCCTCGTCCCATCAATGATGCAACCAAGACAGACTGCTTTGGCATGGCAAATGATTGACTCATTCTGGACGTCATAATGGTACTGGTGATGAAGCCAAACCAATACCTTGCTGCTACAATGAGGTCCTTCTTTTCAATGGCCGTTCCAACCTCAAGCCACTTGGGAGTACCATCTGTTATCAGCCGGGATAACAATCTTTTCATATTCTCCAGCAATTTCTTCCTGATCATGTGCTGACCGTCATCATCAATATCATTGGAGCACTCCAGGATGACATTGATGGCATTACTATCACACTTTACCTTTACCCCTAACAATCACATAGTCAACCGACTTTAATTTGGCTGTCGGCTTCTTCCCTTGTCGTTTCAAAGCACTGTAAACACTGTAGAATTCTCAGAGCCAACTCGGAATATAAGGACCACGGGGCTTGGTGAAGATATGGAATTTGTGGGATCTCAGGCAGCTCATGATCTCTGGGTACCTGTCTATCATCCCATCAATTGACAACCTCTTCTCCTCTATGATTGTCCTTAGTCCCTCAGTTTTCAGTTATTCATAGACCGAGGGGGAGGACCCTGTACCGATTGTGCTAGGACCACGACCCATGCTAGAGCAGGAGAAGTGGTAGTGGTGGCCTGGGGCGTCTTGATCCTAGACGGATAATTCATCCTCTTAGAGCGCAACTCTGCTCTCTAGGCTGCTAGTGACCCATCCTCCTCAGGCTCAGAAGTTGCAGCCTGATTCTCCCGGTGCTCACCCTCACTCTTAGAAGTGGTAATGTGAGTGGCGTAGATACCATCATTGTCGAAGCTGGCCTTCGGTGACGCAGGTGCCTTTTCTTTGTCCTTTCTTTTCCCACCAGCTGTGGGAGGTTTGGTGGCCTTGGCCCTGGATGCAGCTACATCCTCATTGATTTTTATCCCTTTAGCCCTCTGGCAGGGCGGCGTGTCCCTACCAAGAACATTTGGTCTAGCCATGTGTGCAAAACATCAGAAAAAGTTAGAAACAATTCAAACAAAAGTACAAAAGAAAACAGTTGCAGACAGACTCACCGAACCGGTCGGCGAGTCACCGGATCTCTTTGGCGAGCAAGATCAGGCTCGCCGTAAGGATTGGCTAAAAAATTCCTCAGAAAAATGAAATGTCGGCAATGGAAAGGGCCTTTTGGCGAATCACTGACAGCATTTGGCGAGCAAAGATCAGCTCGCCGAAAGTTACAATGCATTTAAGGATTAAGGGTGCAGAACAAGGGTCATCAAGGAAGACCTTCGACGTGTTACCAAGTGCATTTGGTGAACTCAGGCTTCTCACCGGAATTACAGAATCCAACTCACAATTAAGCATGAAATTAAAGGCGATAAAGGGACCTTCGGCGAACCGTTCAGTGTTTCAGCGAGCTCGACCTAGCTTGCCAAACGACCCAACATGCCTACTTTCAACCCAACTTCCCAAATTTAAGCCTGCAGCCCCTGAAAACAAAATCAAAACATGCACTCCTCTAATTAAACAAAGACCCATTACACCCATGCCCCCGGGATAATCAGAGTTCTCCCGGTTTGGCCAAATTTGGCCATTTGACGACTTTTTCCCTTAGCAATAACGTCAACCACTCCATCATTGGGCAAATTACGTCATTTGGCACAAATGCGGGTTACTTAGACTTCACACGACTAGACCCAGCAACATGCAAGCACAACCCCACAATTTTAATCAATTTTAAGGCACGAAAAACTTGGGAATTCAACAATAAAGGCAATACAGGAAAAATGATTGAATTAAAACAGACATTCTAGCATACAAACACTATCAGAGAGGCCTAACACATTTCACTAAGATAAAACCAATAACAAATGAGTACAAATTTCTAAAAATAAACTCGGGGTTTGAAAAACCAACCTTAGATGCTGAATAAATACTTTGTAATACTAGGCAACAAAGTAATCCAATTCCGAACACAAATCCGACGACTAAAATGCAATAAAGATGCAAAATATTGAATACTAAAGTAGGGGTGTGAGTTTGAAAGTTCAAACCTTTGGCTTTTAAAAACCGTCCAGTTCTCACCCATTCAACGACATTAGTATTTCTCACCGACCCACTCGGAGACATGCCGAGTGGGCACTTACCTCGCTGAGTTTTATAGGACCTTCAGTTATTGTGGGGGTCCAAACGACGGACAAAGTCGCGATCACCGACCTGTTCGGCAAATTGCCAATCAGCTCCTGGGCTTGCCGAGTTTTAGAGACTCCAATTTAAAATTGTCTTGAGTCCAACAGCGATCTAAGTGGGGCTCGCCGACCTCTTCGGCGAGTCACCGACTTGACTTTTGCTCACCAATCTCCACTTTTTCAAACTCTTTCCACACTTTAACCTACAAAATCAACACACCATTATTTCAACTTGAAAAGAAAGCAAATAAAACTTGGGTTGCCTCCCAAGCAACATCTTAGTTAACGTTGCGGCACGACGCACATCCACACTCAAACCTCATTCTTAGACGAGATCTTAATCATTTGGGTCTCCAACTTTTTTGATCGAGACAGAATGAGAGGTAACCGTCTGGCTAAGGGTCGACACATCTTCCTTCAGCTCTTTTAAAGTCTTGTCTGACCCCTCAACTTTGTTAAGGATACGAGAAAGCATATCCCTAGACCAATCGATCTCGGAATCCTTTGTCTTTTGGTGCTCGTGGGGAGGCACATACCTATCATTTTCCCCATCCTTCCAATTGGGATTCCGATCCCTCCATTCTTGATCACGATCACCTATCCTTCTCTCTATCATTTCAATTGGGATTCCGATCCCTCCATTCTTGATCACGATCCTTCCAACCTTCATATCTGTTCCAACCTTGGTTACCACCTTGGCTTGGGTAGTTTGAACGATAACCACCACCTTGGTTGGCCAATAAATTCACCTCTTCGTTGTACAAAGCCTCGAACTTGGCATCTTGGGGATTCACACACCAACACCCACGACATTGACACTCCGAGCACCAAAACCCATTACATTTTTAGGCAAAATGTCAAGTTGTGTCATGATCTTGGCCATGTTCTGGTCTTTCTCATGGTCTTTCTCAAGCTGCTCCTTAGTTAATTTGAACGTTAGAGGGGAGACCTGATCCTCACAGGTGTACCAAGCCCGATTAATTGTGGTCATACCATCCAAAAGTTGGGCTACTATAACATAAGGTTGTTGCATCAAATCTCCCGGAGAAAGTTGGTCAGCTACACCTTTGTTCACTGAATCAAGACTTCGGTAAAAATATTGTAGCAAAACATTGTCAGGCAAACCATGAGTTAGGCATTGCAGCATGAACTTCTTGAATCGTAGCAAAGTCTCATGAATTGGCTCACCCTCCAAACGTTTGAAGCTTTGGATGCTATCCCGAAGATTCATTATCTTCGAAGGAGGAAAGATCTCATTTGAAATATGGTAACAAGCTCTTCTAACGAAGTGATTGATTCTCATGGCAATTCAGTCAGCCACTTACATGCTTCTACCATTAAAGAAAATGGGACAATCTCAACCAAACCGACTCTTGGGATATGTTCTTGAAGAAGAACGGCCCACAAACATCAACACAATTTCTAATGTGCTCATGGGGATCCTTATGAGCCAAACCACCAAACAGCCCCTTCAATTGTAAGAGCTGTAACATGGTACTTGTAATATGGAACGTAACATTCCCTTCTTGAGGAGGCAAGCGAATGACACCAATTCCACCCATTAGATGTGGGTCATTAGCATTAGGCTCATTTACATCATTGAGGTTTCCGATGTCATCTTGGTGGCCTACTTATCTACCATTTCTTCCATTCACACTCATACTTCCTGCTTCAAAACACAAACAACTTAACCAAAACTAAAAGTAAGTATATTAAACTATAACTAACAAGAACAAATTTCAACTTAACTTAAAATTCTCAACCAACACCACTCCTCGGCAGCGGCGCCATTTTGATTTCACGTATCAGGACACTTCATCCAATTCTAAGTGTGAACGATTGTTAGTCAGTAATATAACCCAACTAAATGAGTTGGGGTCAAATCCCACAGGGAGTGGTACGTGTTTGAGAATCAATATGAAAGCACATATACTTTCAAGTCAATCATAGAAATAGACATTATCGAATAAAAACATAATTCAAATTAGGGGTGACACAAATGTCAAATAACAAATGGGGTTTTTGTTTTAACTATCAGCTACAACAACAACAAATAACGCGAAAGTAACAATATTGAGACGGGTTCTTGGGGTGTGATTGGATTATAGGCTAAAGTAGACGAATGGGTAATTGCAACTATTAGTAATAGCAGTAAATCAGTGAATAAGCTAGACTTTAGTAGGTATAAACTTTCTCTCGAACAATTTACCCCGAATCAAGTTGGTTTCTCTCAAACACCAATAAGTAATCAATTAAGAACATCCTACACTTTAGTCCATTCACTCTCTCAAGCTGAATGTGTGGAAAAAGGTTTGGGATTCACTCTCTCGAGCTGAACCAATGACAACCCAATACCCATAGATCATCAATTCAGTAATCTTGGTTTTAAAACCTCTCTCTCGAGCAAGCCAAAAGCACAAAGGTAGAATTGCATTTGCAACTACAACCCTTTAAATAAAACCACAATTACTGATTTAAATCACATCTAAACAACATTTACACTAACAATTAGAAATACCCATCAGCTAAATCAATCTATAATCACATAATCACACCTCAAGAATTGGGGTTTTAGCTAGACATCATAAAAAGATAGAAATCGTTACGAAATTATGTTTCCAACAACTCGGTAAGATTAATTTCGTCTTTACAAAGGTCCAAGTTCAAGAATCTCAAATACCCACTTCCAATTTCTCAAAAATGGAAAACTTCAATTCTTCAAAGTTAAGGAAACGTTTTTCTCCAAACTCTCAATTCACAACTCAAAAATTACTCTGATGAGTGTTTAGAATAAAATTTGATACTAAACATAATATTTGAAAATGTATTTATAGTTGCCAAAAATATGGTACGAATGGCCATTCGGCGCAGTTAGTCGGGATCGTCGATCCACTTGGCGATATGCCCTTTGGTCAATTCCATCGCCTTTTTGCTTTGGCCTTCAGCATCCTCAAGTTCTGTAACTTTGGGTAAACCAACACTACATCGCGGAACCGTTCGGCGATACGCTGACTTGATTTTCCATTGCCGACTTGATCTTATCCTTCAGAGCTTGGCATATTGGAACTATAGATGAGATAATAGCCATTCGGTGACTCGCCCAATGGATTAGGCGATCAACAAGCTTTCTTTTCTTCGTTCTTTCAACTGCCTTGTTCGTGTTTGCTCACTAGTGTCCATGCTTTGTTCCTCAATCCAAATACCTTGAAATCAAGGATTTTACATCAGTTATTGGCACAAAACAAGCATTTCAGGACACTAGATCTATCTAAATAAAACCCTAAATGAGTCCAAATCGTGAATTCATCAAAACACAAGCCCACGAAATATCCTCAACAACGTGGATAATACACTCCCACCGACCATCAATATGCGGGTGGAAAGTTGTGCTAAGGTCAACACGAGTACCTAACTCATCTTGAAAAGTCCTTCAAAAGCTAGAAGTGAACTGAGCACCCCGATCTTTTATTATGAAGATCGGCACACCATAAAAATTAACCACCTCACTAATGTAGATATGGGCTAACCTCTTGGCACTGAATAAAGACTGATCAGGGAGGAAATGTGCTGACTTGGTCAATTGATCACCGATGACCCAAATGATGTCAACACCTCCAAGGCAAACTTGCCACAAAGTTTATATTGATGTGATCCCACTTCCACTCCATAATGGGCAATATCCAGAACTTATCACCAGGCGTCAAACGCTCAGCCTTCACCTGCTAGCAACTCTGGCAATTGGAAATATAATTTGTAAAATCTCTCCTTATGTCGGCTCACCAGTAATGTTGCCTTAAGTCACGATAGATCTTTGCAGTGCCCGAATGAATAAAATACCTAGAATTATAGGCCTCACGAAGTATCGGTTGAATCAAACCCCTAACTCTCAAAACGCAAGTATAGCCTACAAATCACAAAACCCTATATGAATCCAAAGTAACCTGACCGATATCAGCAACTAACACTGATCTAAAAGTGCCACAACGGCTTCATCCTCAAATTGACGGCTATAGATTTGATCAAGTAAGGATGATTGAACTCCCATATAGGCTAAAAGACGCCTAGAATATAAAACATCCAACGAACCATCTGGTTAGCTAAGGACTGAATGTTCAATTCAAAAGGTCGCTCCATAGTAGATAGGAAGACTAGACTACCATACTCACTACCTTCCTACTCAACGCGTATGCTACCACATTCACCATGCCTGGATGGTAAAAGATAGAGATGTCATAGTCTTCCAGAAACTCAATCTAGTGATGCTACCTTAAATTTAGGTCCTTTTGGCTCATAATATACTGAGATATGTGTAGATCTCACGACAAACTCTATACAAGTAGTGCATCCAGAAGTTAAGCACAAAAACTACCACAGCGAAATCCAAGTCATCAGTGGGTTAGTTACACTCATGGAGCCTAAGCTGCCTTGACACATAAGCAATAAACCAACTCTGTTATATCAAAAAACTATACAAAACAATGTCGGATGCATCACAATAGACCATCAAGCCATTGTCCTCAACTGGAAGAGTAAATACATGAGCGGTAGTCTGCAACTCTTGAGCTTTCAAAAACTCAATTCATACTTCTCAGCCCACTCAAAAGTAACATGTAGGCGAGTTACCTAGGTCAAAGGTGCAGGAATGGTGAAGAAGCCCACCACAAACCATTTGTAGTAGTCTGCAAAACTGACAAAGCTTCAAACACCAGTAATTGAATTGGGCCTTGCCCAATCACGAATAGCCTCAATCTTTACTGGATCTACCATGATGCCTGATGAGTCCACAAATTGGACTCATTTAGGGCTTTATAATAATGGAAAAAGTGTCGTTGAATACTTTTTTTTATCTCAATACCTGATTAAAATGCTGATGTTTCAGGTATTTAAAGTTTTAGTGGAACCATGGACACTTAGGTGTAAAACGGAGCAAATAGGGCTGAAAAGAACAAGAAATGGAATCATATGGATCACCGAGGATGCTAAAGGAATGACACTGAAGGCGATGAGCTGACCAAAAAGTGGATCACCGAGTTCATCGGTGATCTTGACTAATGTCGCCGAACAAACTTCCGCAGCACAATCTGTGGAAACTATAAATACTAGTTAGAAAAAATTTGAGTGGAACATTTTAGAGTAAAAATTACTATTAGTCTATAGTATTTTTCTCTCAAGTTTGGAGAGGGTTTTGTGGAGACTTGAAGAAATGAGTTCTTTTTCCCCAAGTTGGAAGTGAGCCTTCTCTATTCATTTTCCTTTGCTTAATTTAAGGTTTAATTTTTTATACCCAGTTGGTTTCATTATCATGTTAGGTATAATTTCTTATTTCTTGATATGTGGCTAAAAACCCTAATTTTTGGGGTGTGATTTAGCAAATATGGGTTGATATTCTTATTGGGTCTTGCTTGCTGATAGGTTAGATATATTTTAATGGTGATTTCACCTAGTGGTTGTGGTTTAATCTAAGGGTTTGTAGTTGATAATACAAAGCCACCCATCTATTTTCGGCTTGCCCGAGAGGGAGGTCGCGAAACCAAAACCACTAGACTAATGGCCTAAGGAGTGGGTCGACTTGAGGTTCAACCCAAGAGGGTGAGCCTTAGTCTCATATCCTAACACTCGGCTCGAGAGAGTGAGTGGGGTAAGGCGTAGGCTGGTCTTCATGCGGCAAATGGGTATCTGAGAGGAACGCATTTGAAACGGGGTAAGTTGCCGATAGGGAACTTATTTCCATTTAAAAAGTTTAGCCTAGTCACTATTATTTTGCAAATTTCCTATCGAAAGCACGTACTCAATAATTTATCTCAACTTATATTACGGTCACATCCCAAGAACTTTCACCATACTTGATTTTCTTATTTATTTTGCTATTTTAGTAGTTGTTACAAAACCCCCATTTGATATTTGACACTTTCATGTCACCCCCTTTTATTTACTATGTTTTTGTTCGTTAATATCTTTAGCTACGACTAGTTAGAATGTAATTCTATTTTTCTATCAATTCTCAAAACCGCTCCCTTGGGACACGACCCCAACCCTTGGTTGGATTACTATATTATCGATGATCGTAGACACTCTTACCGTAGGATGGTGTCGTTGGTCACGATAAGCATAAAAATGGCACCGTTGCCGGAGAGGTGTTATTCGAGAATTTTCAGTTCACTAGAATTTTCGTTTTATTTATCGTAGTTCACTAAATTTACTTTCAATTTTGTTTTTCGTTGAGTTATCCATTTAGACGAACATGGCTGAGAAAAGTAGTGGCAAATTGGTGGAATTGAGCCAAGAAGTCTAAAAGGGCCTCACGCTGACCGCCCTGGCATCTCAGCTAAACGAACTAGTTACCAAACTCTCAGAGGTGGAAGTCCAATGCAACAACAAAGGGAGGTATATACCCCATCATGAGCAGAGGAAGTCCAGAGATGGGAGAGAAAATCTTGTCGAGGACAGACTTCAAATCATTCTCCAAAAGGTCACCGATCAGGATCGAGTATTGGAGGAAATGAAGGAGAATGTTGAAGTGTTGAATCAAATGATTGGATCTCACTCTAGATCAATCTAGTTGATCAGGTCATTCCTGAGTTTCACAGTGCTCCATCTCCACCCAAATGACATATTGGGGTCACCTAGTGACACTAGGGCTAACCCCAATAACGGAAAGTGAGACCGAACTTACGTCGTGCCACGACGTAAAATAAGGCACTTCTTAGGAGGCAACCCAAGGTTTTACTGCGTTTTAATTATTCTGTTCGAATAAGGGTGTGCTGATTTTGTAGGGTAAAATGCGAAAGGTGTTGAGTAGTACAAAATGGCGAGCCAAGGACCCAGTGGGCGAGTGGCCGAATATATCCGTGATTCTGATTTAATCCGCCGTAAGGACCTCAAAAAAAAGGAGGTCCTATAAAACTCGATGAGGTAAGTAAGCTTTCGGCGCATCGTCGATGCTATCGGCGACATGACTAACGTCGCTGAAATGCTAGGAACTGAACGGTTAATATCTGGCCAAAGACGGCCAAATTTTTAAAACTATTCACTTTCCCTCGCTTTGATGCCTCACAAGTTCCCACAATCGTAGCATTTTACAGATTATTGCTTGTAACTAGTATTATAGTTGTCGATTGGTACTCAGAACTAGGATTTTTTTGCTGCCTAGCATTACAAAAAGCTATTTGATCGGCATACAAGGTTTGTCTCTAAAACCCCAATTTTATTTTTGAAAACTTTGCACTCTTTTGTAGTTATAGTATCAGGATGATGTGTGTTGGGCCTGTCTGATAGAAATAGGTTGCTATGATGCTGTTTTCAATTCGTAAACCTTGCCTAAAATGCTTAAATAATTGAATGCCTTAGTGTTTGCACTTTGAATTAATTGATATCGATAGGGGTGTTGCATGTTAGTTGTTAGGTTGATTGGGTGAAGTCTGAGTAACCTATATGTGCACTAAATGACGAAAATTGCTTGATGAAAGATCGGGTAACACCAATCTTATGAGCGGGTATCGTCAAATGACCAAAATTTGACAAATTTGAGAGAGTTTGAGTATCTCAAGAGTGATGGGTAGTGTGGGTCTTATTTGAATTCCATGAGTGCATGCTTTGATTTGATTTTCTGGGATTTGGGGGATTGAATTTGAGAAGGTGGATAAAAAATAGGCACGTTGGGTCAATTGGCGAGCTAGGTCGAGATCGCTGAACGACTCGGCAGTTCGCCTAATGCCTCCACCCTGCCGATGATTTGGCACCTCAATTTACGTTTGATTTTATAACTTTCGGTTAGAAGTATGAGGGCGCCGAAAACGTTCGGCGACTCGCCGAAAGTATTATAATCGCCCTTTATCTGCATCCCTGGGATCCTGTTGCACTGTCACTTTTGGCGGACACATCCTGCTATCCGAAAGTAGTCGGCGATTCGCCGAATGATTCTACCTATCGCTATTTTCTTCTCATTGGTAAGCCAATCCCTTCGGTGAGCTCGTTCAGGTTCGCCAAAATGATTTGGTGACTCACCGATTAGATCAGCGAGTCTATCTGCAATAACTTTTTTGTACTTGCATTTGAGTTTCTTCTTGATCTTTTGAAGAAATGGTACGCACCAACCTAAACGAGCCCATTCAAAAAATAACAAAGGATATTATAATAAATGAAGGAAGATCACATCCTTCACAGAAAAGAAAGCAAGATCTCCCATCGGGAGAGAAAGGAAAAAAGATAAAGCAGATAGAAAAGAAATGAGTAGTTGTAGAGCCAGATTTTGTTGAACCAGAGGTTGAATTACCTCTGATTGACCGAAGGAGAGCGCTCCATGCCAGGTCTCAGTCCACAGCCACCAGCACCCCCTCAGTTGCCACTTTGCCTACTACTGCACTAGTGCCAACCCCAACACCACCTCCAGTGGCTCCTGCACTTCCCGTAGTCCCACCTCCACCGAGATTGCTGAACAGATTGAAAAGAGATGGTATACGCACCATTCTCGAAAAAAAATTGCTATCTGTGGAAGGCCTGGAAGGTAAGCATGCTGAGGTGCTTGACACGCTCAGGTATCACGAGTTTGAGCAATTCATGAGGCCACGGGGTACTTACATACCTTCTTGGGTCCGGGAATTCTACCTAGCCTTTGGGGAGTTGGTCCTGAAAAGCAGAAAGAAGGCCAGTGATTTCCGACCAGTGAAATCGGTTATGGTTAGAGGCAAGGCAATAAAGTGTCATAGTGAACACATAAATGTTGTATTGGGACGACCGCTGCACTCAGTACTTCCCTACCATGGTTTGCCTTTTGCTCTATCTCTCGATGATTTGAAGGGTTGGTTAGCTTCGATGATCTCTGACACCACCCCGAGGTGGATGGATGTGGGAGTCCCCATTGAGAAGAGGGATATGAACACCACCTCTCGGTATTGGTTTGGATTCATCAGCAACGCCATCATACCATCCCAAAACGAGTCCATTCTGCGTCATCCGAAGGCGGCTTGCCTTGGTTCTATTATGTGCAGGAGGCAGATCGACCAGGGATTGCTAGTTTCACAAGAGATGGCTATAAGGGCCAAACAGACACAGACGTCTCTGCCATTTCCTGTACTGATCACTGATCTATGTCGGTGAGCTAGAGTACCACGTGACATTACAAGGGATGTTGAGGTTACCCCATCTTCCTCCACCGACATCCGGTGTATAGAGGCAGAGTTCCCACAAGAGGAGAATGACAGGAGGAGGGCAGCCCCAACAGATACATCTCCAGAGGTCGATGTTGATGCATTACCAGCAGAAAAATCTTCGCTTACTCCAGCCTCTGAGCTATGAAATATACCCGATCCTCTCTCCTCTTCCTCACAGGCCCCAGGTGTTTCATCATCAGCCCAACCTTCCAGGATCACTTAGGCCATCCTGAAAATGGGACGGCTAGCCTACTCGGCAGATGTTAGGGTGACACGATTAGAGAGATCCATCCCAGAGATGATTGACAGTGCCATCTTGACTGTACTAACCCCTGTCAGAAACACTGTTGATGAACTGACTGCCACAATCACTGCTTGTGAGAGCAGACAGGGGGAGACACCCGAGGTTTCAGCCCTAAAAGCTGAAATAGCCTAGCTGAAGAAGGACGTAGCCTATCTGAAGGCCACCTACTTCACAACACTGATGCGATGAGCAGATGACAAAGATATCCCTGAAACCTCTAGGATTTCCCTAACCACTCCTGGAGACGTGCAGAAGGATAATGCAGAGCATGTAGAGTCGGAGACAGAGATCGACGAAGAGCAGGTAGCAGTGCACGATAAGGTGCTGGGGGAGAGCCAAGAGGACATCATATTCAGAGACTTGCCGAATCTCGTGGAGATGGTTGTGCAGTCGACAACTCAAACAGTGCCAGTTGAGCCACCCACAGCAGCTCCCAGTGGATCTGGCATTGCTAGTATGTCTGAGGCTACTCCTGAGACTGAGACACGCGACCAGATAAATATACCGGGCACCGATGCCCATATTCAAGCCCCGACAGATAGAGCGACTGCATAGACAGGACCATTCCTTACCTCTCTCGCATTGTCTTTTCCTATCTTACTAGTCGATATATTTTTGTTTACTTGCATTTGTGGACAAACACTCTTTCATTGGATGGGGTGAGGCTCACCCTTTTGTTTGTGAGAATACTTTGTTGTTTTGCGCATGAAATTAAGTTGTTTGGTTTGCTCTAAACTGTGTTTTAAATACTGTTTCTTTTTGTGGATGCTTGAGCTTATGGCTCCTGTTGTTTTAATTGCAAAATAATTTTGATCCTTTCGAAAATTTTTTGCCACCTCTTCTGTTGAAAGTGGCCGTTCTTTTGCTAAAAATTAAGTCTCGATTTTGATCAATACCGATGACTTGAATAGTGCTCTCAATTGAACAAACATGAATGCACGGCTATGACGAGGCCAAATGAAGTTACATAGACATATGTGCACTCTTTGCATCTTGTTGTGACTAGCCATTTATCAAATTGATTCTCTTGTGACGACCGTTGCACACTATCAAACGTGTGTAGTCTTGCTTGACTGAAGTATCGATGCCTTGTGTGTTTAGCTTACTTTGAACCTTGCATGAATAAACCTAGAATTTTCCCTGTTAGTCTGATAGATTTAGAAAGGTGTACTCTTGAGATGATCTTAGGCAATTTTAAAGAGTGTGAGCCAATTTGACATATACCTCTTTTTGTGACCTACCTATGAGCGTGTGAAACTCTTTTGAACACCTTTAAGCCTTACCTTTCTTTGGAAGAACCTTGATAAACCCTAGACCTTACTTAATTCTCTACCTATAATCCTCTTGATTTGTGGGTTAGTGAATAGCCAACTTAGGACAAAAAGACTAAGTTGGGGGTGTGGTAAAAAGGAAAAGGAGAAGTCAAGAAGTCCCCTTTTACCTATGTTGCAGAACAATGGAGCCTTTAAAAAAAAAATAAAAAAAAATTGTGGAATAAAGTACAAAGGATATTGGTGTTCCAAGCAACTCATGGGGAGTGAATAAAAGGATGACTTAAAAGCACTAGAAAAAGAAGTGATAAAAGGAAAAGAAGGGAATGCTTTGATAATATGACATCTCACGAGGAAAAAGTCACTAAGCCTAAATGACCATACCTTTGCACTCAGCCCCATTACAAGCCTTAGAAAGACCTTTTTGATCTTGAGTAAGCTGGGTCGAAAGTCAATTGGAAAATAAGGGCAAACGTATGGGTGAAAACATGCATTGTGTTCCTCTTTTTGAGTGTGAGCGTTGTATCTGATTCATGATCTTAAATTGACTCATATCTGGGTGTGAATACAGAATCATTCTTTACGGGAGGGCATTTAGAAACTTTGTTGAGCTTGAACTTGCACAAGTAGCAAGTACTGTGAACATGAGAATCTTTGGTAATGGTGTGTCACCATTTGAATCTTTGAGTACACAAGTGATCCTTGCATAAGTAAATTGAGTCTTGTTGTGTGCATTCATGATTTAGTCGTGTGTAACACTGTTTGAGGCACCTTATTTGAATTGCTGAACTTGAGTTTACTTGAGGACAAGCAAAACTTTAAGTTGGGGGTGTTGATGAGTCCACAAATTGGACTCATTTAGGGTTTTATTTTTAATGGAAATAGTGTCCTTGAATGCTTGTTTTATCTCAATACCTGATTAAAATGCTGAAGTTTCAGGTATTTGAAGTTTTAGTGGAAGCATGGACACTTAGGTGCAAAACGAAGCAAATAGGGCTGAAAAGCACAAGAAATGGAATCCTGTGGATCACCGAGTTCAACTTGGCGAGTCGCCGAAACGACATGAACCACCCTTCGTTCTAGTATGCGAAGCCTTGAAGGAAGTGGATCAAAAGGCGAGGAAAGGAGCAGTCGGTGAGTCACCGATCAGTTCCGCAAAGCAGTACTGTACCGCCCAATGATCCAAAATGTGAGGATGCTAAAGGCAAGACACTGAAGGTGATGAGCTGACCAAAAGGTGGATCGCCGAGTTCATCGGCGATCTCGACTAATGTCGCCGAACAATCCTCCGCAACACAATCTGTGAAAACTATAAATACTAGTTATAACAAATTTGAGTGGAACATTTTAGAGTAAAAATTATTATTAGTCTATAGTATTTTTCTCTCAAGTTTGGAGAGGGTTTTGTGGAGATTTGAAGAAAGGAGTTCTTCTTCCCCAAGTTTGAAGTGGGTCTTCTCTATTCATTTTTCTTTGCTTAATTTAAGGTTTAATTTCTTATACCCAGCTGGTTTCATTATCATGTTAGGTATAATTTCTTATTTCTTAATGTGTTGCTAAATACCCCCATTCTTGGGGTGAGATTTTGCAAATATGGGTTGATATTCTTGTTGGGTCTTGCTTGCTGATAGGTTAGATTTATTTTAATGGTGATTTCACCTAGTGGTTGTGGTTTAATCTAAAGGGTTTGTAGTTGCTAATACAAAGCCACCCATGTGTTTTTGGCATGCCCGAAAGGGAGGTTGCGAAACAAAAACCACTAGACTGATGGCCTAATGAGTGGGTCGACATGAGGTTCAGCCCGAGAGGGTGAGCCCTAGTCCTATATCCTAACACTCAGCTCGAGATAGTGAGTGGGTTAAGGCGCAGGTTGGTCTTTATGCGACAAATGGGTGTCTGAGAGGAACACATTTAAAACGAGGTAAGTTGCCCGAGAGGGAACTTATTTCCATTTAAAGCTTAGCCTAGTCACTATTATTTTGCAAATTTCCAATCGAAAGCACGTACCCAACAATTTATCTCAACTTATATTGTGGTCACATCCCAAAAACCTTTCCCCATACTTGATTTTCTTGTTTATTTTGCTGTTTTAGTACTTGTTACAAAACCCCCATTTGATATTTGACACTTTTGTGTCACCCCCTTTTGTTTACTATGTTTTTGTTCGTTAATATCTTTAGCTACGACTAGTTAGAATGTAATTCTATTTTTTATCAATTCTCAAAACCGCTCCCTTGGGACACGACCCCAACTTTTGGTTGGGTTACTATATTATCGACGATCGTAAACACTCATACTGTAGGATAGTGTCGTTGGTCATGATAAGCATCAATACCATCCTTGGACACCACATGCCCCAAGAATGCTACAGACTTTAGCGAAAACTCACACTTTGAGAATTTGGCATAAAGCCGCTGATCTCTCAAAGTGTGGAGCATAATCCTAAGATGCTTCTCATGATCACTCCTGCTCTGCGAGTTTACTAGAATTTCATCTATGAACACAATGACGAACAAATAAAGATACGACCGAAACATTCACATCATCAAGTCCATGAAGGTGGTAGGGGAATTAGTCATCCCAAAAGACATCACTAGGTACTTATAGTGGCTACGAGTCTTAAATGCGGTCTTAGGGATGTTTGTTACCCTAATCCTCAGTTGATGGTAAGTAGACTTCAAATCAATCTTTGAATACACTGTGGCACCCTGAAGCTGGTCAAATATATCATCAATCATATGCATGGGCTAGCGGTTCTTCACTGTTACCTTATTCAACTACCTATAATCAATACACATATGTATCATATAATATTTATTCTTCACCGAGAGAACAGGAGCTCCCCAAGGCAATACACTAGGCCTGATGAATCCCTTACCTAATATATTCTGAAGCTGACTGTTGAGCTCTGTAGGAGCCATCCAATATGACAAAATGGAAATAGATCAAGTACCCAGCTCAAGCTTAATAGGAAAATCAATATCACGGTCTAGGGGTAGGCTTGGTAGGTTGGTAGGGAATACATCTACAAAACCATGGATGATTGGAATGGACTCAATTAGAGGGACCTCCTTACTCACATCATGCATATAGGCCAAGTAAGACAAACATATGCTAGCCACTAGCCTTCGATCTTGAATGAAAGAGATAACTTTATCAGTGTGTAGCTAATGGATCCCTTCCATACCATCGGGGGGAAAATTAAGCATGTCTAAGGTAAAAGTCTTAGAGAAGTAATCTAAAACTACATGGTAGGGGGCTAACCAGTTCATGCAAAGAATCACATCAAAATCAAGCATATCTAACAATATAAGGTTAGTCTGGGTGTCACACCCCTGGATAGTAACTAAGCATGACAGAAACAACTGATCCACTATTCAAGGCTCAATCACGGGGGTCGACACATGCAACGGCGCTGCCATAGGCTCAGAACTCATACCCGTATGAGAAGCATAATACACAGACCTATAATAATATTTAGAGCCTACAACAAATAAAACTGAGGTGGGCTGATGGAACAAAAGAATCATACTTGTGATCACATCATCTGATGCCTCAATCTCAGCCCTCACTAGAGCTACATAGAAATATCCATGTCCACCTCTGCCCTGACAATCAGTCCTACCATCTAACGTAGCTCCCCAGGAACCATCCCGAATATCCTGCTGTCCACCGCGATGGTTCTGACTCTGACCTCGATCCCTAGCTGAAGGTGCTGCTACTGGAGCTGGTAGAGCTGGAGTAATCCGCCTATGCAGGGGAAAATTCTTTGGACCAATGATCAAACTCTCCACCTTTAAAAGAATGAGAAGATGATCTGATCCCAGAAGAACGACCACCACGGGTTGAAATACTAGCTTGGGACCCACGACTCTGACTAGATCCAACCTCAGTCTAACTATACCGATTTCCCTCTAAACAGTCTAATGAGGCCTGAATATGCCGACTGGGATGACCTTGCTGAAACCGCTTCTTGGGCCTATCATAAGAGTCCTTCTCCTTGGAACTAGACCTATTATAGTTACCCTCATGTCTAGCCATCTTGTCGCTACCATATTGCACCTCACGATAGAGTTCCTCAATAGTGCAGGCATGATCAATAACATATAGAAATGAATGACCCGCTGAGACCGTAGACTGAGTCTCAACTCGCAATTGTAGTCTCAATCCATGAATAAAGCATTGAACCTTCCCTTCCTCAGTAAGTAGAATCATGGTAGCATAACGGGAGAGCTCATGAAATATTTTAAATGACAATACTATCAATTATGGCTCAAAACTTTTGACAAGAGATGAAAAAGATGGAAATTATCATATCAAGCAAGGAATATTGAGAAGTAGGGGTGTTCAAAATTGAACCGTAACTGATAAGCCAATCCAAAATTGACTTATTGACCTATTGGTATTGGATTATGGAATAAACGATTTGGGAATGTATTAAAGTTTTATAATTAACTGCTTATAGGTATGAGGCGAATTATTCAATTTTCTTATTGGATAAATCGTTAACTAGTTAAGAGTTACCATATTTACATTTTTTAGTTATATTAACCTCATCTAATATTTTCCCCTAATTTATAAGAGTAATTATATATATTTTTCCTTTATTAGTCCTAACTCCTAAAGGTTAAAGCCATAAATCCAGGAAAACCTATTTACTTTTCTGTAATTATATATTTTGCCTTACAAACTAGTGAGCAAGTCAATAAACTCAAAAAAACACTAAAGTTTAAAAGAGGTTAAGGTGTAAACTGTAAAGCCACATGTAGGTATCTTCGTCTCTTCGTCTCTTCTTGCTGATTACTGCTCAGTTGCTTCTCAGATCTCAAGTTTATTTGATTAATCTTTCTCTCTTGTTGGTAGGTACTGAATAAAGTCTCCATCTCTCTTTTCGTTTATCTATTTACCGTCCTTCTTAATGTTTTTCTTTTTTACTTTTTCTCCTTTTTTTACTTAGTTTTTTTTGTTTCTCCATTTGAATAATAATGTGTATGCAATTTAGGTATGTGAGTGTAGTGTACTACATATGTTAACTTAGTCTAATTATTTCATTTTAGTCCCTTTTTTGGTCGATTGTGCAGGGAATGTGTTTTCTGAGTGTTGAATCTATTTTAGTATGCAAGAAGAGTGTAGAGAATTTTTATATCATATGATAATAGTTGATGGGCTTCCTTTTAGCTTTGTTGAGAAAGAAGGTTTAAGAGTTTATGAAAGTGGTGCAACCTCATTTTTGGATCCTTTCATGTAGTTTATTTTAGTGTTTTTAACGAATAAAAAAAAATTAAGGAAGTAATTTATGGAAACAAAACAAATAATCTATATTTTCACTGACACTTGGACTTCTGTACAACGAATTAATTACATGTGTATCACTGCCCATTGGATTGACAGTGAATGAAATATGCATAAGAAAATACTTAATTTGTTAGGTGCTTATGTAAGTGAAGGATAAATCAAATCTTCACTGTCACAGTTGATATTGTCAGCTCAATCGATGTGATTGTAAAAGAATTTCCTAAGCATATGACTAAGATGACAACTGATTTGATGAACGATAATCACATTCAGTGAGGTGTATGGCGTACATTGTGAATCTTATCGTTCAGGATAATTTAAGAGAAAATTATTGTTTTATTTAACTTGTTAGACATGTCGTGCAATATGTTAGGAAGTCTCCTGCAAGGTTTAAAATGTTTGAAGAAAGTTGTGATGATGAACAATTCAATTGCAAAAATCTTTATGCTCTACCTAATGTTAACTAGAGTTGTTGAATTTGAGAAAACATTTTCAAATTATGCTTCTCGCGATATTGGCCTGAGACATGACTTTGAGAATTCTTTTGTTAGAGTTGGAATCATTGCAGGTGAACTAGTGAGTAGCGATCGGGTGCACGTGAAAAGAATTACCATTTCTCCTTACTTTGAAAATATCTGGATTAGTTTATGTGACATTAAATATTCATTTTCTTGAAATTTGTGCGATTGTTATTTATTTGAATCAATTGATTGTTGTTGACACTGTATTTTGGACTAACATTTTTAAAGTTAATACTTTAAGTTTTATTTTTTAAATAATCAAACTATATTTTCTCCAACTTTATACAATTATTGATAATTATCCTTATTTTTAAAAATGTTATGATTTTTAATAGTTTATTTTGAATTTTGATTGATTTTAGTTATTAATATTTTTTCACAGTGCATAAAATATGAAATATTGTTTAATTTTTCTAAGCCATCATTTTTCATTAAATTGTATTTTATATGCTATTAATTATACTTACTTGAGCACATTCTAATAATTCATTAAATACAACTAATGAGTTACATATATAAATATTTAATTATCATATTGTTTTTAGCACAATTTTAATAGTCATATTTTGATTGCTTTTATAATGCTTTACTTAATCATGAAGTAAAGAAGTGATGAATATTTTTAGGTTTTGAGCACCTTATTGCTGGAAAAGACAACAAACAAGACACCACCAAACCACTAGAAAGCCTCCACCACCAACCACACTCTAGCTTTCTCCCTCACCATAACCTCTCACTGATAGAAGAACTCATAGGTGAGCTCCAAGTTTCCGTAAAACACGATGTCCAAATGAGCTCAAAGCTCCTACCATACCCAAAGCCACTGCCTTACCCTCCTTTCTCACTTCTCACGCTGCTATAAGTGAGGAGCTCCACCCTCTGATGAACCGGAGCACCAAACAACAACCAACAGTAGCTTCGCCTACAACCACACCGCCTAAAATGAAAACCCCACTCCATCCTCTTTGCCACTCCAGCGAACGGTAAATGAACTACCAGATCTGACCACCAAAACCCCATCCCGTCGTCTTCACCACTCCACTAAACATCAAGGAATCCCCAGATCTCACAACCAAAACCCGCTCCATCGTCTTCACCACTCCAGTGAACACAAACAAACCCCCAGATCTTACAACCAAAACCCCCACTCTGTCTTCTTTACCACTCCAATGGACGACAATTGAACCCCCAGATTTCACCACCAAAACCCTAGTCCGTCCACTTTGCCACTTCAGTGAATAACAATACGAACCACCAGATCTCACCAGAAAAACTTCACTGCTCCACTTTATTGGTGCTCAAAACTGCGACCAACAAGCTCAAGACAAGCTCACGCAACCAACAAACAACCCTCTTACCCACTTCCCTTTTATGTTTTTTTTTCATTTTCAGGTTTTTTGGTCAACACCAACTAACAACAATGAACCAGAACTTCATAAATCCTCCATTTCTGGTGAGATTTGCTACTTTGGCGTCATCTGTTTTGGTTTTGATGGAAAAAACAGTGATGAGAAGAAAAACGTGGACTCTATTCAATTGGCGAAAAATTGATCGTGTCTTTGGAGTACATCAAGTGAACTCTTTAAATAGACTTTTACTCACAGAAAAAATAACGTAGCAATCCACTAACTCCTACGATTACTCAACTACTAACAAATTAAAAGGATTGTCCTATCTATTCAACAACCTACTTATTTGTTAAAGACTCGGTCAACTAAAACACTAGCTAACAACTGAAAGAGAAAAAAACAGTAACTAACAATCCCTCCCTTAAACTGAAAGTCACACTATCAGTTTAACATGCTTGCAGCAGACAACTTGTTTTAAATGTGATTTTCCAAAGTGCAAACACCAAGTAATTTTCTGAACTTCAGGAAGGATGCTAACTTGAGAGATTTGGTAAACACATCAGCCAGCTGATCTTCACTTCTACAGAAGATGAGATCAATTACTCCATCTTTTGTGAGGTCCCTTAAGAA
This sequence comes from Solanum verrucosum, assembly GCF_900185275.1. NCBI lineage: Eukaryota > Viridiplantae > Streptophyta > Magnoliopsida > Solanales > Solanaceae > Solanum > Solanum verrucosum. The sequence goes on from NW_026020183.1 coordinate 1,974,569, forward strand.
ATGAAATTGGACATCAATATGTTTACTTCGCCCATGCTGAACATCATTTTTGGAGAGCTTTATTGCTGAACTGCTGTCACAATAAATGGTAGTAGAGCCATTTTTCTTGAAATGAATTTCTTCAAGAACTTTACGTATCCAAATTGCTTGATAGGCACATGCTGCTGCTGCCACAAATTCAGCTTCTATAGTTGATAGAGTCACAATTGATTGCTTTCTCGAAGACCATGAAATTGCTCCCGACCCCATCATAAAGACATAACCAAACGTACTCTTTCGATCATCTGAATCTCCAGCAAAATCACTGTCAGTAAAGCCAACTAAGTCTACTTTTTCTCCTTTCGCATAGAATAGACCATAATTAGTAGTTCCTTGCAAGTATCAAAAAATGCTCTTTGCGGCTAGAAGATGCATCTCTTTGGGACTTTCCATGTAGCTGCTAATAAGACTTACAACATGCATAATATCAGGCCTTGTGGCCGTTAAATACATAAAACTTCCCACTATTTATTTGTAAGGAGTGTTGTCAACTCTTCTTCCTCCAGGTTCTTTAGTGAGCTTCGAACCGAACTCAGTGGGACTGTTGGCAGAATTGCAACTCTTCATCTGAAACCTGTCCAAAATCTCTTAAGCATACTTTTTTTGTGTGATGAAAATCCCATCAGCAGATTGAACGACTTCAATGCCAAGAAAATAATACATCATTCCAATATCCGTCATATCAAAATCCACCATTATGGACTTCTTAAAACTTTCAACCATGGAGATGTCATTTCCGATGTAAATTAAATCATCCACATATAAACAAACAATGAGCATTTTTCCTTTATCATCATTCTTTGTATATAGTGTTTTCTCATATGGACATTTCTTAAATCTCTCCTTCAAAAAATAAGAATTTATTCGACTATACCAAGCTCGTGGAGCTTGTTTTAGTCCATACAATGCCTTCTTTAATTTACACACCTTATGTTCTTCTCCAACCTTGACATAACCAGGAGGTTGATCAACAAATACTTGTTCATCCAACTCCCTATGTAAGAAGGCCGATTTGATGTCCATTTGAAAAATGGGCCATGAGTGTTGAGTAGCCAAAGCTGTCACTAATCTAATAGTGTCAAGTCGTGCCACCGGAGCAAACACTTCTTTGTAGTCCACACCGAACTCTTGCTTATAGCCTTTAGCTACTAAGCGTACTTTGTGCCGCTCGACTTTACCTTCCTTGTTCATATTTTTTTGTATATCCACTTGACACCGATTGTCTTATGCCCTTTTGGAAGTTCAGTCAACTCCCAAGTGTCATTTCTATCAATTGATGCCATTTCTTCATCTATTGCCTTTTACCATTTTTCATCTTTAACAACTTCTTCAAAATTAGTAGGATCACTTTCTGAAAATAAGGCAAAATGAATGACTGGATCTTCCGATTGATCAATTCCAGTTACCTTAAAATCTGCCATCCATGCGGGTCTCCTTTTTGATCGTTGAGGTCGCTCCGCTTCTTGTGTAGGAGTTGAAATTGGTGATTGAACTAGATCTGAATTTTCCAGTTGTTCTGTCTCCTGCAGTTGCAGCGTTTCCTCTTCAAAAGCTACTGGAACAAGCTGCTGATCTCCTTTGTCCTTCCATGACCAGGTAACATTTTCATCAAAAATTACATCACGACTAATGACAATTTTCTTGGTGTTTGGATTATATAACTTATAAGCCTTAGATTGATTACTAACACCAAGAAAAATGCATTTTTCTCCTTTTTCATCTAGTTTGATCCTTTTCTAATCTGGAACATGAGCATAGGCCACACATCTGAAGATTCTAAAATAGTCGACACTTGGTTTCTGCCGGCACCATGCCTCCTTCGGAGTCATATTTTGAACAGAGAAAGTTGGACTTCTATTTAAAATATGAATGCTCCAGTTAACTGCTTCTGGCCAAAAACTTTTTGAGACACCTCTCCTTGTCAAAATGCTGCGCACCATATTGAGGATTGTGCGATTCTTTCGCTCACAAACACCATTTTGCTGAGGTGTTTAAGCTGCTGTAAGTTGCCTCTTGATTCCATTTTCCTCACAAAAAATAGTAAATTTTTGAGAATTGAACTCTCCTCCACAATCAGTACGAAGAACTTTCAATGGACTTCCAGTTTCTTGCTCAACAAGTACTTTAAAACATTTAAAAATGTCAAACGCTTCAGACTTTTCTTGTAAAAAATACACCCATGTTTTCCGACTGAAGTCATTAATGAAGGTTATGAAGTACCTTTTACCACCATTTGAATTTGGATTTATTGGTCCACAGAGATCTGAGTGCACTAATTCCAGCAACGCCTTTGCTCTCCTAGATTTGCCTTGTGGAAATGGATTGCGAGGTTGTTTGCTAACAACATAACTTTCATACGTTCCTGAAGGAGATGCAATTTGAGGAAGACCGTTCACCATTTTCTTCTAATGTAGCGTTCTCAGTCCATTAAAATTAAGGTGCCCATAACGGAAATGCCACAACCAGGCATCATCTTTTACTTTTGCAGAAAAACAAGATTTTGTAGAGTTGTGAAGATGTAACGGGAACAAGGATTTGACATGTTAATCTGAGCGATCAACCCCAAATGAGAATCTCGTATCTTACACACTCCACCTTTGCTATTAATTTCATATCCATCTTCTTGAAGTTGCCCATCACTTAATAAATTTGTCTTCAAAGCAGGAACATAAAACACATCACCTATGGTATGAATAGAGTTATTTTTGGTTGAGACCTGCACCTTCCCTTTTCCCATGGCAGAGACCACTGAGTTATCTCCAAATCTCACAGTACCTCGAAAAGTTTCATCCAATTCTGAGAATTCCTTCTTTTGCCCAGACATGTGATTACTGTAGTCGGTATCGAGATACCATAAATTAGTGGAAACTTTGTCTTTGGAATGATATGCCATCGAAAGTGAAACCTCTTCTTCTTCCTTCGTTTGTGCAAAATTAGATTCCTCTCCACGCAACTTAGACAAATTTGTTCGGCATTCTGATTTATAATGACCGAATTTGTGGCATCTGTAACATTCAACTTTAGACTTGTCCAATAACTTTGAGTTGTTGCCACCTCGCCTCTTTCCTCTGCCTTGATTATCATGGTCTTGATGTTGTTGACGATTTCCATGATAAGCTCTATTGCCTCGGCCTCTACCTCTGCCTCTACCATTACCTATGTCATACCCTTGTCCTCCGAAACGATCATCTGTTGAGGCACTCAATGCCACCTCCTCCTTTTCTTGTTGAGTAATTTTTTGCTCGTGAATCAACAAAGAGCTTTGCAATTCATCAATTGAAAGCAAATCAATATCATGAGATTCTTCAATAGAACAAACAACAAAGTTAAATTTTGGTGTCATGGTCCGAAGAATCTTTTCAGCAATCGTAACTTCATTTGACTTGTCGCCGTAGATCCGCATTTTGTTGACGACTGTCATCACCCATGAAAAATAGTCGATAACTGACTCTCCAGATTTCATTCGAAGAGTTTCGAACTCCGAATGAAGTGCTTGAAGCTGCTGCCTCTTTGCCCTCGTCGATCCTTGATATTTCTTCTTCATGGAGTCCCAAATCTGCTTAGAAGTATCTTTAGAAAGAATAGTTTCCATGATTGAACGTTCAATTGCTTGGAAAAGATAATTCTTCGCCTTGAGGTCCTTCAACTTTGCTACTGGTGCTTCTGCTTTTTGTGCGTTTGACACTGCTGTGCCTTCTACTAGTTTTGGTATGCCATCCACAACCACTTGCCAATACTCCTTTGATCTTAGGAAATTCTACATCAACATGCTCCAATGATCATAGTGACCATCAAAGCGAGGAATGACTGCTTGCACAAAGTTTTCTGAAGCCATAGATTCAAACATTGATGCTGCAATTTGTTTTAGTGTTTCTCTCACCAAACTGGCTCTGATACCACTGATGGAAAAAACAGTGATGAGAAGAAAAACGTGGACTCTATTCAATTGGCAAAAAATTGATCGTGTCTTTGAAGTACATCAAGTGAACTCTTTAAATAAAGTTTTACTCATAGAAAAAATAACGTAGCAATCCACTAACTCCTACGATTACTCAACTACTAACAAATTAAAAGGATTCTCCTACTTCTATTCAACAACCTACTTATTTGCTAAAGACTCGGTCAACTAAAACACTAGCTAACAACTGAAAGAGAAAAAATAATAACTAACAGATTTCAATTCTATTTTGATCTGCCCTGTGTTTCTTTTACTTTTTATTTGTGAGAATGTATTTTGTTAGTTGACTGATTCAAATGTTTAGTGCTATTAGTGGAAGTACTTGTAGGAGTCTTTTATGTTTCCATTTAACTAGCTCTAGGAGTCTTAATTAGTTGTTGTTAGTCAGTTAGCATGTAATGGGTTAGTGCTAAACTAGTGCCCTATTTTTCCTCTCTCGGTTTGTTTGTTTCCAAGTTCTATTTAAATACTTGTATCGTTGTTTTCGGAAAGAAATAGAAAATATGAGTTTCTCTATGTTAGCATCTTATTCGAGTAGTCATTCCTCTCTTTTGCCAACATCTTTGGAAGTGTTGTTTAATTTTAGTGAAGTTGTTGTTAATTTAGTATAGCTTTAATCTACTCTTTAGATCTAGATAGAAAAGTTAAAACTCAACAAGTTATATTCTTTTTTGTTAAGTTTGATTAAGTATTATTACATTTTTTTTAGTGTTGATAATTTTAGTTTAGATGGTTGTTGTAGTTTTGGTTGTCCTCCAGTTATGGTGAACTTTTCCAGGCAACCTTTTTGTTCATTAAATAATGATTCATTATTATTGTTAGTTTTGGTTAATTTTGATGGCAGTTCATGTTTTATTACCACCTTTGTTAACCTACTTTGTTTGATTATTATTTTTCCATTGTTAGTGATTGTTTTTAAGAACTATTTTTCATTAATTCTTTACTTCTCTATTTGTCTATAAGTATTACACAATAAATTTACTTTTAGTGATTATTGTTAAGAACTATTTTGCATTAATTATTTACTTCTATGTTTACCTTTAAGTATTAGATAATAAATTTACTTTGGTTATCATTATATTGTTATTGTTTTTAGGTAATTCATCTTTCAAATAACTTTGTCTTTTACATTTAGTAGTTAACTCTATTTAAGTTGGTGTTTAAGAAGATCTGGAAAATCTCGAACGAATTGAAAATAGTATTAGTACTTTTGTTGTATTTATTGTGTATTGTTGTTACAAATGATTTATATTTGTTGTATATTGTTGTTCTCTACATATTCAGCTAGCACGGGAAAAGATCCTAATGTAGTTGACGTGCAGTACAATTGTACCTAGAAGGTGACTTTTACAAGGTTAGATTAAAAAAAACAAACTTCTGATGCACAACAATCCTTCTCCAGAAAATATGGAAATGGATGATCGTAATCTTTCTCATTAGTTTTTTTTTTCATTTTATTGAGCAAATATTCTCTCACTCTTCAACTTCGACATAATGAATGATCGCAGAGAGGTAAAGAAAACCAAAAAAAATAAATCTTGGCTCATTTTTCTTGTTTGTCTTGGTTTTTTTCTTGCTTATTTTATTTTCTTGAGAATTCAAAGTTGGGTAACAGTTTCTTGGGTCTTCCTGAAGTTCATCATATGATCTTTGCTTCTATATTTTGCATTTTACATGAAAAAAGACTATCCAATATCCCTTTTGCATGGTTTTAAGTTTAACTAGATCTTCCTGAATTGTCTTTTTTCATTTTTTATTTTTTTTGGATATCCTTTTAGGAGTTGAAGATATAGGTTGAGTTTCTAAGTTGCTTCTTGTTCTTCTTCTTGGGGTTCTGAATTGTCTTTTTTCATTATTTTTAGATATCCTTTTAGGAGTAGTTTGAGCTCCTCCTCCTCCTCCTCTTTTAATTATATAAAAATGAAATGTATTTTGATTTTTGATTAAACAAAGTAGAAGGACAATGATATACATGGTTCATGGTATATATACCTGTAATTTCCTTTGTAACTTAGAAGATAAGTCGAGAAGGACTATATAGTGACTTTATGTTGTAATAATAGGATATTAAAGATATGTACCTTAAAATATACAACAGTATATTGAGTTATTGACAAAGATGCTTCCATTGGACATTGAAAATGGGCCAATCCGTTGAAAATCAGAATCAATTACTGGTAGCCAAGTAAGTACCCTAGGTAAAGGAATTTTCGATTCACTCATGAAAGATCTAAAGAAAAATAGAGTTGTCAGTGGAGGTGTGGATGCTAGAATATAATTACATAAATATTTTGCTGAATGAACTGAGAATGGCACTAAAGATTTTAACATCCCACTTTGGTGAAAAATGCCCAAAGTTCGATTTACAATTCAAGCTTAAATGACTTGTGATGTATTAGTTGTTCCATTTTCAAGTGTCAGATCCGAATCTGTATTTAGTATGGGAGGATGCCTTCTTGATTTTGTTTAGGATTTCATTGTTCCTAAATTGGTGCATATGTTAGTTTGTCTTCAAGATTGGCCACGAAGTGAATAATTAAAGTAACTTATTAGTGTTGAAGAAGATCTGGATAATCTCGAAAAAATTGAAAAAAATATTAGTACTTTTATTATATTTATTGTATATTGCTTTCGCAAATAATTTGTATTTGTTGTATATTTTGGTTCTCTTCAAATTTAGCTAGCACGGGAAAAGATCCTACCGTAGTTGACGTGTAGTACAGTTGTACCTAGAAGGTGACTTTGACAAGTTCAGTTTTTAAAATTTAGACTATTGGATAACCAATAAGTTCCTGGGTTATGCAAAAAGTTTGTTGAAGAAACGTAGGAACAATTTAATGGCCACAAAATAATGCCAATGTCAAAAGGAGATGCTGAAGATTTCTAAGCTTTTCGATTACCACGATCTGGATTATCAACAAGGAATAACAATGGTATGACTCTAACTTATATAACACATGAATCGATAGAGGCTAATACATATAGTGGTTAAGTTAGATATATATCACATTGAGAAGGATGTGAAACATTCTTGGATAGATCATATTATTCTTGCTGACGAATTTTGAACAAAACCTTTTATAAAAGGTAGTTAATAGATACGAACCAAAGAAGTAATTGACAAAAGTTTATAAGGTGACTTAAATTTAAAATTGTTAGTGAATTGATACATTCAGAGAAATGATTAAAATGTAATCTAGAAGCTAAGTGGAAGAAGTCGCAACATTCTTTTATTTATTTCTTTATTAATTCATCTTCCTTTTCTATTATGACCAATATTCTTTTTGTTTGTTTTGATACATGAATCTTTTTTTTACCGAAAGATTCATATTTGAATCTTGTTTAGTTGATAGATTCCAATTAATTTCAACTTCAACTAGTGAGAGCTTGTTAATACACTGTAGAGTGGAAGGAAACATGACGAGATAATCATAACAATTTATTTTATTTGTAAAATACATACTAACCAAAAGTAAACAAGAATAAAACTATTATCGGACGATACTAGAAATTTGTTGAAAACATATGATAATATTAAGTGGGATAGACATAAGGTTTATATGAATTACCTTATAGAGGTATCGATGGAATGACATTTTATGCTTCTCGCTATTCCATGCATGATATGATAATTTCCATTATTTTCATATCCTGTCAAACGATAATTGACTATATTTTCATTTAAAATATGATTTGTATTATTCGAAAGGCTATCTTCACATATATCACGCAATCTCAACCAAGTTATAACATGTGAACATAGTCTTCCAGATAATTCTGATCATATTTTAAATGACAATATTATCAATTATGGCTAAAATATTTTTGACAAGATATGGAAATGATAGAAATTATTGTATCACGTAAGGAAAATTGAGAAAATAAATTTTGTTCCATCGATAACCTCTATAAGACAATTCATACAAACATTATGTCTATCTTACTTTAGAACATTAGATATTTTTAACAAGTTTCTAGTATTGTTCAACAATAGTTTGCTTCTTCTTAACTTTTTGGTTATTTGATATTCAAAAAATAAAAGAAATTGTTAAACTTATTTTTAAAATCTCGTCATGTTTTCTTGCATTCCATAGTGTACTAATAGGATCTCACTAGTTGATGTTGAATTTGATTGAAATCATTCAACTATAGAAGATCTAAATATGAACCATTCAACAAAAAAGAACACTCAAGTATTAAAACAAATAAAATGAATGTTAGTTTTGAGAAGAAAGAAAGGAGAGTAAACAATAATAACACAAAACAAAAGGGTGTTGCAACTTGTTCAACCTATCTTCAAGATTACACTTTAATCATTTATCTTAATGTTGAATTGTATCAATTCATTTACAATTTTACATTTAAGTCGTCTTATAAACTTCGTCAATTACTTCTTTGGTTCGCCTTTGTTAATTACCTTTTATAAAGGTTTATTTCAAAGTTTGTAAACTGTAATAACCCTCAAGTTCATTTTTGTGTGATTTTATTGTTTTGCCCCTTCTCATAGCTTTTGTATGGTGTTGAATTGGGTGACATTTTCCCGAGGTGGTCAGGTGAGTTTTGAGTAGTTTTTCCCATTTGGGAGGCTTAATATTTGAAAGAGTTGACTTCAGTCAACATCTGGATATTTTGATGTCGGGTTAAAATTATGTCAGTTCTATCAACTATAGAAGGGTCATTTTTCTCTAGTTTGATGATTTGTTTGAATGTAGAGGCTTTTATTTGAAATTTGTTTAATTAGGCGTTTTAGCTTTTGAGTTTGGCCTAAAGTTTGACCTTGGTAAACTTTTTTGGTAAACACACTTGAATTGAATTATGTCTGCGCGGATAGCTCGGTAATGCAGAGTTTGGCCTAGAACGACCTTTGGTTCAATTTTTGATGTGATCGTGATGACCCTGTGGCGCTTAGAGTTTTGTTTGGCATTTCTTTATAAGTGTAGTCTTTGGTAAATTTTTTGTCCAAATGACCTTTGTTGGTTGTTTCATTGATTTTTTTGAGTTTGAAATGTTGTTTCCACTAGGTAGAATACTTTGTTTGCATTGACGGATTCATAACGAATTCTAATCCCCAGACGGACAACTTTGGCTTCCTTGTGGAATTACTAATGTAGTGTTGCTAGTGCCGTGTTCATGGAGACCAAGTGAATGGGCCTCTGCATTCGTGTGGGTCTCGCCGCATTCGCGAAGGGTATCCCCCTTTGGGTTCATGTACATTGACTACATTCACAAAGGGTTGGCTTGCCTAGCCTCTTTGTTCGCAAACCTCGTATCGGTTTGCAGAGGGTCAGCTCGGCAGACCTACATGATCGCATGTGGTCTCCACGTTTGCGAAGGCCAGTTAATTGGAATTTGGTGTTTTAAAAGATCCATTTTTCAGTTTGCATCTATCATTTCTAACTTGGTGTATGGGCGATTTAGAGGTATTGTTTTGAAGGATTTGAGTGTTTCTTGGTGGAATTGATCAGGGAGTTACATGGGCACAACCTGAGAGTGATAAATCATTCGATTTCCTTGTTTTTCTCCACAAATTCTTCCTTAATTCTCAATTTTTGATTCCTTTTGAGCTAAATTAATGGGGGTACTATTTTAGCTCGATGGTAGCTCGAATTGTGCCCATTTTCGTGGTACAACTTCCTTGGGAAATTGGGGACCTCATGACGGAGTAGATTTTGTTACTCTGTGTGCGGTCCCATATTTGCATTTTTTGGGTCTCTTTCCATTTCTGATTTCCTTTATTGATTTGGGTACTGTTGTGTTTGTTTTTGTGTTCTCGCGGCATGATTGATAGCTTTACATCACCCGAAGGCCCTTTGAAAGGAAAATGCAATAGAGTTGTAATTCATGTGTGTTTCGACCACGAAGTAGGTTACAATATTTCTTTCCTTAGACTTGGCTCATTTAGATTAATTGTATTTTGAGAAGTATTGTATGTTTAGGTTGGAATTTAAGATTAGTTTAGGCTTTTTTTTAATAATTAGTTGACTTATAGCCATTATTGGGTTGCTTAGTGTAGTTTTAGCCAGAAAACCTTGTTTAGGTTGATCCTTATGGTTGAAATCTTGGCTTATTATTCTTGTTTGTCTTTGCCCTTTTTCTTGTTTATTTTACTTTTTTGAGAATTTAAAGTTGGGAAACAATTTTTAGGGTCTTCTTGAAGTTCATCATTTGATCTTTTCTTCTATATTTTAAATTTTACATGAAACAAGACTATCCAGTATCCCTTTGGCATAGTTTTAATTAAGTTTAATGGGATTTTTTTTACTAGTGGGTTGAGGCTGGGGTTTGGAATTTTTTTCTCTAATTTTTTTCGATATCCTTTTAGGAGTATTAAGTAAATGAAATATAATTTTATTTTGATTAAACAATGAGAGGAACAAAGTAGAAGGAGAATGATATACATGGTTCATGGTATATATAACTGTAATTTCCTTGGTAAGTTAACAGATAAGTCAAGAATGACTAATTAGTCACTCCATATCGTAATAATAGGATATTTAGGATATGTGTCTGAAGTGTATGCAACAATTTATTGGGTTATTGACAAAGATGCTTCCACCAGACATTGAAAATGCGTCAATCGGTTGAAAATTAGAATAAATTACTGGTAGTTAGGTAAGTACCCAAGGTAAAGAACTTTTAGATTCACTCATGAAATATCTAAAGCATTATAAACTTGTCAGTGGAGGTGTGGATGATAGAATAGAATTAGATAAATATTTTGATAAAGAATTTGAGGATGACACTAAAGAATTTAACATCCTACTTTGGTGGATACTTTAACTAGCTATATTTCCAATTCAAGTTTAAATAGCTTGTGATGTATTAGCTGTTCCAGTTTCAAGTGTCGCATCCAAATATCTGTTTAGTAAGGGAGTAGATCTTCTTGATTCACTTAGGAGTACATGATTAACGTTTCAAGGAAACTTCATCCAATTCTAAGTGTCAATGATCGCTAGTCAGTATAAAACCCAACTAAATGAGTTAGGGTCGAATCCCAGTACGTGTTTAAGATTCAATAAGAAAGTGTTAACACGGTCAAATCAGTCATAGGAATAGAAATGATCAAATAAAAATATTATTCAAATCAGGGGGTGACACGAATGTCAAATGAGGGAGTTTTGGTTTGAAATTATCAACTACAACAACAGCAAACAATACGAAATAACAATCATGAGACATGTTCTTGGGATGTGATTCGCCCATAATCACATAATCACACCCAATAATTGGGGTTTTAGCTAGACACCATAAAAAAATAAAAAATCATCACGAAATTGAGTTTTCATCAACTGGGTAAGATTGATTTCGTCTTTACAATGGTTCAAATTGTAGAATCTCAAAGACCCACTTCTAATTTCTCAAAAGTGAAAAACTTCAATTCTTCAAAGCTAAGGAAAAACTAGAGAAAACTTGTCTCCCAGTTCAAAACTCTAAAAATATGAACATAGATACTATTCAGAATGAATAATGATACTAAACTAAATGTTCAAAAATGTATTTATAATTGCCAAAAATGTGTTGCGAAGAGCTACTCGGCACAGTAAGTCGGGCTCGCCGATCCACTCGGCAATCCGCCCTTAGGTCCCTTCCATCGCCCTTCTGCCTTGGCCTTCAGCATCCTCAAGGTCTGTAACTTGGACGATCCAACACTGCATGGCGGAAACACCTGACGATCCGCCGAATGCTCCTTTCTCTCGCCAACTTGGTTATTTCCTTCAAGGCTTGGTACACTAGAAATTTAGGCGGTCAAGAAGCCATTCGGTGACTCTCCAAGTAGACTTGGCGATCACCAGGCTTACTTTGCTTCATTCTTTCAGCTCGCTTTGTTCCTTTTTGCAAATTAGTGTCCTTTCTTTGTTCCTCAATGAATGTACGTGGAAATCGAGGGTTTTACAACAGTTATTGGCACAAAATAAGCATTTGAGGACACTAAATGTCACGCCCCAAACTCAAGTGGCAAAACTGGCTCCTAATGACAAAACTCGAGCCTTAGTCGACCCAGCTGAACCATTTGCTACTAGGGCATAGCAGCCACACGCAATCAAGAAAACAAACAAGTATATCTCGGCTTAAAACTAAGCCCTCAGCTGTCAAGGTCCCTGTCAACAAATCTATAAAAGAAACAACTACTCCCAAGAGTTCATATAAAGAAATAGCCAACTAGCACAAAAGTACTGATTGGGTCGTCGAGGCCACCATGATCTCTATACCAAAACTGAAAGCAGGTATATATCAAGACAATACATAAAACGACTCACAAGTTTCAGCAACAATCAAACTAGGCCAGCATGGCCATAACGTAGCTATAAACCCAACAAACTATTCTACAAGCCTCTAAGAGTAGTAAAGATTGGTGGGACAGGGCCCCAGCCTACTCATAAAAATATATACAACAAAAGCTAACAAACCTCTCAACTTTGGAGGAAAGGGGCCATCCAACCAGATAAAAGTCAATCCTGTTGTTGAGGAGGTCTACTGGGTCGTCTGCTGGAACCTGGCTGCATGAATGCAGCGCCCCCCAGGCAATGGGGCATCAGTACGAGATAATGTACAGAGTATGAAAGGCTATAGACTAAATGAGCAAGTATCATAATATACCAAAAGCAATTAAGTAAGGAAATCAAAATTTGGATAAGTATGCTAACCCACTACTGAATCTAAAAATACAAAAATAATCAAACAACAACCCAACCAAGTCCCCATAAGCTCGGCAGGTACAAACAACATACCACTTACCTAGGCCCCTATAATCCCAGAAGCTGCTAAGTCAATCTACAAACCTCTATCGGTAGCCCCTTGTCTTTGTAAGATGTCACATAGCCCTTTTTGGCAACGATATAGCCCCGTAGGCAGCGCATATCCCTCCTAGGCAACATCATAGCTTTGTGGGCTGCACATAGTGCTCTTTTGCATCAACATAGCCCTGTAGGCAACACATAGCCCTCTTTGGCGTCCAAATAGCTTCGTAGGCAACACATAACACTCTTTGGCATCAATATAGCCCCGTGGGCAATACATAACCCTCTTTGGCAATAACATAGTCCTATTAGACAACATCATAGCCCCCATAGGCAGTTCATATCTCAACAGCTAACCACAATTGCCCCAAGGGTGACAACAAACAATTGAATAGGCTAAAGGTGATCAATTTAGCTATAAACAATATATATGAGTAGTCTCCGACTCGTTCCTAATTTAGGGTCGTTATTAATAGATTATGAGTCCCTAAAATGAGGGTTTATAACCAATCAATCAGCCAACCACTCGCAATTACATCTACAAGATCACCAACATTAACTTTCCTATTTTATCACTCTCAAGCTCAAAGGAAACATGCCGAAAAAAGGGAATTCCCTTAACATACCTTTTCCTTTATAATTTATGCTGAAAATACCTCTGTCCGCACCACTACAACACTAAAAAAGATAAAATCAAATAGTGATTAAGGACAAGAATTACTATGATAATTCGACAATCGATACGGAAACCTATTGTAAATTACTATCCAAGACCCAAGGTATCCATAAACTGATAAAAGATGGATCCTACCTTTATTTACATGCCTAGAACACTCGAATAAAATCAATCCACTAGAAAAAAAACCCTGCTGGCACAACCTCCACGGAGCTACACCGCTCAATTCACCATGAAAACTATACTAAAACGACGAGCTCGCGACGTAGGGCGATTTTCGATAAGGAGTCAAGAAGAGATCATGAACACCCAATGATGATTTGAGGAGTAAATTTCTAATTTTCGTGGGTTTCTTACGAGTTGGAATGAACAAAAATGAAGAAGATGCTATCTTATAAGGTTCCACCGACCTAGGGGACCCACCTCACATGCTTGCTTGCACAGTCTCGCGAAAATGTAAATATCTCTCTATTCTGAAGTCGTATGAACAAACGTTTTGATGCATTGCAAACTAGACTCGTAGAACTTCGATTTAATGGCTCGTAGGCCCCATAAATCTTTATAGATTGGGAGAAAACCTCTGAGACATTTGACCCAAATTTCAGAGAAATCTTTAAAAAGGAACTTACGATAACTTTCGCCAACTTTTATTTTTCGACTTACCTAAACTCAAAACATGAGAAACAACCATTGAACACTTCAAATATGACATACCACACCATTCTTAATTTATTACTCATCCTCTTTTTCTTTCCACGAAGGTACGAGTTAATTTAGACGTTTTGAAAAATCTGGGTGCTACACTAAATCTATATAAATACTGCCCTAAATGAGTCCAAATCTCGGACTCATCAACACCACCAACTTAAACATTTGCTTGTCCTCAAGTAAAACTCAAGTTCTGTAATTCAAAAAGGATTTCTCAAACAGTGCTACATAAGACTCAATTATGAATGCACACAATAAGATTCAACTTACTCATATATGGATCAATTGTGCACTCAAAGGTTCAAGTTGTGACTCACCATTACCAAAGATTCTCAAGTTAACAATACCTGCTTAAAATGCAAGTTCAAGCTTAGCAGAGGTACTCAAATGCCCTCACATGAAGAATGATTCAATATTTGCACACTATTCTTCAATAATTTAAAGCTCCGGAATCACATACAACTCTCACACTCACAAATATGAAAACATGCATGACTTCACCCATAGGTTTGTCCTTATTTTCCAACCAACATTCGTTTTAGCTCACTCAGGATAAAAAAGGTCTTTTCAAGGCTTGTAACGGAGCTGAGTGTAAAGGTATGGTCATTTAGGCTTAGTGGCTACTATCCTCATGAAATGTGATATGAACAACACTTTCTTTCCTTTTCTTTAACATTTGCACTCATGCTCAAAATTCACCCCATTATTCACTTCTCATGAAATACCGGACACCCCATTTCTTTTGCAACTTTCACAACTTTATTTCACAACTTTTTCGTTCTATTTCTTTTTCATTCTTCTTTTCTTTTTCTCTTATTTTTTTGTATGGAGGGGTTCCATATTTCTCAAAACCATGGATCAATGGGGACTTATTTGGACTTATTGATTTACCTTCTCCTTTCACCACACCACCTTACTTAGGCTTTTGGCCTAAGTTGGCCATTCAAACAAACCACACTTCATGAGGATTATGGGTGAATGGATAACGAGTGGTTACAATCGCATCAAGTTTCTTCCAAGAAAAGGATAAGGGTCAAAGAGGGAGTTCAAGCAAGGTTCACACACTCACAAGGTTGGCCACAAAAGAGGTATATTGTCAAATTGTTTCACTCTTCAAATTGTTGCCTAAGATTATTTCAAGAGCATGCATTACTTAGTCAATCGGACCAACGGGGCAAACTCTAGGTGTCATCACACAAGGTTCACGGTAAGAACATCACACAAGGCATTGGCACCAATATCAAACAAGACTCTACACTTTCGCTAGTGTGCAATGTTCATCACAAGAGACTCATTCGATAACCGACTAGTCACAACGAGATGCAAAAAGTTCACAAATTATCTATGCAACTTTATTTGGCCTCATCATAGCCGCACATTCATTTTTGTTCAATTAAGAGCACTATTCAAGTCATCGGTATTGATCATAACGGACACTCAAATTTGCATAAGAACAACCACAATCAAACACAACAAGAGGTGGCAAAATTTTTCAGAAGGGTCAAAAACAATTTGCATTTAAAACAAGTAACCACAAGCTCAAACATCCACAAAACAGTGTCAAAACACAATTCAAACACAAAAACCCAATACATACCAAAATAATAATCACAAGAGGTAGGTTTGGAAATACCTCACCCCACTATAAATAAAAAGGAATTTGTTCTCAAATGCAACAAAATACTAGAAAGTCAATAAAAATAACAGAGAGGGAGGTAATGAAAGGTCCTATCTACACAATCGCTCCATCTGTCGGGGCATCAGTGCCCGGTGTAGCATTAGTAACACTCGATCCACTAGGGCTTGCCATGGATGTTTCTATTAGCGATGTCTGAATCACCGACTGTACAATTGTCTCCTCCAGATCAGGAAGGTATCCATAGATGGTCTCCTCTAGCACCTCAATTTGCTCCTCGTCAGTCCCAACCTCTGACTCATCGACTGCCACATCATCCATCTGCACATCTCCAGTAGTTGCCAGAGAAATCTCAGACGTAGTCGGGGCATCCACATCATCTGTTGCTTCAAACATTGAAGCTAATTTAATGGACTTCAAGTAGTCCAGATCCTTCCTCAGATCTGCAACATTGGCTTCCAATGTCGTCACCTCTGAAGTGGCCCCCTGTCGACTCTTACAAATCTCTACTCTCCCAGTGAGAGTGCCAATAGATTCTCAGAGGGCTGTAAGTGTAGCTAGGATAGCACTTTCAATCATCCATGTTGCATCAGCCTCCAATCGGGTAGCCCTCACATCCATAGAATGGGCTAAGTACCCCATCTTCAGGATTATGGCTTGAGTGATCCTGGGGGGTTGGGAAGTAGTAGAAGCACCAAGAGTCTGGGAGGAAGTGGAAATACCTGAAGGCCCGGAGGCCTGCGTAGGCAAAGATGCCTCTGCAGATATAGAATCAACGTCTACCTCCGGGGATGCATCCACCGTAGCTTCTCTCCTCCTTTCTACCTCCTCCCGAGTGTACTCAACCGCTATATACCAGATATCAGTGGAAGATGTAGGAGTTACCTCGATGTCCCTTATCTCATCACGAGGAACTCAAACACGCCAGCACAACTCTATAATCAAGACCGGGAATGGAAGGGATGTCTGGTGCTATTTGGTCCTCATGGCCATCTCCTGCTCAATCATGAGTCCCAAGTTAAGCGTTTTCCTTGCTATTATGGATCCGAGATAGGCCGCCTTTGGGTGGAAGATGATGGAATCATTCTGCGAAGGCATGATAGAGTTGCTGATGAACCCGAAACAGTACTGAGCGATAATATTCAGGTCCTTGTTATCGATAGGAGCTCCTGCCACAATCCACCTCGAGGTGGTATCATAAATCAAGGGTGCAAGACATCCATTTAAGTCATCCAGGGACTGCGCTGTAGCCAAACCCTTATATACAGTGCAAAACCTATAGCTTTGTTGAGTACAATATTAATATGATCGTTGTTGCACCATACTTCCTTCCCTCATACCATGACATACTTCACTGGTCTGAAGGCACTGGCCTTCTTCTTGCCCTTGAGTACCAAGTCACCGTATACTGTGTAGAACTCCCGAACCCATATAGGAATATAGGGGCCTCGGGGTCTGGTGAACTGCTCGAACCAGTGAAATTGGAGAGTGTCCCTTACAGTGGAATATCTACCGACTAAGCCCTCTGTTGAGAGCATCTTCTCCTCTAGAATTATCCTCAACCCTTCAGCCTTTAGTCTGTTGAGTAGTCGGCGATGAGGACCCTGTACTGGTGGCACTGGAGCCACAGTCGGTGCCTGAGTCGGCACTGTAGCAGCTGTAGAAGGGGTGGCCTTGGGAATTCTCGATGTATCTGGGAGAGACCTAGCACAATTTTTTGCACACCGGGACTGTAGCGGTTGGTCATCATCCGGCTCAGAAAATGCAGCTTGGGAGTCAAAGGACTCTCCCCGTTGCTGGAGTTGCACTCCGAAACCTCAAATATGGACTTCTTGCCCTTGCCTTTTCCTCCCTTTGGAGGCTCTTTTCTTCCCTTTTTGGAAGGATTGGCTGCCCCTTCATTTATCACTATGCCCCGTGCTCTTTTATGGTGCGGCATGTCCAAGTTGGTTCTAGCCATATCTGCAAAACATTGTGGAAAGTTAGAAACATTTCAAGAAAAATCACAAAAATCATATTGCAGATAGACTCACCAAACCGATCGGCGAGTTGCCGAATTACTTTGGTGAGCTAGATCGGGCTCGCCAAAAGGATTGGCTTAAAAAAAATTCCTAAAAAATGGCATGTCAGCGAAAGAAGGGGCCTCGGTGAATCGCCAATAGCAATCGGTGAGCACAGACTAGCCCGCCGAAAGTTACAGTGTATTTTAGGGGTTAAGGGCGTAGAAATGGGGATCAAAGGAGAATTTTGGCGAGTCGCCGAGTACATTTGGTGAGTCGCCGAGTGCATTCGGCGAACTCAGGCTTCTCACGGAATGTTACAGAACCAAAATCATTCAAAAACCATGAAATTAAAGGTGATCAAGTGGGGTTCAGTGAACCACCGAGTGGTTTGGCGAGCTAGACCTAGCACACATCATTAAGAACAATACAATTGCAATTGAGTAAAACCGCTAAATGCAAGTTCGGGGTTCGGAAAATCAATCTTTAATGCCGAATATATAAATTGAAATGCTAGGCGGCAAATATTTCCACTCCAAGCACAAAAGTGACGACTAGGAAGTGGTAAAAACATGAAAATGCGGGAAATATAGTGCGGGTGTGATCTTGCGAAGTTCAAAAGTGAGGGAATGTGAAAGAGTTTGAAATTTTAAACCTTTGGCCTTTTAAAAACCGTCCAGTTCTCGCCATTTCGGCGACATTAATTTTGCTTGCCTAACCAGTCGGTGACACACTGAGTGGTTGCTTACCTCGCTGAGTTTTATAGGATCTCCAGTTAATGTGGGGGTGCAAATGGCGGACAAAGTCGGGGTCACCGACTTATCCATGGGCCCGCCAAGTTTTACTGACTCTGACATGATTATTTCTTGAGTCCAACGGTGGTCCAGGTCGGGCTCAACGACCTCTTCGGTGATTAGTCGACTAGATAATTTTGCTCGCTAACATGCACTTTTCAAACACATTCTACACTTTAACCTACACAATCAACATACAATTATTCCAAAAACAAAAATAAAGCAATTAAAACTTGGGTTGCCTCCTAAGCAGTGCCTTAGTTAATGTCGTGGCACGACGCAAGTCCTTGTTTAAGCTTTACTTTTGGCTTTTGCCCTAGAACCATTAGGCAATCCCCCATTTTGTCTTGGGTAGAGATGAGACAACGCATGACCCATTTGGGTCTCCAGTAGCTGAACAAATATGGAATGAGAAGCAGTCATCTGATTCAGCATTGAGACATTCTTTTTAATCTCTTTAAACACTCTATCGTGTTCTTCGAATTTGTGGAGAATGAATGAGAGTATCACTTCTACTTGTCCACCCTCATAGTCCATGAACTTTTTACCCTCATGAGGGGGAATGTACCGATCTTTCTTTCTGTACGGTACCTCTAGTTCCATGATCTTTTTGGCGAAGAGATCTAGGTGATTCAACAATGTGGCCAATTCTTGGTCCTTCTCTGTCTCTTTGTTGGTCTTAATCATGCGATCAAAGAGTTGTGCTGTTGTTTCATAGGGTTGTCGTATTAGACGCCCAGAGAAAGTTTGTCAGCCACTCTTTTATTTTCAGGACCAAGACCTCTGTAGAAGCACTCCAGTAGCATCTTCTCTGGAATTCCATGAGTTGGGAAATGCTGCAATAATGCCGTAAACCTTGGCCACAACTCATGGATAGACTCACTTTCCAATTGCTTGAAAGTTAGGATGTTATCCCTAAAAATCATCAATCTCAAAGGCGGGTGGTCCATTGGGTCACCGTTGCTACAAGATATGCTCATTTTCTATGTTCATCAAGCAACACGAAAACCAAAACTACAAATATGTAAATTTAACTATGACTAATAAGAACAAAATTCAACTTCACCAAAATAATCTCTACCAACACCACTCCCCGGTAGCAATGCCATTTTGATTAATGTTTCAAGGACACTTCATCCAATTCTAAGTGTCAACAATCGCTAGTCAGTATAAAACCCAACTAAATGTGTTGGGGTCGAATCCCACAAGGAGCGGTACGTGTTTAAGATTTAATAGGAAAGTGTGAACTTGGTCAAATCAGTCATAGCAATAGAAATTATTGAATAAAAACATTATTCAAATCAGGGGGTGACACAAATGTCAAATGGGGGGTTTTGGTTTGAAATTATCAACTAAAACAGCAGTAAACAATACGAAATAATAATAATGAGATGGGTTCTTAGGATGTGATTCGATTATAGGCTAATATAGACAAATAGGTAATTGCAAATATTAGAAAATAGTTATATATTAGTGAGTAAGCTAGACTATAGAGGAGGAAAACTTTCTCTCAAACAATTTACCCCTACTCAAGTCGATTTCTCTCGAACGTCGAAAAGCATGGAAAGTAATAACAACCCACACCTTAGTCCATTCACTCTCTCTAGCTGAATGTATATAGGGTTTAGGATTCACTCTCTGAACCCATGACAACCCATTATCCATAGACCATCAATCAATAATCTTAGTTTTAAAACCTCTCTCGTGAGCAAGCAAAAAACACAAGGGTAGAACTGCATATGCAACTACAATTCTTAAATTAAACCACAATTAATGATTGAACTCACTTATAAACAACATTTAAACTAACAATTAGCAATACCCATAAACTATATCAGCCCATAATCACATAATTACACCCTAAGAATTGGGGTTTTAGCTAGACATCATAAAAAGATAAAAATTGTTACCAAATTGAGTTTCCATCAACTGGGTAAGATTGATTTCATCTTTATAATGGTCCAAGTTGAAGAATGTCAAAGACCCACTTCTAATTTCTCAAAAGAAAAAAACTTCAATTCTTCAAAGCTAAGGAAAAACTAGAGAAAACTTGTCTCCAGTTCAAAACTCAAAAAATATGAACACATATACTATTCAGAATGAATAATGATACTAAACTAAATGTACAAAAATGTATTTATAGTTGCCAAAAATGTGCTGCGAAGAGCCACTCGACGCAGTATGTCGGGCTTACCGATTCACTCGGCGATCCGCCCTTAGGTCACTTCCAACACCCTTCTGCCTTGGCCTTCATCATCCTTAAGGTCTATAACTTTGGGCGATCCAAAACTGCATCGCGGAACCACTCGGCGATCCGCCGACTGCTTCTTTCTCTTGCCAACTTTGTTCTTTCCTTCAGGGCATGGCACACTACAACTCTAGGTGGTCAAGAAGCCGTCCTGCGACTTGCCAAGTAGACTGGGCGATCACCAGGCATACTTTGCTTCATTCTTTCAGCTCGTTTTGTTCCTTTTTGCAGATTAGTGTCCTTGCTTTGTTCCTCAATCAATGTACCTGGAAATTGAGGGTTTTAAATAAGTTATTGACACAAAATAAGCATTTGAGGACACTAAATATATATAAATACATACCTACATGAGTCCAAATCTCGGACTCATCAGTACATTATTCCTTAATTGGTGAATTTTGTAGCGTTTCTTCAAGATTGGCTACGAAGTGAATAATTAAACAACTTTTTAGTGTTGCAGAAAATCTAAATAATCTCGAGGAAATTGAATAAGGTATGAGTACTTTTATTATATTTATTGTATATTATTTTTGCAAAAGATTTATATTTGTTGTATATTGTAGTTCTCTTATGATTAGCAAGCACGGAAAAAGATCCTACCAAAGTTAACTTGTAGTACAATTGCATCTAGAAGGTGACTTTTAGAATGTTAGGTTTTTAAAAAATTAGACTATTGAAAACCCGAGAAGCTTTTGGGTTCATGCAAAAAGTCTATTGAAGAAATGTAGGAACAATTTAATGGCCACAAAATGACGCAAATGTCAAAAGAAACTGCTGAAGATGTCTAAGCTTTTAGAGTTACCGTGGTCTGGATTATCAACATGGAATAATAATGGTATGACTATAACTTACATCAGGCATGAATTGATAGAGGCTAATATATATAGTGGTTAAGCTAGATATAACTCACATTGAGAAGGATGGGAAACACACTTGGATAGATCATTCTGTTCTTGCTGACGAATTTTGAAATAAACCTTTATCAAAGGTAGTTAATAAAAACGAACCAAAGGAAATAATTGACAAAGGTTTATAAGGTGGCTTAAATTTAAATTGTTAGTGAATTGATACAATTCAACATTCAGAGAAATGATTAAAATGCAATCTTGAAGCTAAGTGGAAGAAGTTGCAACATCCTTTTATTTGTTTCGTTATTATTTTATCTTCCTTTTCTATTACGACGAACATTATTTTTGTTTTGTTTTGATACTTGAATCTTTTTTTACCAAAATATTTATATTTGAATCTTCAGAAGTTGATAGATACCAATTAAATTCAGCTTCAACTAGTGAGAGCCTGTTAATACACTATAGGGTGGAAGGAAATATGACGAGATAATAACACTAAGATTAACAATTCATTTTATTTTGTAAAATACATACTAACCAAAAGTGAACAAGAAGCAAACCATTATCGAATGACACTAGAAATTTGTTGAAAATATATGATATTATAAAGTAGGATAGACATAAGTTTTATATGAATTACCTTATAATGTCATCGATGGAGCGAAATTTTATACTTCTCGCTATTCCTTGCATGATATGATAATTTCCATCATTTTCATATCTTGTCAAAAAGTTTGACCCATAATTGACAATATTTTCATTTAAAATATGATTTGTATTATTCGAAAGACTATCTTCACATATATCACGCAATCTCAACCAAGTTACATGTGAACATAGTCTTCTGGATAATTCTGATCATACTTTAAATGACAATATTGTCAATTATGGCTCAATTTTTTTTGACAAGGTATGAAAACGTTGGTAATTATCATATCACGTAAGGAATATCGAGAAGAATAAAATTTTGTTCCATCGATAACCTCTATAAGACAACTCATATAAACATTATGTCTATCTTAGTTTAGAACATCAGATATTTTTAACAAGTTTCTAGTATTGTTCAACTATAATTTGCTTCTTCTTCACTTTTGGTTATTTGATATTTGAAAAATAAAAGAAATTGTTAATCTTATTTTTAAAATCTCTTCATGTTTTCTCACACTCCAAAGTGTACTAATAGGCTCTCACTAGTTGAAACTGAATTTGATTGAAATCTTTCAACCATAGAAGATCTAAACATGAATCATTCGGCAAAAGAACACTCAAGTATCAAAACAAATAAAAAGAATGCTAGTTTTGAGAAAAATAGGAGAGAAAACAATAACGACATAAAAGAAAAGGGTGTTGCAACTTCTTCAACATATTTTCAAGATTGCATTTTAATCATTTATCTTCATTTTGAATTGTATCAATTCATTTACAATTTTAAATTTAAGTCCTCTTATAAACTCCGTCAATTACTTCTTTGGTTCACCTATGTTAATTACCTTTTATAAAGGTTTATTTCAAAATTCATACACTAAAATGACCCTCGAGTTCATTTTTATGTGCTTTTATTGTTTTACCCCTTCTCGTAGCTTATGTATAGCTTTTGTATGGTGCTGAGTTGGGTGACATCTTCCCGAGGTGGTCATGTTAGTTTTGAGTAGTTTTTTCCATTTGGGAGGCTTAATGTTTGACAGAGTTGACTTCAGTCAACATTTGGATATTTTGATGTCAGGTTGAAATTATGTTAGTTCCATCAGCTGTGGAAGGGTAATTTTTCTAGTATGATGATCGGTTCGGGTGTCGAGGCTTTCATTTGAAATTTGTGTAATTAGGCGTTTTAGCTTTTGAGGTTTGCCCAAAGTTTGACCTTGGTCAACTTTCTTGGTAAACACACTTGAATGTAATTATGTCAACGTGGTTATCTCAGGAATGTCGAGGTTTGCCTAGAACAAACTTTGGTTCAGTTTTCTATATGATTGTGATGACCTTGTGGTGCTTAGAATTTTGTTTGACGTTTCTTTATAAGTGTAGCCTTTGGTCAAAATTTTGACCAAATGACCTCTGTTGGTTGTTTCATTGATTTTTTTTAGTTTGGAATGTTGTTTCCAACTAGATATGATAATTTGTTTGCATTGACGGGATTCTGAATGAATTCCAAGACCCAGACGAAGGACCTTGTGGAACAACTAATGTAGTGTTGATGGTTCCGTGTTCATTGAGACCAAGTTCCTGGGCCTCTACATTCGTGTGGGTCTCGCAACAATCCACGAAGGGTAGCCCCCTCTATGTTCATTGTACCTTGGTTGCATTTACGAAAGGTTGACTGGCCTAGCTTCTGTGTTCGTAGGCTTCGTGTTGTTTTGCGGATGGTCAGCTCGGCTAACCTACATGATTGCATGTGGTCTCCACGTTTGCGAAGGCCAGTTAATTGGCAATTCGTGTTTTAAAAGACCCATTTTTCAGCTTGCATGTATAATTTCTAACTTGGTGTGTGGGCGATTTAGAGAGATTGTTTTGACGGATTTGAGTGTTTGTTGGTGGAATTGATCGGGACGTTAAATGGGCACAATACGGGTGTGATAACTCTTTTGTTTTCCTTGTTTATCTCCGCAAATTCTTCCTTAATTCTCCATTGTTTATTCCATTTGAGCTAAATTAATAGGGATACTATTTTGGCTCGACGGTTGCTCGGATTGTGCCCATTTTCGAGGCACAACTTCCTTGAAAAATTTAGGACCTCATGACATAATAGATTTTGTTACTTTGTGCACGGGTCCCATATTTGCATTTTTTGGGTTTCTTTCCATTTATGATTTCCTTTATTGATTTGGGTATTGTTGTGTTTGTTTTTGTGTTCCTGTGGCGTTAGTGATAGTTTTACATCACTCGAAGGCCCTTTGAAAGGAAAAAGCACTTGAGTTGTAGTTCATGTGCATTTCGACCTCGAAGTAGGTTAGGGTTTCCCTTTCCTTATACTTGGCTCATTTAGATTAATTGTATTTTGAGCAATATTGTATGTTTAGGTTGGAATTAAGGATTAATTTAAGGTTCTTTTTATCGTTAGTTGACTTATGACCATTATTGGTTGGTTAGTGTAGTTTTGGCCAGAAAACCTTAGTTTATGGTTGAAATCTTGGCTTATTTTTCTTGTTTGTCTTTCCTTTTTCCTTGTTGATTTTACTTTTTGAGAATTCAAAGTTGGGAAAAAACTTTTTGGGTCTTCTTGAAGTTCATCATATGATCTTTGCATCTATATTTTGAATTTTAGATGAAACAAGGTGCACCCTTTTAAGTTTAATGGGATTTTCTCTACTAGTGTGTTGAGGCTGGGGTTTGGAGTTTTTTTTTTTTCATTTTTTTGGATATCCTTTTAGGATTCTTAAGTAAATGAAATGTATTTTGATTTTGATTAAACAAAGAGAGGAACAAATTAGAAGGAGAATGATATACAAGGTTCATGGTATATATAACTGTAATTTCCTTTGTAAGTTAACAAATAAGTCAAGAATTACTAATTAGTTACTTTATATCAAGGAGTATGCAACATATTATTGAGTTATTTACAAAGATGCCTCCACTAGACATTGAAAATGCGTCAATCCGTTCAAAATTAGAATCAATTACTAGTAGTTAGGTAAGTACCCAAGGTAAAGGACTTTAAGATTAACTCATGAAAGATCTAAAGTATTATAAACCTGTCACTGGAGGTGTGGATGCTAGAATAGAATTAGATAAATATTTTGTTGAAGAATTTGAGGATGACACTAAAGAATTTAACATCCTACTTTGGTGGAAACTTCACGTAGCTAGATTTCCAATTCAAGCTTAGATAGCTTGTGATGTATTAGTTGTTTCAGTTTCAAGTGTCGCATCCGAATCTGCATTTAGTACGGGAGGATTTTTCTTGATTCATTTAGGAGTACATTGTTCCTAAATTGGTGCATGTTTTAGCGTGTCTTCAAGATTGGCTACGAAGTGAATAATTAAAACATCTTTTTAGTGTTGAAGAAAATCTAGATAATCTCGAGTAAATTGTAAAAGGTATGAGTACTTTTATTGTATCTATTGT
The DNA here is from genome assembly GCF_900185275.1 of Solanum verrucosum. Classification (NCBI taxonomy): domain Eukaryota; kingdom Viridiplantae; phylum Streptophyta; class Magnoliopsida; order Solanales; family Solanaceae; genus Solanum; species Solanum verrucosum. The sequence continues at coordinate 2,000,274 of NW_026020183.1, forward strand.
ACATTATTGTTGCAAATGATTTATATTTTATGTATATTGTTGTTCTCTTCATATTAGCTAGCATTGGAAAAGATCCTACCAAAGTTGACGTGTAGTACAATTGCACCTAGAAGGTGACTTTTGAATGTTAGTTTTTTTCTAAAAATAGACTATTGGAAATCCGAGAAGCTCTTGGGTTCATGCAAAAAGTCTGTTCAATAAATGTAGGAACAGTTCAATGGCCACAAAATGACGCAAATGTCAAAAGCAAATGTTAGAGATCTCTAAGCTATTAGAGTTACCATGGTTTGGATTATCAACAGGGAATAACAATGGTATGACTCTAACTTTTATAGCACCTAAATTGATAGAGCCTAATATATATAGTGGTTAAGCTAGATAAATCTCACATTGAGAAGGATGGGAAACACACTTGGATAGATCATGTTGTTCTTGCTGACGAATTTTGAAATAAACATTTATAAAGGATAGTTAATAAAGAAGAACCAAAGAAGTAATTGACAACATTTATAAGGTGACTTAAATTTGAAATTTTAAATGAATTGGTACAATTCAGCATTCAGAGACATGATTAAATTTCCATCTTTAAGTAAGTGGAAGAAGTCGCAACATCCTTTTATTTGTTGTTATTAATATTTTATCTTCCTTTTCGCTAACGGCCAACATTCTTTTTGTTTGTTTTTATGCTTGAATCTTCTTTTGTTGAATGATTCATATTTGAATCTTCTTTAGTTGATAGATTCCTGTTAAATTTAGATTCAACTAGTGAGAGTCTGTTAGTACATTCTAGAATGGAAGGAAGCATGATGAGATAATCAAAATAAGATTAACAATTTATTTTATTTCTCAAATGTCTAATAACCATAAGTAAAGAAGAAACAAACTGTTATCGAGCAATACTAGAAATTCATTGAAAGTATATGATATTAAAAAGTAGGATAGACATAAGGTTTTATGAATTACTCTATAGAGTTTATTGATGGAACGAAATTTTATACTTCTCGGTATTCCTTGCATGATTTGATATTTTTCATCATTTTCATATCTTGTCAAAACTAATGAACCGTAACTGAAAATATGATCAAAATTATTCGAAAGACTATCTTCACATATATCACGCAATCTCAACAAAATTACATGTGAACATAGTCTTCGAGATAATTCTAATCATATTTAAATGACAATACTGTCAATTATAGCTCAAAATTTTTGACAAGATATGAAAATGATGGAAATTATCATATCACCTTAGGAATATTGAGAAGTATAAATTTTTGTTTCATCAATAACCTCTATAAACCAATTCATATAAACCTTATGTTTATCTTACTTTAGAAAATCACATATTTTTAACAAGTTTCTAGTATGGTTCAACTATAGTTGTCTTCTTCTTCACTTTTGGTTATTTGATATTTGACATATAAAAGAAATTGTTAAACTTATTTTGAATATCTCACCATGTTTTCTTGCATATTCCAAAGTGTATTAACAGGCTCTCACTAGTTGAAGTTGAACTTGATTGAAATGTTTCATCTAAAGAAGATCTTAATATGAGTCATTCGGCAAAATAACAATCAAGTATCAAAACAAATATAAAGGAATTTTGGTTGTGAGAAAAAAAAGGAGAGAAAATAATAACGACAAAAAAGAAAAGAATGTTGCGACTTCTTCCACCTAGCTTTAAGATTGCAGTTAAATCATTTATCTGAATGCTGAATTGTATCAATTCATTTACCATTTAAAATTTAAGTCCTCTTATAATTTTTTTCAATTACTTCTTTGGTCTGCCTTTGATAATTACCTTTTAAAAAGGTTTATTTTAAAATTCGTAAACTATAATGACCTTGAGGTCATTTTTGTGTGATTTTATTGTTTTGCCCATTCTCGTAGTTTCTCCATAGCTTTTGTACGGTATTGGGTTGTGTGACATGTTTCCCGAGATGGTTGGGTGAGTTGTGAGTGGTTTTTGCCATTTGGGAGGCTTAAGGTTTGAAGAATTAACTTCAGTCAACATCTAGGTATTTTGAGGCCAACCACGCGCTAGATGACAAGGCTAGCGCTTTTCTCTTCTGAATGGCCTCTTAATGATGCCATGCTATCAAGAATAGTATCAAAATGTCAATTTGCTCATAGAGACACTAAAATCACCCAAAATAAAGTCATACCAATTTTAGATTCAAATGGAAATCGTGGGATTTGTGCTGAAAATTCCAAAATTGTCTCTATCAAATGGTTCTTAACTATGCCTTGAACTTATGTTCCAAAATTTGAACACAATTAGCGTCCTAAAACAGTGGAGACAACAACAAGCAATAAAAGCAAATTTTACGCAAAAAGAAGAAAAAAAAGCACCTTCTAGGTAATATTCAGCTCGAACGGAGGTTCACCGACACAATCCAATTACTCCACCATGTAGCCCGACAATTAGAAGCACGTGGGACTTTGAATCACAAAATTCAAAATTCGAAAGGAAGAGAAATCGCAAAACAACCAATAGGAGCCAAGTCTAGTCACGACTCAGCCTTAAATAGAGAGGCCATGAGGTGGCCTTCTCGACTGCGAGGCCATGAGGTGGCCTTGTCGACTGCAAGGCCTCCAAACTTTAACGGGGTGCCTAGGATTTGTTGAGAACCCCGTGCGTGCAAACAAACTATGCTACCCCAATGTATTCGTCATTTCGGACTCAAAAAAACCATCAAAACTTCCATGTGAGGTCGGCTCGATGATAAGATGGTCCTACACCCTATTTTTGTTTCAAGCAAAAATACACGAGGGGCCTCAAAATCAGCCCGGAAGCCTCAAGACCTAAACGTAGGGTCGTTTTAGACCAAACTCAACATCCCAGATCTAATCGGACTAACAAAATTCTCATCCAAGGTCATTCACTCAGAATGTTGACTAAATTCAAACTTAGGCCTCAACTTGAAAGTTAAAATGCCTAATCGCACAGAGTTGCACTAAAAGCCTCGGGAATCATGTTGACTATGCTACTAGATTAAAAAGACCCTTCTGGAGCTGTTGAAATCAACATAATTTGATTATGAGGACATTTTCTTGAACTGCTAATAAAAAATGACCGTTCAAGGTTCAAAATTTCGAAAACACTAAAACTCGCATAAAAACTAAACGAATGACCAGTACGAAACTATTTGTCCCATCAACTCATAATTGAGTTGGGTCACCACATGAAAGCTCCAAACAAAGAGCATGAGGAATAAACACATAAATGACCTGCAAGACATTACAACATCCACTACTAAAAAATACTTTTGTCCATGAAAGTAAGAGTCAAGAATATCTAAAGGCTCGAACAACCTAGGAAATTGGACCCACATATCATGATTGGTCTCCCAAATTACCTCTTTATCTAGACGATACTTCCAACATAACTTAACTACATGAATGTCTGTCGAGTGGAATCGTCGCACATCTCTGGGTAGAATGGGAACTGACGCCTCCATGAAGGTCAAACAGTCATCCAGCTCTACTACATCACACTGAAGCACATGAGACTCATCAGGAACATACTAGCGTAGCATCAAAACATGAAAGACTAGGTGGATAGATGAGAAAAATCGGACATAAAGCTAACTAATAAGTAACCTACAGCTGACGGAGGATCTCAAAAGTCCTAATATACCTGGGCTAAGCTTTCCCAGCCTCCCTAATCTCATCACTCCCTTCATGAGTGATATATAGAAGAAAAATCTATCATCAACTAAAAATCTCAAAGGTATCCAGCAACCTATGATCCAGATAAATAATATGCCTGATCTGAATTGTCTGAAGTTTATCCTGAATCACTCTCACCTTCTCCAAAGCCTCCTCAAACAAGTCTATACCACGAGGGCTAGGCTCTATAAACCCAAACCAGTCAACCGGAGAGCGATAACACCTACCATATATGGCCTCACATGGGCAATCTTAATGCTAGAATTGTAGCTTTTGTTATACACAAATCCCGCTAAAGGCAAGAACTGGTCCTAGTGACCTACAAACTCTAAAACACAAGCCCACAATATATCCTCAAGAGTGTGGATAGTACGCTCCGACCAGCCATCAATATGCGGGTGGAAAGTTATGCTAAGGTCAGCACGAGTACCTAACTCATCTTGGAAAGTCCTCCAAAAGCTAGAAGTGAACTGAGCACCCTGATCTTTTATAATGGAGATCGGCACACCATGAAGATTAACCACCTCACGAATGTAGATACAGGCTAACCTCTCGATATTGAATAAAGACTGAATAGGGAGGAAGTGTGCTGACTTGGTCAATCCATCACCGATGACCCAAATGATGTCAACACCTTCAAGGCAAAATTGCCACAAAGTTTATAGTGATGTGATCCCACTTGCAGTCCAGAATGGATAATCTCTAGAAATCACCACCAGGTCTCAAATACTCAGCTTTCACCTACTGGCAACTCAGGCAATGGAACATATAGTCTGTAATATCTCTACTTATGTTGGCCCACCAACAATATTGCCTTAAGTCACGATAAATCTTCACCGTGCCCGGATGAATAGAATACCTAAAATTGTGGGCCTCACGAAGTATTAGTTCAATCAAACCCATAACTCTCTGAACACAAGTATAGCCTGCAAATCACAAAACCCTATCTGAATCCAAGGTAATATGACCGATATCACCTACTAACACTCGATCTTGAAGTTCCACTGCGGCCTCATCCTCAAATTAAAGCCTATAGATCTGATCAAGTAAGGACAATCGAACTCCCACATAGGCTAAAACACGCCTAGAATATAAAATATCTAAATGAACCATCTGATTAGCTAAGGAGTGAATGTCCATTTCAAAAGGTCGCTCCATAGTAGATAAGAAGGCTAGACTACCATACTGCCTTCTTAGTTAACGCGTCCGCTACCATATTCACCGTGCCTGGATTGTAGAGAATAGAGATCTCATAGTCTTTCAGAAGCTCAATCTAGTGACGCTGCCTTAAATTTAAGTCCTTTTGGTTGATAATATATTGAGATAAGTGTAGATCTCACGAAAAAATCCATACAAGTAGTACATCAAGAACTTAAGCGCAAAAACTACCACTGCCAACTCCAAGTCATTAGTGGGTTAGTTGCATTAATAGGGCCTAAGTTGCCTCGACAAATAAGTAATAAACCATCCCTATTATATCAAAACACAATCCAAAACAATGTTGGATGCATTACAATGGACTGACAACTCATTGTCTTCAACTGGAACAGTAAATACATGAGTGGTAGTCAGCAACTCTTGAGCTTCCAAGAACTCAACTCACACTCCTCAGACCACTCAAAAGGAAAATCTAGGCGAGTTAATTGGTTCAAAGGTGCAACAATGGTGGAGAATCCCACCACAAACCGTTTGTAGTAGCCTACAAAATTGACAAAGCTCCGAACATCAGTAACTGAATTGGGCCTAGCCCAATCACAAATAGCCTCAATCTTTACTAGATATACTATGATGCCATCCTTGGACGCTAGGTACCCTAAGAACGCTACAGACTATAGAAAAAACTCACACTTTGAGAACTTGGCATAAAGCCACTGATCTCTCAAAGTGTAGAGCACAATCCTCAGATGCTTCTCATGACCACTCTTGCTCAGCGAGTTTCCAAAAATTTCATCTATGAACACAATGACAAACAAATAAAGATATGACCTAAATACCCATATCATCAAGTCCATGAAGGTGGCAGGGGACATTAGTCATCCCAAAAGACATCACTCAGAACTCATAGTGGCTACGAGTCTTAAATGTAGTCTTAGGGATGTCTGTTGCCCTAATCCTCAACTGATGGTAACTAGACCTCAAATCAATCTTTGAATACATTGTGGCACCCTAAAGCTAGTAAAATATATCATCAATCCTATGCATGGGCTAGCGGTTATTCACTGTCACCTTAATCAACTACATATAATTAATACACATATGCATCGTACCGTTTTTCTTCTTCACCAAGAGGACGAGAAAGACCCAAGGCGATACACTAGGCCTAATGAATCCCTTACCTAATATATTTTGAAGCTGAACACTAAGATCTATAGGAGCCATCCAATATGGCATTATGGAAATAGGTCGAGTACCCTGCTCAAGCTCAATAGGAAAATCAATATCACGGTTTAGGGCTAGGCTTGGTAGGTCAGTAGGGAACACATCTACAAAACCATGGATGACTAGAATGGAATAAATTGGAGGGACCTCCTTACTCACATCATCCATATATGCCAAGTAAGACAAACATCTGCTAGCCACTAGCCTTCGAGCTTGAATAAAAGAGATAATTTTAATCGGTGTGTAGCTAATGGAGCCCTGCCACACCATCGGGGGAAAACTAGGCATGACTAAGATAAAAGTCTTATTGAAGTAATCTAAAACTGCACAGAAGGGGGATAACCAGTTCATGCAAAGAATCACATCAAAATCAAGTATATCTAACAATATAAGGTTAGCCCAGGATTTGACGCCCTGGATAGTAACTAAGCATATAAAAACAACTGATCCATTACTCAAGGCTTACGCACGGGGGCCGACACATGCAACGGTGCTACCATAGGCTAAAAAATCATACCCATATGAGAATCATAATACACAGACACATAATAATAGGTAGAGCCTAGAACAGACTGATGGTACAAAAGAATCATACTTGTTATCATATCATTTGATCCCTTAATCTCCGCCCTCACTGGAGCTACATAGAAATAGCCTTGTCCACATCTTCCCTAGCAATTAGTTCTACCACCTAAACATACCTCCCCAGGAACGACTCCGAATATCCTTTTTTCCACCACGACAATCCTGACCTTGACCTCGACCCCTAGCAGAAGGTGTTGCTTGTCTAGCTGGTAGAGCTGGAGCAATCCGCCTGTGCATGGGAAAATCTTTGGAACAATGATCAAATTGTCCACCTTTAAAACAATGTGAAGATGATCTTCTCCTAAAAGAACGACCACCAAGGCTTGAAATACTAGCTTGGGACCCACGACTCTGACTAGAGCCAAACTCACTCTAGCTATACTTATCACTCTTTAAACTCTCTAATGAGGCCTGAATATGCTGACTTGGCTGACCTTGCTGAAACCGCTTCCTGGCCTATTATAGGAATCCCTCTCCTTGGAACGGGACCTACTGTAGCTGCCCTCATGTCTAGCCCTCTTGTCGCTATCATATTACGCCTCACGATAGAATTTCTCAATAGTGCAGACATGATTAACAACATCTAGAAAGGAGTGACCCGCTGAGACTGCGCGTAGACTGAGTCTCAACTCACAGTTGTAGTCTCAACCCACGAATAAAGCACTGAACCCTCTCCTCCGCCATAGGTAGAATCATGGTAGCATGAAGGGAGAGCTCATGAAATATTTTAAATGACTATATTATTAATTATGGCTCAAAACTTTTGACAAGAGATGAAAAAGATGTAAATTATCATATCAAGCAAGGAATATTGAGAAGTAGGGGTGTTCAAAACCGAACCATAATTGATAAGCCATCCACAAAATTGACTTATTGACCTATTGGTATTGGATTATAGAAAAAACGGTTTGGGAACGTATTAAAGTTTTATAATTAACGTCTTATAGGTGTGAGGCGGATTATTCAATTTCCTGATTGGATAAATCGTTAACTAGTTACGAGTTACCATATTTATATTTTTTAGGTATATTAACCTCATCTAATATTTTGCCCAGATATATAAGAGTAACTATATATATATTTCCTTTGTTAGTCCTAACTTCTAAAGGTTAAAGCCATAAAGCCAGGAAAACCTATTTACTTTTCTGTGATTAAATATTTTGCCTTATAAACTAGTGAGCAAGCCAGAAAACTCAAAAAATCACTAAATTTTTAAAGAGGTTAAGGTGTAAATTGTAAAGCCATATGTAGGTATCTTCGTCTCTTCAACTCTTCTTGCTGATCACTGCTCAGTTGCTTCTCAGATCTCAAGTTTATTTGATTAATCTTTCTCTCTCGTTGGTAGGTACTGAGTAAAGTCTCCATCTCTCTTTTTGTTTATCTATTTACCTTCCTTCTTAATGTGTTTCTTTTTTACTTTTTCTCCATTTTTTACTTAGTTTTTTTTTTTTTTTTTTGTTTCTCCATTTGAATAATAATGTTTATGCAATTTAGGTATGTGAGTGTAGTGTACTACATATGTTATCTTAGTCTAATTATTTCATTGTGTAGGGCATGTGTTTTCTGAGTGTTGAATCTATTTTAGTATGCAAGTATTGACTCAAATGTTTATCTCAAACTTCATAAATCGAGAAATTTTTAGCTTATGTTTTGATGGGTTGCTATTTTCTTAAGACAAATTGCCCTCTTTTTCATTGTTGTTGTATTATGTTGTTGACTTTCATGTTGTTTGTGACTTTTTTTTTTTTTGATAATTTTTTGAATTTATTATTCATAGCATAGTTACTCAAAAAAAAACTCATAGCATGGCTGAAAACAAACAAATGATAAGGTGACGGGTGAAAGTGAGGAATCAAATACATAAAGTCAATCTAAAACTATGGCGTCAACTATTGATATTGAAAGGAAAAGAAGATATGTTGTGTGGGATCATTTTACATAAATTGTTACTTCTGAAGGTACAAGCATAATGTGACCATTGCTCTCATAAGTATTCTTTTAAGATGAGAAATTGTACGTCTACTCTTCTTGATCATATATTGACGTGTCCCAAATGTCCTTCTAGTGTTGATAAAATATAGTCAAATATAGCCTTTAAAGCTATTCCAGGGAATAGTCAAGGTGAAGTAATTGTTGTCTCTTGAAAATTTAATCAAGAAGAGTGTAGAGAAGTTATATATCATATGATAATAATTGATGGGCTTCCTTTATTGATTATAGAAATTTAAATGCAAAAACTAAAACATATAATTATCCGATACCAAATAAAATACTAAAGATAAGACAAATACAAGGATATAATTATTTTAGCAAATTTGATTGTAAATCAGGATTTTATCACTTAAAACTAGAAGAAGAATCTAAAAAACTAACAGCATTCACTGTACCACAAGGATTTTATGAATGGAATGTATTACCATTTGGATATAAAAACGCACCAGGTAGATACCAACACTTTATGGACAATTACTTTAAACAAATAGAAAATTGTGTAGTGTACATCGATGATATATTATTATATTCTAAGACACAAGATGAACATATAAGATTATTAGAAAAATTTATACACATCATAGAATATTCAGGTATAAGTCTAAGTAAAAAGAAAGCTGATATAATGAAAAATCAAATAGAATTCTTAGGAATACAAATTGATAAAAACGGAATAAAAATGCAAACACATATAGTACAAAAAATAATTAACTCAAATGAACAACTAGACACAAAAAAGAAATTACAATCATTCTTAGGACTAGTAAATCAAGTAAGAGAATACATACCAAAATTAGCAGAAAATTTAAAACCATTACAACAAAAATTAAAGAAAGATATAGAATATCAGTTTGATAAAAAAGACCAAATACAAATACAAAAGGTAAAATTATTATGTAAAAACTTACCTAAACTATACTTTCCAGATGAAAACAAAAATTTTACTTATATAATAGAATCAGATGCGAGTGAAAAAAGTTATGGAGGAATATTAAAATACAGGTATGATGACACTACGATAGAACATCATTGCAGGTATTATTCAGGAACGTTTAATAATACAGAAATAAAATGGGAAATAAATAGAAAAGAATTATATTCAGTATATAAGTGTTTATTATCATTTGAACCATATATTGTATATAACAAATTTATTATAAGAACAAATAATACACAAGTAAAATGGTGGCTAACAAGAAAAATACAAGATTCGGTAACAACAAAAGAAATAAGGAGATTGGTATTAAATATATTAAATTTTACATTTACAATTGAAGTAATAAAAACTGATAAGAATGTTATTGCAGATTACTTATCAAGACAAAGTTACTCAGACTGAGAACGAAAATACAATGGAAGAGATACTCAAAGCCATAACTACACTTTGTATAAAAGTGGATAGTATGGACAACGAGATACAAAAGCTAAAGACTAATGAAGATAATCTGAAGTCTAAAGCTAGTCAGCAGCATGACTATAAAAATGCGGAGCTATGTCGATCGGAAGACGGAAAAAATCTAGAGCTAAAAGGAGACGATGGGAAACTCCTTAAAACCCATAATGTTTGTTTAAATACAGCTGCAGGTACAAGCAAACAAGTTAGCGATAAACAACATAAAAATACTAACTTAAACCAGCTATTCGAAAAACCATTTACCCAAAGGACACCTAGACATATGTCCATAGAACCGCAAACATCTACATATGCAGATAGTTTGCAAAACCAAAATGAGAAAAAGACATATAATTACATCACACGAACCTATATCGAAAATATACACAAAATCCAAACTTATTTAAACCGCAACCCCAAATCAACTACAAAAGAACCAAATCAAGATTATTTAACCCAAAGATTGCAAGGTTATAATAAACTAATTGCACAACCAAAAACTAACGCCAACTTAGTAAGGACATGTTATAACTATGGACTACTAAATACTGTATATACATATGACGGAGAAGAACTAAGCGGAATACCGGAACTACATAAAGCATTTATTACATATAAGAGAGTTACTAAGGGAAATTTATTCTATGTAAAATTTTATACGGCAACAACAGAGATATTATACGAGGAAATAAAACCTCCGATACAAGTGGTAAATATAGGATTAACAAAAGATATGATAATACCAGAAGATATCAGATAGCAACCAGAGATACAAAAAAGCAAGATACCCAGTTTTTATGCCAATAAGAGAATAATTGGTATATCAACCATTATACAAGAGCTAGCAAATAATTACTTAAACGGAAACGCTATATGGAGCTACTATGCAAGAGATCAGTTAATGATTTATTCCAATTCAAGGGAGCTAAGGAAAGCAGATATGGATGAAGTCCAAAGATGGATTTTATCATTACTCAAGCCAGAAGAACGACCTACGACACGAGCATTAAAAGCAGGATTTATTTCGGCAGAGTTATTAACCAGATATTGCAAGCTAATTGGTCACAAATACCCTGACCACATATGCTCAAAATGTAACGGAGAAGATAATATAATCCCAGACGTCCAGTTGGAATGATCTAATAAAATCAGAAGAAGATAAGACAAAGAAGAAGACAAGAAAAGAAGATACGGATGGAAGGAGATAAGAGAAAAAAGACACTTGTAAATATACTAGTCTTATTATTGAATGTAATGTAAAATAGTCAATAAAGTAGGTAGTGTGTGCATGTGCATATTAAAAGTAGGATGGACAAATGTAATAAAGTAGTATGGGCAAGTATGGCAAGTATGGGCAAGAATGGACAAGTGTAAACAATTATATGGGTAAGTGTAAGTAGTAGAAATGGTAGGTGTAAATTGTAAGTAGTACGTAAGAATTCCTGTAAATTGTAAGTAGTACGTAAGAATTCCTTTCTATATAAGGGAGGGATATGTAAATATAAAGGCAGGCATTGCCTAACTTAAAACTTTCTTTCAAAAAACTCTCTCAACTAAAAATTTAGTATTTAGATAAATGGAGCAAAAATCTGAAATCCAATCAGATATTTCAGATAGCATGGCTAAGCAAGAAGCAAAGGTATATTGTTCAAAAAAATATGCGGAACTAATTTCATATATTCCTGAATATCATATATATGATTAAATAAATTTATGTTAGTTATTATGTATTAGAATTATTTGAATCATGATTTCTAGTTTATTAGCACACTGGAAACAGGGAGAAAACTTCTATACTATGCCATCCTAATGTTGAAACAGGTAGGCGAGGAAGTCGTTTAGGGGAGTAAACAAAGTTGAGGCGCTGATAAGAAGAAAGTATCCGCTAAAGTACGATGCTAGTAGTGACAGGAAAACATGATAAAAATAATCTAATTCATAATGATCTAATATGAATTTAATCAATTATGAATATGATAGGAAGAAATAATTTGAAATAAAAAATCTGCATAATAAAGAACATGACTACTTACCTTCATAATGAAATGATAAAAAACTATGAAACTTTAATATTATATATACTTAAAGATATAAAAATAATTGAATTAAGAAGAATCATATGGGAAAAAATATTTAATAACGAACCAGAAGATATATTGAACCAACAATGGTATGAAATAGACTTACATTACTTAGACTACGAAAGAATAGAATGGTATGATTTATTACAAATAAATTCAGATTAAAAGGAATTACGAATATTTACAATATTGGATAGAATCTATGGAAGATATAAAACTATTAGAACAATTAATAGAGGAAAATTTATCTATGTACCAAAGAACCGAAGATATGTTATATCTTGAATATATCATAAATAATATTAAAGAAATATTCAGATTAAAACAACTATCGTAAGAATATTACAATAAATATTATTACATTTTACCATGAATTTCACACTACCAAAAATTAACATTAAAGGGATATCAAGATGGTATTTATTTTTGTTATTTTATTAATTTTTTTTATTATTTTACCATTCTACTTTTTCCTCTTTTTTGTTCACTATGTTTATTTACGATAAATGCCGGGCTTGTATGCTTACTATTGCTTTCTTGTATATATCCTTTTTCTAGTAATTCATCTATATGTATCTTAAACTCGGTTAAATCATTAAAATTATACTTTAATGGTTTTTGGGTTATTATACTGTTATTATCAATTAGCTCAATTTTTACTTTTGTTTTATGTTTTTCCCATCCTTGTAAAGGATCCTCACTATATAATAATTCTAACTTATCTTGAATTATTTTTACTTTATCTATAGAGAATATAATTAATTCTATTTTAGGGTCTTCTTCTTTTATATTTTCTAATTTTGTGTAATTTTTTTCACTTCCTTTTATCCATTCTGTTGTTTTTCGTTTTTTATTATTTACCCTTTTTGCTCCTATTTTTTGTTTACACGGTGTTGTGAACCACCAGTGTGTTTTTGTTATTATATGTGGGTATAATTTTTCTAAAAATGGCATTCCTAATAGCATATCTTTTGTAGTTAATTCAAAGTTATATATTTCTTCTATAGTTAATAACTTATCCCATATTTGTATTTTTATATTTTTTGCCTTATATGTGATCATGCTTCCTTCATTATTAAATCATGTTACTACTATAGGTGTTTTAATTTTTCCCACTTATCTTCTGGTAAACAATTGTATTTACATATATTAGTTTCTGCTCCCGTATCTATCATTGGTGTATAATATCGGTTGTAATATCCTTCTATTATTATCTTTGCAAGTATATATATTTTCATATTTTTATCATACCAAGGTCCTTTTTATTATTACTCTTTTATTTTCATAATTTATTGTTAACTGTTTGTCTTCTAGATTATATGGTTTTACTTGTTCCAACCATTTTATTCCTAAAATGATATTTTCATTTCCTTGATATATTTTGAATTTTATTACTATTGGTACTCCTCCGATGATTATTTCCTTT